>NC_066364.1:103340974-103675974 GCF_013377495.2 Cygnus atratus | reverse complement strand
ACCCTTAAATCTCATTCTCTGGAAATGGAACAAGTTCACTAAGGTCCTTGGATTATCATGTTAGAATCATAGGTCACATCCTATCTTATTGCAAATTGAGTGAAAATGACCTTTCCTGAGATGTGTATTGTGACCGTAAATTCAGGCAGGTGTATACATCTGATCATTTTGTATAATTTTCATTGGGTTATCACAGAACCACGATTTTCCCCATTCTCAAAGTAAAAAATAGTCACAGCTATTCACCTTCTGTCTGTGAGGTTAATTTAGTGCTGAGTCAAGCATTGCAAGAGAAATAAAAAAGAGCAAGTGCATATGCAAGAGACTTTAGGGAGTGGATTTTGCAGTCCACTGGTAAGCTGATATTTAGGGCTGAGAGCAGCGTCAGCAAACTACCTAATGAAGATGAACCCACTGCACTTAGGGGATGCTTTTCCTCATTAATTTCCTAAAGTAATAATACTTCCCCAAAACTCAATGACTGCCTGAGAGTGAATGGCTGCAAGGTCTCCTGCAGCTGTTGCAGGGGGCTGAATGTCAGGAATTCCAGCAGGGAGCAGTGGGGATATTGCCTTTCTGTGTGCTAAGTCAATCAAATATCCATTTGCGTTTGTTCTGAACTTTTCAGGTTGGATAAAAAGGACAATAATGCTTAACTGCATAACTTACATTATGAAAAATGTAATGCTACTGCAGGCACATTTGGAACATGTTTGTGATACTGGGTAGTGATTGCAGTGCCTAACTTTAAGTGGGAAAATGTTCGCCGGGGTCCTAATTTTTGTACACAAAGAACTAACGCCTTTCCCATCAGCTTCAGGAGATTGTTGCTTAGCATCTAAAAGGGACTGACTCTGTACTCCCAGATGTTGCTAATGTCACCCTTAGGCATGCTGCCAATCACAGGAGGTTTTTTTACTGAAAAAGTGGGATGACCTCATAACAGATATATTTCATTGTAAATCAAATCAAAAAAAAAAAAAACCTCCCCCCCCAAAAAAAAAATTTGTATATTACTGAGTGCAATAGAAACTGTCTTCAGGAGTCCCCTTCACATGCCTGCCAACTTCAACAAGCAGTTGGCTTCAGGTAATATCCAGCATAGGTAACAGGTTGAAGAAACCAGAGACCTGTTTCATCATTTTTCTTGGTGCACCATGGCTATTAAATCCCACCACCCTGATTTATTACTGCTTCATGGATGCTTTGAAATGTAAAAAAGCAAATTTTTATTAATATCTTGAAGGTCTTGGCTTAAAAAGCCCTTCAAATCTTTCATGGAGACATGCAGATGTATTTTTAATTACTTCCAGTTTTCAAGTAGACACAAACACTAGAAGTTTATAAACTGTGCATCCTTCTGAACTAACTTTTAGGAATTTAGTGATCCTTCTGGTCTTCTGATCCTATGGCAAACAAAAATGACAACATATCAAGCAAATACCAAATTTCTCCATCTTTCAGGTTGTACTGGGTTTACATGGCAAGGTTTCGGTAGCTGGGGGCTGCAGGGATGGCTTCTGTGCCCCCAAGGCCAGTGCAGGAGGGCAGGAGGTGCTCCAGGCATTGGAGCAGAGGTTCCCCTGCAGCCTGTGGAGGGGACCATGGTGGAGCAGGCTTCCCTCTGCCGCACAAGGTGTACCACGGTGGAGCAGCCCATGTTGGAGAAGGAAGAATGAAGGCAGAAGTATTCACTGAAGAACAAGGTCTTTTCAAGAATGTTCTGCAGCTCTGTAGGAAAATATTTTTAGCGATTAAAGAGGGTGTTTTATAAAAACTGCATAACCAGGCTAGTATTCTGTTTGGAATGCCAATTTTAATCAACTTTCTACTCCATGTGAAGCATTAATCCAAAGAAGCACAAGCAAGCTAGGGTAACCATTGTATTTACTGTATTTAATAGGTTCCAATCTGCTGCAACATCACCCCATGTCTCCCCAGGCAATTAAAGATGGTTTTTGCTTTTAAAGAATCTTTAATGGGTGCAGCCAGTGGGACATCTATTAACATGGATGAACTCAATTACTATCTTAGTCACGATCAATATTTGCTTACTCCAAGTTAGTAAAAATACTGAAAGCTTATAGAGCAGTTAAATGGTTGCTGATGTTAAGACAGCAGGAAAGCTTGAGAGCACTGAGAAATGTGCCTTTAAATAAGTGCAATTTGTCTTGTAATTTCTGAAGTCATCCAGGAAATGAGTGCTGATGATCATCTTTTCTGACACTGGTATTGCAAATTTGCATCAAGGAGATAAAGACTTACTAAATCTTTCAGTGAGGGAAGGTTAAAAATTAACTCACTCTTTCCCCAGTATGGTGAAGAATATGTTATAAGAAGCAAATTGACTAGCAAATAGTCTAAAAATAAGACAAACAGATTTACATTCATATTCACTCATGTGACTGGCCCAGGTGGAAAAGCCAGTATTAGATAATATCTCTGGACTATTGCCAACCAGCTTTGTAAGAACTTAGCAGAGGGATACCGTGTTCCAACAGGGTGACTTTGCTTCCCCTGCAAAGACAGCAGATTGGGCTCAGAAGAACCAAGAATCTTATAATGGGGTAAAGAGCAAGCTGTATCAGAACCACATCAACGGCAGCTCAACAGTGCTGTCTGCATCATTCCTGTAAGACGATTTACTCATTTCAGAGAGGGGCTAGAGAGGGATTCAAATGTTGGAGGGGGAGTCTGGAGTTTCTGATTTCTATGTTAAATTTTCTCTGATGCCACTTAATATTTCTACTTTGGTTCTTTTTTCTTTTTTTTTTTTCTTTTTAATTGGCTTCATATTCTGGGAATTGAAGGGCAGCTAAGAAGAGAGAGGTTGAATGAGTAGGAGAAGCTAAGGAAAGAGGTCCCACACAAATCCATGAGTTTATGACTAAAGGCTTCAGTATAGTTGGTTTTCTTGTTTATTTGTTTTAAGTTAAAGCTATCTCCAGGTCAGTCAGAATGTTATTTTTTCTTGGAAGATTCTCAGTGAGAGAGCCTGAAAACCTCCACGTTTTCCAGGTTTTACTGGCTCTTCTAGGTGATTAAGTCTATCTTTGCTTTAGCACAGCCATGAAAGGCTGACCTATATTTCAAAAAAAGGATAGGAGACAATTAATTTCTGTGGGCCCTTCTTGGATGATGTCCCAGAGTATCCATAGAGCCTGCCAAACAAGCCATCAGCAAAGGATTACGTATTTCTGATGAAGAGGTTTGTTGATGATCTATTCCCTACATTGTGATAGAAACATGCTGGCCTGGGGAAAGGAAGACAAGAGCTTTCAATTAATCATTTACACTTCACAAATGAATTGTTAAGTAACAACGGGTCAGTCATTTAATCTTACTGAATCTTAATTATCTGTCTTGAAAATGAGCTGAGATCACTTGCATACATGGTATAAAGTTGAAAGACTATTGCAAGCTCTAATTTGTATTGTACTTTGCAAAGATGTGAGAGGTTGTGTAAGACTAACACTGGGAATAACAGTGGGCCTGGTTCTCAGTTACACTAAATCCACTGAGGCAGCATATAAGGGTATTAGCGATGATGGAGGTTTTTTTCTTCCATGAATTTGTCTAGTAGCGTCTTGAATGCAGTAAGCAGTTTGTTCAGATTGCTTTCTGGATACCAAACCACTTAATTAGATTCAAAGAAAGATGAAAGAAATTCATGTCAGAAAAATGCATGAAGATCTACTAAAAACAAAGTTGTTTTCCCATCAAAACCTTTGATATCACCTCGAAGGCAAGTAAGTACGATCACAGTAGAGTGTCCTACAGTTCTTCTGAGGCTTCTTGACAGCCCTGAGGATCAAGGACATAGCCTAAACAAAACATTAAAAAGAAGCCTGATTTCTTCAACCTGAAACAAACAGACAAACAAAGGAGTTTTGTAGCATGAAATACTCCCACATTCCCCTCTTCCATTTCATCCCATCAATCATTTTCAATCAAATAAAATATCACATTGTTTTTACATTGTTTTTGTTTGTCCTGCTACTTCAAAACTTCATTGTAATTGTTTTAATGAAATATTCCCTTTTGGAAAACAAACAAATTTAGACTTCACACAGAAATGTTTGTTGCTAACAAATTTCAGATCAACATCTGATCATAATCAGATTTTGATTGACCTGAATCTGCATTTTTCAACAAGTGCAATATGCGAACAGAAAAGTGTCCAACCCCAAATTGGCAGAACTGTTAAATTAGAGCAGCCACTCTCCTGTGTACAGCCTAGTGAAGAATTAGATCTGTTCTCTCTTTCCCAGATGTGCAACATAAAGAAGGCATCAAATTCCAAGTCTAACAGTTTGTCATCATTACCTGCAACAAAATTAATTACCGCCAGTGTGAAGAAGTTTGTTTTCACAAGATGGAGAGTCTGGCTAAGCAGAATGCTCACACTGTTCATTAGAAGTGCTGGGGGGTTCCCGAGCATTCTTAACCACCACATTGTACTCAACTACTAAGTGCTTGGGTGGACAGCCAAGCTAGAAAAACAAGGAAATCCTATTAAAACAAGAAGTAACTATTCATGAGCCATATGTTTAACTGCAGTGTTTCAGTGTGTCCTTTTCCCATTGCTTTATAATCTTCAAAACAAAATAGTCAGGAAACTTCCTCCCTACATAAGTATTTCTGTTACTATCACCAACAAATTAAAACACTTTTTTTTGTTTTTTTTACCTATTTGCCTGTTTAAAATTAATTTAAGCTGATGCCTTCTGCACTTGACACAAAAGATCCCGTAAAGACATTGCCTTTGCCAGGAAAGGCTGTTTGCTTTCTGCAGGCACAAGTCTAGAGAGGTGCTGAGTGAGCTCAGCCCCTCCCAAAGCTGAGACAAGACCGTTGGAGATTAGGACTTCTGAGATTGTTTCATTTCCATTGAGTTTGGACTTGCAAGTCTGTTCTTCATCCTTCTCTAAAGTTATTTCAATTAAAGCAAAACAAGCCAGAAAATCTTACAGCAAGGCAAGGTCCAAAATAGCCTTGTCTCTTCGTGTTTGCTTCCAAGGTCCTCTTAGGAATTAGGCCTCCTATTTAAAAGCATGTTGTATTTGAGTGAAGGGAGAATGGAAAGTTCCACTTCTCCATGAATTTTCCCTAGAATATTTCTGTTGGGAACTGCTCTGCATAAAAGAACAAATTTGCCACAGAAAAAGTAATTTCCCTAATATACATATCTTTTGACATCCAAGCAAATCATAGAGGACTAACCTGCTGCCCATAAGGAAAAGCTCTGCTCCTGTCCCAGTGCCCAATGAATAGGCACTTGAGGCTGGGCTTTGTTGGTAGAGGCATGGAAATACCATATACAGTACTGGTAAAGCCTCATTTCAGATACTGCAATTCTGGTCACATCTGATCAAAAAAGATAAGCTGAAAATGGAAGAGGTGCAGAGAAGGGTTTCTAGGATGAGTTCAGGAACAAAAGATCTATCTCACAGGAAGAGGTAAAAAGAGCTTGCCTTGTTTAGCCTAGTGAAATGAGGCTAGAGAGAGGAGATAACGACTCTATATAGGTACATCAAGGAGTAAATATCAATGAGGGAGAAGAATTATTTAACCTAAAGGATAAAGCTGGGACAAGATCAAATGGATATAAATTGGGCATGAATAAATTTTGACTGGAATTTGGGGGATGGTTTCCAACCATCGGAAGAATGACATTCTGGAACAGCCTTTCAAATAGGGTAGTGGTGGATAAAGAACTTCAATTTAATCTTGTGATAGGAGTCCTTGAAAAATCAAGTGGATCTGAAAAAAATGACTTCATCAACTATCTGTTCAAGGTGTTGCTTACACTATATATTTGCATAACATGTATTCTATGTTCTAGAGCTCCTACTGATCACCTGCCAGGGATAAGAAGAAATTTTTTCCACTTCATACATAATTTTGCTTTTTGGGCTTTTTTTTTTTTTTTTTTCTTTTCCTGCAGTGGCAAAGATTAGCCACAGAGAAAGAGAGGAAGTAGAGATAGGTGCATAGGTGTTCCTTAAGGCATTAAGATCTTCTGGGTGGCTTTGGTTATGTTATTGTCCACATACCTGGGTTTGTACTGATTGCCAGATTTGATGTCAGTAGGTAATCTTCTCTTAGTTTGACTTTTCACTGAAGGGCACTGACTTGTCCAACATGTGAGATTACCTGAGAATTTCACCTAACATATCCTACCAAATATTGACAAAGTGATTCTCTTTCTTCCATCCTGATGCTGCTGATGGCTGCAACTGAAAGTCTTTTACTAAATGTCTGAAATTCATGATAGGGTGTGAAAAGCATTCTGAATTGAGGAAGGATGATGGAGTATGTCCAGGCAGCTATTCCACAGTGTGCAGAATTATACAACAGAAAGCAAGTCTTCCAGATTTGGGTTAAGTGTGAGTCTCAGCACTTTGAAACATGAAGTATGATAAACTGTTTTTTTTCCATTGCTGGAAGAATGCCTTTTACTCAATTTTCATTTTATACTCTTTGTCTTATGACCAAAGAGCAACATGTCATGACATACAAAACTGTTTCCTATTCTTTGTATCTAAGACTGAATCAGAATCCTGAGGGTTTTCAGTATGGTGAGACACAGAAAGAGGCGGCATTTTGTCAAGGTAGTAATCAGTCTGCATCATCCCTGGTCAACTGTGCTGCTCCCATCCTGATCATCTCTAAGTATGTAAAACAAAGGAAGCCCACGTCCCCTCCTTAGTGTCAGTTTTCCATAGCATTTCTCTTCTTGACCTGTCCAGATATTTATAGGGCAGTCAGACTCAGCCTTGCAGATTTTGCTTACACCAGTAGCCCATTATCTCCAATACAGATACATGTGTTAGTAAGTAAGGGTAGAGGATTAAGTCCTTGAATTGTGTCTGTCATGTAAACTCCACCTCTTAAATGCTTTACAGAAACCAGTAGTGCAGTTGAAGAGATAATTAAGAACAGAAAGACAGATGTAAGGGGGAAGGGATAAGTTTTCAGCTGAGATTTTAAATGAGATGGAACACCAGTGAAGCAGAGAAATACAGAAATGCTTTTTCCAGATGGCGGAAAGCATAGAGGAGAAGTTTCTTATCCCACCTCTGGCCAGACTGCATGGAGGGAGAGAGAACACACAGCTCCTTGATTACATTAAAGGGCATTACATGTAGAAAAAAAAATAAAATGCAATCCCTCTCTTCACAGCATGTAGTCAATTTGTAGAATATGTTGCAGAGAAAATCATGCTTCTACCAGCATCAGCAAGATATTGCAGTCTTGGGATTTAAACAATCAAACAAAATTCCACAATTACCTGGGAGTATTACAGAGGTACGATGCCACCTGCAACAACCGAATACTGATCCCTGCTTGGAGACCAGCCACTTGCCACACTGACCACTACTTATGCTATTTCTCTGTGACCTTGGTGCTGTGCTGTTCCTGGTCATCTGGATATTCAAATCTGAATACTTCTTGTTTTGCATAGACAGAGAAAAACTGATGTGATCTGCATCCCTATCCATAATCATGAAGGACTGCTGAAGGTCAAAGCTAGGACAACCAGTGCTTACTTCATGTAGAGTTGCTGCAGGCTGAAAGGAAAACAGATAGGGCTTTAAAAGCTCTCCTCTCTCAATGAGCCTTTCTTCATGCCCCATGCATTTTATCTGCTTGCCTCCTCTGCTCCAAAAGCCCTGGGATTCCTTAGAAGGTATTCAATGTAATTTTGGTTACTGCTCCTCTCTCTCTCTCTCTCTCCTCACAGGGGTCTCAGTTTTGAATAGAAGTACAGTAGTTGAAGTATTTATTCAGGAAGTGAGGGATAAGGATTCATCAGTAACATGCCTACAAAGAAGCTTGAGTTTGGGTAGTAGGCAGGGGTAAAGCAGTCCAGTGTCTGCTGAAGCCATTTCCTGTGCAACAAAAAACACAAAATTCACATGCCATAAAAGGAAAGAGAGAGAAACACCAGTAAAATGAGTGGAGGAATGCCAGGTGAGTTGGACAATGACAGAGTAGTGCAGAAGGAGCACATGCTGCTGGCATGTGGGCACAACGGCTGAGTGACACAAGCATTGTGCCTGCATCCTCCATTACCAGCTAGAATCACAGGAGAGAAACACAAGGGACCTCCCACTGTGTGCTTCTCAATTGCCATCTCTTTCCCTTGGTAAGTGGAGATATCCCCTTTTTTAGCGGGTGACATTGGTGGTAGGGGGATGGTTGGACCAGATGATCTTGGAGGTCTTTTCCAACCTTACTGAGTCTATAAGGAGCAGACCTAAAGGCCGGAAATCACATTCTAGTTTACAGTGACTGGGCCAGACTGTGGATTCTAACTCTTCACTTAAAAAGACAAAACATAGTATCAACAATCTGCTTTTGAGGACATAAAGACCACCTTGCTAATGAAGGACTAACAGAAGCCCATTTCATCTTAAAAGGCAATTTCACACCATCCCACTGTTCATTTACATGTCTCCTTTAATAGTCATCTCTTTGTTTAATACTCAGAATACAACAGTTCTTCCTATCGTCCAAACTGTGGCCCCAAGTATTTTATTGGGGCTACTTCTACTCCACGAAAAGGGGATCCACTGTAAATAGGATATGAGGAATTAAGCAGTCTGGATGGTACGCTCTGCCATGGCCTTCCCAGCTGGCTTGGGAGCCATATAGTAACATAGAGAGAACTCCAGAACTTCGATTTTGAAAAGAGGGTTTTAGCTACTTGACACTCTACTTATGTTCTGCTTACTAATTGTGCCTTCTTGACCAGAAACAGGACCAAAAATAGGAGAAACCTTCACAATGCTAACTAACGAAACAACCATAAAAAGAAGTCTTGTTTTATGACATGCTCCATTGGTATTGCAGCATTCTGCCTATGTGGGCATATTTTCTAACACATTATGCAAAAACAAGTCAGGGAAGATGCTGAGGATTGTAATTTTCTAATTTAATTCTGCCATTTCCAGTAATGGAAAGCCATACTATGGCTATTTATCTTCATAAGTGACAGATGCATTTCATTAAAACGTCCTTAAATAATTTCTCATGGCACTTGAAGGAGGAAAAAAAGGAGTAAGAAGATACCTATTTTGTAAGCACACACACATTGATGTTTTGAGAGCAGTTGAACACACAAATGATCAATGACACTGCATTAAAGAGGTCGAGCAAAAAGACATTTGTCTGGTGTTTTTTGAAATGTTGATGCCTGTTGAACACTTCGTTAAACAATCTGACATTGACTGTTGCTGGGTGAAAATATGCTAATAATATCACTGCACAGGGATATAATGACTGCCACTTGGGAGAATCCCAAAACTCAGTGTACTGCTCTGACAGGCAGATGCTTCCCTTCCAGTTATTGCTGAAGTGCTGCCATGTAGGAACAGCAGGATGCAGCAGCTGTAGAGCAAGTGACTGCAGAATGATTTAGCCAAGAACTTTGTATTCAGTTAAAACTGTATATAAATAAACAGTGTTTCAAGGCAGGTGAATATTCACCCAATTTTCATTCTGTGCTGGACAACTGATAGTGGAGAAATAAAATCTCATACGAAGAAATCTACATCACGTGCTGTTGAACACGTGTTTAAAGGGTGGGTGCTCTGTGTAAAGTCCTAGCCCAAGTTTTGGCATATAGACACAGACACACAGACACAGATTTCTAGGTTGGAAGAGACCTCAAGATCATCGAGTCCAACCTCCGACCTAACACTAAGTACTCCACTAAACCATATCGCTAAGCTCTACATCTAAACGTCTTTTAAAGACCTCCAGGGATGGTGACTCCACCACCTCCCTGGGCAGCCCGTTCCAATGCTTAATAACCCTTTCGGTAAAGAAGTTCTTCCTAATATCCAACCTAAACCTCCCCTGGCGCAACTTGAGCCCATTCCCCCTCGTCCTGTCACCAGGCATGTGGGAGAACAGACCAACCCCCACCTCTCTACAGCCTCCTTTAAGGTAACTGTAGAGAGCGATAAGGTCGCCCCTGAGCCTCCTCTTCTCCAGGCTGAACAAGCCCAGCTCCCTCAGCCGCTCCTCGTAAGACTTGTTCTCCAGACCCCTCACCAGCTTGGTTGCCCTTCTCTGGACTCGCTCGAGCACGTCCATGTCCTTCCTGTAGCGAGGGGCCCAAAACTGAACACAGTACTCGAGGTGCGGCCTCACCAGAGCTGAGTACAGGGGCACAATCACCTCCCTAGACCTGCTGGCCACACTGCTTCTTATACAGGCCAGGATGCTGTTGGCCTTCTTGGCCACCTGAGCACACTGCTGGCTCATATTCAGCCGACTATCAACCAATACTCCCAGGTCCTTCTCGGCCAGGCAGCTTTCCAGCCACTCATCTCCCAGCCTGTAGCTCTGCTTGGGGTTGTTGCGCCCCAGGTGCAGGACCCGGCACTTGGCCTTGTTGAACTTCATACAGTTGACCTCAGCCCATCGGTCCAGCCTATCCAGATCCTCCTGCAGAGACTTCCTGCCCTCGAGCAGATTGACACACGCACTTAGCTTGGTGTCATCTGCAAACTTACTGAGGGTGCACTGGACGCCCTCATCCAGATCATCGATAAAGATATTAAAGAGGACCGGCCCCAGTACCGAGCCCTGGGGGACACCACTTGTGACCAGCCTCCAACCAGATTTGACTCCATTCACCACAACTCTCTGGGCCCAGCTATCCAGCCAGTTTTTAACCCAGCGAAGCGTACGCCAGTCCAAGCCCCGAGCAGCCAGTTTCTTGAGGAGAATGTTGTGGGGAACGGTGTCAAAAGCCTTACTGAGGTCAAGGTAAACCACATCCACAGCCCTTCCCTCATCCACCAAGCGCGTCACTTTGTCATAGAAGGAGATCAGGTTCGTCAAGCAGGACCTGCCTTTCATAAACCCATGCTGACTGGGCCTGATCGCCTGCTTGCCCTGCAAGTGCCGCGTGATGACCCTCAAGATAATCTGCTCCATGAGCTTTCCTGGCACTGAGGTCAAACTGACAGGCCTATAGTTCCCCGGGTCTGCCCTCCGGCCCTTCTTATAGATGGGCGTCACATTGGCTAGCCACCAGTCAACTGGGACCTCCCCCGATAGCCAGGACTGCCAATAAATGATGGAAAGCGGCTCGGCCAGCTCCTCCGCCAGTTCTTTCAGTACCCTCGGGTGCATCCCATCCGGCCCCATCGACTTGCGCACATCCAAGCTCCTTAGCAGGTCGCCAACCATTTCCTCATGAATAGCGAAGGCCACATCCTGCTCCCCATCCCCTTCCACCAGCTCAGCGCACTGGGTATCCAGAGAACAACCGGTATTGCCGCTAAAGACTGAGGCAAAGGCGGCATTAAGCACCTCAGCCTTTTCCTCATCCTTAGTAACTAGGTTTCCCCTCGCATCCAGTAAAGGATGGAGATTCTCCATAGGAGTTGCAAGGAAGCAACAAAGGCATCAGAGAAGGGAGAGCTACAGGTGAGACCATGTGCCATTTTTCTGTTGTCCTCATAATCAATACAGCTTAGGGAAACTTGAAGGCTGGCAACAGTTCCTAGGGGTCACTGGGTCAAGAAAAATCACCAGAGCCATTCTCCTCACCCATTCATTACCAAGATGGGATGGAATGGCTTAAACATAGCACCATCATTTTGCACTCCTCAGTTCTTACTTTAAAATAACTTTTTCACTTAGGTGGTTGGCAAAAAGAGACAGAGTGGCAAAGAAAGTCTTGCCCAAACTCCTTTCTCACAGGTCTATCACCTGCAACTGACACTCAACAGCAATGGCAAAAAGACCAATGGCTAGGTGAGCCATTGAGAAAGAATTTATGTCTAGAACAAGGAAGTGCTCTTCCATACACTATTAGTATGGAGATAAAGAAATTTTCATAGTCTGTAGACAGTGTTGTTCTCACTCCAGGATTCCCTTGTTTAGGCCCAGAGCTGTCAAATGAACTGAATGAGTGCCCTGCAGTCCCTGTTGCCATCTTTCTGGCACTCTGCCTTTTTGGCCTTGGCACCTATTACTGGCTCTACATTTACTTTTAGCTCACTGAGCAAATAAACCCAAGTGAATAATCTATTCAAGAAGTGCTGTCCTCTTTTTGGTTGGTGAATCATGCAATCTCTTCTCACTGTCATTCCAAACTACTCACCGAATGTGCTTCATTTGTTATTCTTTCCCAGTGGAGTTTGTTGGCAAAAGTCACAGGGAGTACTACAGCAGTGTCAGTGCAGACAACACAAGTGGTCTGCCTTCTACACTGCCTGAAGAAACGCTAACTCTGACTAAAAAAAATCACCTTCTTAATGGAAACATTAGCAAACGAGTCAAAGCTTCCTTCCTCCAATGTGTTTTGAAGGTGTGGTTTCCGTAAGTAAAGCACTCTTAGTGCTTTTCACAAGGGCAGATCCACTGTGTTCCGAGCAGCATCACCCAGAGTTGAATACAAAAGCCCAGTCTGGGGCAAGTGACAACCTGGAACCTGCCATGAACTGACATTCATGGGCACCCACTGCCCAGTTCCCTTCGTGCTGTAGCAGGAATTGCCTCCTTTGAAAGCTCCAGCTCTAAAAGTATATTATATCATGGTCATTCTCAAGTTAAATTAACTTGTCTCTCAGTCAGCACTGGGCTTCTCAAACATAGGACTTCGTTCAGCAGTAAGAGTTCAGCATGCAAACCATGCACACATAACGTTTAGCCTTCTTCCCTCATTGCTCATCAAGTCAGTCTTTATTAATGCATTACAGCAATGCCGTATGAGAAGGTGAGGTAGAACCTCTTGCAGGCCTCTTGCCTCACTTGTTTTTCTGGTGTTACCACCACTGATGCTTAGTCACGCCAAACTCATGACACTTGCCATTGAGTCACGATGGCATGTTGCTCCGTCTGGCCCTGTCTGCAGACAGATGAGACTACCTGTTTGGGCGCAGAGGAAGTCGCGCAGAGAATGACTCAGGGAGCAATGCTGGAAATAGGAGCTGATGCTGTCAGCTCCTCAATAAAACCAAACTTCCAAGGAAGGCGAGCTTTCTTACTCACGCTCTGGTGTTCAGAGCATGACTCAGCCTGCTCACATCACACAGCATTTAAGGACTGTCCACACACAGAGTCACCTGTATTTCAGCTGGAATGATTCTGCCACCACCTCTTCCTTACCCTTGTTGTGTTTTGGTGCAGGTGGTTAGTTAGGACTGATGTTCAGTGCTTCAGTGGAATGGCTGAACAATTACCAAAGAGGAAGAAAAAATCTCCCTTGCAGTTAATCACTGGCCACCCTGTGAAATTCATCAAACTTTGAGGAAGCAATTGAAGCCATTTGCACTTGTGGAAAATGGGAAAGGCAAAAGTAGAGGAAATTGCTTGCTGTTTTGCTTTCAGTACCACAGTTACGATTACTCTCCTGTTAGATGAGATTCCTTTACAAGAAAAGCCTTCCAGCTAAAGCATAAAGAGACCAGTCAGGTTTTGTTTAGTTTGTTTGTTTTGAAAAATCAAAAGAAGCACAAAAAATTGTGCTTCTGCTGATCCATAAAGACATTCTTGACGCACTCAAGAAGGGGGTGTACCCCCTCGAAGGTGAGGATCTATAAGGCCCAGCTGAATACACTGCTCTGGCAGCTTCCTCTGACAGATGTTTCAAAGTGAGGAGTTAACTAGACCTCTTAGTGATTCAGGTTTACCATCAGATGAGGCACACACATCAAATACAACACATGCACTGTCCTGAACATCAGGCCTCTGACACTGAACGGACAGATTGGTCCATCGTCTTAGGGTGATGGATCCCCAGGGTGGCAGGCCTGGGACCCCTCTGAACACAACTGTGTCCTCTGTTTCCTAGAATGCCCCTTCAAGATCACTGTGGCGACAGTTACTCCCAAGACCCTAATCCTTAACAAGCAACCCCAAGACTGGAACCGCATATGGAATGAGGGCTTTCTGAGAACTACTAACGTGACCCAGGCATGTCAAGAATTTAGCTTGATACCTCTATAATTTCTGTAAATTGTCTCCCTCATGAGACACAGGTTGATGTATTTGCAACCTGAGGAAACTCAAGAGTACTTCACAAAACTCCATGTACACAAAAAGCATTCTTTTGCCAGCCCTTCTGAGGCCTCAGCAAAGTACAGTAACACTGAAATGAATGGTAATATACTAGAGTGACATAGGTCTTATGTCTTTAAGTGACATAAATCAGTGCAGTACCATGGTCTTCAAGCCGTTTGTAGTTTAAAAACCACATCAGTAGGAGTAGCATGCACAAAGAGAAAGTGTCAAAGTTCTGTTTCTCCTTTTCCTGCCCATTTCCTTTGCTATTTTATTATCACTGTCAGAGAGCCATATCAATCCTCTTTATCTCATTACAAGGATAAAAACTTGAGTCAATTTGCAGTATACGATATATTAGCTTGTAATATGATACCAGCTGTAATGACCCCGTCCAAAGTGAGAAGTAATCAAGTTAATATTGATGGATAGTGGTTTCCTTTTTCAAAATTATAGTTAGTTTTAACATCTGCAGAGAAGCAAGAGAAGAGCCAGCAAAGACAAGAAAAGACCAACATATTTTCTTTTTGTTGCATAATTCTAATAAGAATTGAATTTAGGCCCACTAGATTTGGGCCTACACAAGCGATGTACTTGTCCAAACACTAGGAGGATAAAAGCTATGCATCAAATGAAATATGTAATCAGATATTGAAATGAACCTTACACACGTACACAAGCCCATGCCAGTGAACAACAGCACCTCATAGCATGATAGAAGCATGGACATGACCACTGGGGCAGTTTCAAGAGAAGAAAATTAGTCTGATTATTTTGTTGTTGTTAAGACAGAATACCATTTTAAATTTATGCGGGGATTCAAATAAATCCCTATAGTAATGCTCCATTGGGTTCTCCAACTTTTTCTGATTGTCAACAGAACCGAGAATAACAGAGATTTTTCCAACAGCACTTGAGAAAATACAAATCACAGTGGCAAAAATGATGTTAAGGAGTAGGAGTGAAGTCCTGCTTTCATTCGTGCAGTGCCCTGCCAGAGGACTCATGGTAGTAACCACTTGTGGATGTTAACTAGGCTATCTGAGATCAGAATTACATCCCATAACTTGCCTTTTAAGGCATGTCATTGCTTAAGATGTTTTAAGGGCATCCATCATAATATATACACAGAATGTTCTCATGATGATATACATGGAAACAGCTAATCTGATATCTGCACCCATTTACAACACTTAAATGTTTGGCTCTGATAATGGCTTTTGTTTCTTTTTTCCTTTATTTATTATCTTTCTTTTTAAGATTTTAGTTGCATACAGTTGGAGTTCTTTAAAATTTTTGTTTTCACCTCTGCAGGATCTATTTTTAAAAGACATCTTGTCTCTCTCTTTCATTCACTGCCCTTGCCCTCCTTTTTCCTTCTGACTCTGTTAAATCAGACTCCATTTTTCCTCCAGTTGCTCCACACAACCTTGTGTTCTGCAAACTGACCTTTCATATGCTGCCGTTTGGATCACCAGCTCTAGCCATTACATTAGCAACACACAATTACACCCTCAAGGTAGACTCAAGTGCAGATCCTACCTCTACATAAATGCCTTAATGAATGGAAAGATGCTGATGTACATTTGAAGGCTGTTTTCAGCTCACATACGAAAGAAGGATTGTGCAGAGACTTGACACCATGCGTAGTGATGGGAGCATTTCCCAAATGTCTGTGTTCCACCAGAGTGCCCTCTGTATGGTGCTGTTTTTGAAGTGCCCATGCATTATATACTTTCTAGAGGTCATTGCCAAAGCTGCACCCCGTTGTCATAAGTGAGCTGAGTGCACTTTGAAAAGAAGTGTTCTTGGAAACTTATTTGATCGTTTTTGCCTTTGGTTATGAATTGCTGTCCTGAAATGCTGTATTTTGGTGCATTTTGTTGCTCTTTTGGGAGTGGTACGAGGCCAGTAAAGTACTTACACCATTTTAATTTTTTTTCCATAACTCAACACACATTTTTCTGCGTACAAGTGATACCAGAACTGAAGCAATGCTGGCTTCTCTCCCAACAACAGCACTGGATGGCAAATATGACATATCAAAGAACTTCCCCCATGGCCATACATCAATGTGGGACATGACATAATATTTTCTTTATGATCTAACAGTTGTGATAAATTGAGCAATATGTGAAATGGTGGTTTTCACACAGTTCAAGGCCTCGTTTGTCCAGATCATCACGAATAAAATTTGTTCGCAGTACCAAATCCACTGGGAATGAACTATCTTTCTCCCTTTTAGAAGGGACTGCGAAAGAAGGGTACTGGGAGAAAGGAACAGTGTGAGTCTGTCCTGTACCATCTTTGTGCAGAAAGAGATAGCAGTTTCTACTGTGTCTCCCAAGGGCTTTGCTGAGCATGTAATACTAATTGTGACCAATTTGGCCTAGAGAAGAGGTTGACCAGGCTCTAATATCAATTAAACCATCGGATATCATTCTACATAATATATTCTACCTCTTCTGATTTATAAAAGTCTTGCTTTAACTTTGCCCCCTCCCCCCCCCCCAAAAAAAAAAGTACTTCTAAAATCCGCAAGGGTAATAAGAATCTGTGGCATTATGGCATGAATGGCAAATCATTTTGTAAGTCTATGAAATCCAGTATGTCCCTTTAATTAACCAATAGAAGCAAGGAAAAGGAACCACTTCTGAAAGATCCCAGAAGGAAAACAACTTGTTACCAGCACAGCTTCCCTCCAGCATATATATTCTAGGTTATGCCAATGTGTGAAATGATGGCTACAACAAAGTCCAAAGTGATGGGATGATTAAGTGTGTGATAAAAAGAGAATTTAGACTCATTTTGCATGCATTGCAGCAAATTCAGACTTATTCAAAGCTTGTCCAACATTGAAAAGAGTCTCTTCACTGAGATCTTCCTGAGGAAGGGAGATGCTGGGTCAGTCAATCGGTGGATCTTCAGTTAGCATATTGCCCTGCTGGCGAACACACACAGCTGCGCAGCCAAAGCAGCTCTTCCTCAGAGCTAGCAAAATGCTCTCGAGTAAGGAAACTTCAAATATCCAATGCATTTTTGCTGCACTAGAACCAATTAACCACAGCAAAGACTAGCCATGCTCACAACATGGGCTCTGTCAGGATAAACATAATCTGAAACTCTGCAAAGCTTTGGAATTGGGAGAATGCAAGAATCACATGCTGAAAGGAGAGCTGTTGCACAGACATCTGGAAGTTTAGGTCAGTATTCATCATTCACAGATCTAAGTCCAACTAGTTCACTGACTTCTTCCCAACTAATTAGAAACCCGGCTTGCATTACAAACAGCTAGGGAACAAGGCAATCCATAGCTGAGGGTTTCCAAGCAGTTTTATCCCACTGCTACCAGGGTTTGACCTCGCTTCTTCCTTTGCCTGCAGGGTTTCACTGCCACAAAGCTACTGACCCTGCTGCTGCTATAGGTTCTCCATAGCCTCCCTCTCTCCAACCTGTGGTATGCTATAGGGTACAGTCAACCTTATCTCTACAACCAAGCCACAAATTTGGGATGAGCTTATTTGCAGAAAAATGCAATGTCATGGTATAGCCTAGGCTAGTAGTGAAGTTTGAATGCATTTGGGACAGTCATTTGTGACTGACAAAAAGGAAAAAAATAAAAGAACATGAGGAAAATTTCAACTTTCTATTTCAACATTTCCTGTTACAAAACCATTTATTCCTCAACCCAATGGGATCGTTCAAGGCCAAATTCAGTTGCACTTACTTTTCAAAAGTTAAGACAAACAAATGAGTTTTCCTGCAACGCACAACTGAAGTCTCTTGGTCAGGTTTCACTCTGGGCCAACTCAACCAGATGCAAATTTTCCTGCTTTGCCCATGCTGTGGCAGAACACAAACTGTTTGCACAGCTCAACTGTCAAAATGTGCTTCCACATTTAGCCTGCTCATGAAGCAGGTACTGGTGGCAGGCACAGTGTTTAACACACCACATGTTCCCACGGACACACTTTTCATACAGGACATAACAATACACAATAAAAATATTTATGCAATGATTGAAGAGTGGGCTGTGAGCTCTCAGCATATAATTCTATTTTCAGTGGAATAAGCAAGTTTTCACACACTTTGAAAATTTTAGCCTAATTAAAAGAACAAGTAGGTTACTTCTGATAGTATATATAGGTACAGGAGGACAACAATCTAGTCATCCATTCCAAAACTGTCTAGAAATTTATAAGCACTTCAGTTCTAGCAGCCTGATCCACCTGGTGGTTATTTTAACGTTCTTAATGCCATCTGGATCAAAATTATTTCATCCTAAATCCAAAACACAGCACCATACCAACTACTATGAAAATTAACTGTATCTCTGCCAAGAATCAATGAATAGGCTGCATCTTGCTGAACGTACGGAAAAACTGAGGTAGCACCTGTGCTTTACAGACTCCCAACATTTGATCAAAACACAGAGTCAGGAGCAGATCTACACACATGTGCTTCAATCTCTGGGGAACAGTGCTTGTTTGCCTTTCCACATTATAGACACGGAGATCTTTGCACAGATTGAATTCAGAGGTTTACAACACCTAGTCACTTTTCTAGCAATGCTCATAGGTAGATTTACATGTGTCTGTAAGATTCACGGAGTCCCTTGTTTGTAGTATATTGAAAGACTTGCTTTTGCTCTTCCAGTAACTTTATTTGAAACGTGATGAGACTTCATGACATGTCAAAAAGAAACTCTGAAATCACACTATGCCTAGGCACAGCAAGAGTAAGTTAAATTCACTTTTGCAGCTGTCCAAGTGAATTTGTTTGCTCTTACTGGTATATGGCTCAGCTTAATATTTTCCTAAGCCAGTTCTTGATTATTCTGTGGACAGATGACTAAAATTAATAACACAGAAAAGTTGGTCAGCCTAGTAAAACATATGCTGGGAGGAAAAAATCAGAGCATCCAGACATTCATCTCTGGAATGAAATACTCCTACCCTTTCTGGCCTAGACAGATTTTCTCATTAGCAAGAGAAAACATTATTCAGCAAGTTGCATATAAAAGCTGAAAGCACCGAGTTCCTATCCTAGGTCGAACATTGCCTGTAGTGATCTTCAGTAGCTCCTCCCACAGCCTCAATTTGTTGGACCATGAAATAAAAATAACCTTTTTCCTACAGTACAAGCGGAGTGAGGCTGATTAGATGTGGAATTGCCCCCAGTCCCAAAATAATTAGTCTTGTACCAGTGAAGAAGTCTCTTGAAACTTCTGGAAAGACAGAAGGAAGAAAAGGAGGGAGGGAGCGAGAAAGAGAGAGATGAATTTGTGCTTGGATATCAGTTGTATAAATTACTTTTATTCTCAAATTTCCTAACCTCACATTCACGTGACTTTGCACATCAACAATATATGTGGCTGCTTGTGAACAGCACCACTATTTATTGCTGCTGAATCTATTTTTCTTTAAGAAGCAAAGCTCTGTTGCTGTTTGCATTATTAGCCTGCTCTCCGTTTTCTTACAGCTTTGATAACTAAATCCAGTTACCACTTTTTTTTCTTGAAGTGATCCAGAGCACTGTGCTTCAGTTCACAGGACTGCAAACTGTCATTTGGTCTTTTTTTAACTGTAATCATACAAAACAAAAGAAGTTGGCTTTGCCATAACTACTGGGTTTTGCAGCTTTCTCAAAACAAGACACAAATTAAGTGTCTGTGACATTGTGTATTTGTGATACCACTTCAAACATAAGCATTTCCATTTCTGTAGGCTAACCCCTATTCCCTCCTCCTGCAATTTCACATCAGTCCCTAATGCTCTCATTCCCATCCCGAGGGGCTGTGTGCGAACTGGGTATGTCTAATAGACATAGTTAATGCTTTCCAAGGTCCTTTTGTGCACGGCTCTGACTGACAGAGACGGGTGCTGTTTGCAAATGTCAGTGGAGCAATGACCTCAAGTTAATATGGTGAATGATGAAAGAAAAAAACATTCATTCAGCATGTGAACTCTGTGCTGAGATTAACCAGAAGTACTGGGCACATACAAATTACTGTTCTGTCAGCACAGCGCTTGGTGGGGTTTTTAAATATTCCAGCTATTATAAGCCATCATCCTCAAGGCAGCGGCAAATGAAAAAAGAGAAGATTCAAAATAGCATTTCCGATGCAAATACCATTGTTTTAGATAAGAGGTTTGGACCTGGATGCTTAGAACAATTCATGACCTCCTGACAGCTGCAGTCCTCAGACTGATGAGAAAGGAATTAGAGTAACATGCACAGAACTGTTTGCAAAGCTCAAAGACAGGACCAGAAGGTATGCAGCCCTTCAGTGGTAGATGCCAGTTTAACTCCAGTCTTGCCAGGAGCAACAGAAAGTTACAAGAATCTCCGCAGTCTGTCTGGCTGCTTGTGCTACTTGCTCTTGTTTCAGTTGCCCGTGGACAAAAGTCGGCTTTCCAGATTCTGTCTCTGCAACTGGTGTTAGCAGAGCAGTCAGGGACCACAAAGGTCATGGCAGGTGACCTCTTCTCTCATCCATGCAGTTCTGTTTTGGGGGCACAGCCTGCATTAGCATTCAGGGTGTATATGTAATCTGTAGCTAGCTAAAACTTTAGAAATTTGAGGAAAATATCAGTGATATTTTTGGTGATTTCTCCCCAGGTATATCGTTGGTTCTTTCTTGGAACTGAAACAATGGAACTGTTAGCAGAGAGATTGGAAGAAATGCAGTTTCTCTCCCTCCTCTGACCGGTTCTAGTAATAACTATTACCAGAGGCAGGATTATGGAGAAGATACCAAATTTCTTTCTATCTGCGCTTCCTATTGTTGACTATGAAAACTACATTCGTTTGGGATCAGATTCTATCATAGACTGCTGCTTTGAAACCAGCAACATTTGGGGCAAGTAATAAATACAGAATTTAGAGTATAACAACTTCAATACACTCTGTGAAAAGAATCTCCTATTCACCTCTCCTCACTGCCTGTCTCCCTTATGCATGCTTCTCTTGCCTTTGTATCTAATCATGTTCATAAACCCTCTGCATCATCTGTTCCTCTCACAGTCTTGTTTACCTGGTTGAGCTTCTTCTATTTCCAGTCATCTATCAGTTTTTCAAGTCTTTCAGAACAGCAAGATCGATAACGTCTTTTCTTAAAGGTGATCAAACGCTAAGACAAAGCTTACTATATTCTCCCCTTGCATTTCTTCTACCTCCCCATTTAGAGCTGCTGCAGGGAAGGGGACGTACAAAAACCTGTTTGAGAGGCAAAGGGCAGTACAAGCCTTCCTTTGTGCAAGCAGCGATATCTATCCTGGGATTGCTGCAGCCTGATAAAACTAACAGACAGATCTTGGGGCTTATTTCTGTTACTATGCTCTGGTGGTTTTTTTGTTTGGTTGGTTTGGTTCCATTTGTTTTCTTTGTTTGTTTTTGTTACTAGCCAGCAGCTAGTAGCTCTTAGGAAGAAAGATTTTTCTGAAGCCTTTTGCTTATTTAATAGTCATTTCACAAGCAGATACAGTTTAGACTGCAAAATTATTTGCAATACTTCTGTACAACATCTGTCTTCCCCCCCAGCAATCCCCCATCATGTGCTGACCCAGCCCAGAGCTGTTTATTTTAAAAAACAGAGACTGTAAACTCAAGCTGATACAGAAAGTGTTCCAGCTGATAGTGACCAATTTATCATTCTCTATTTGTTTTTCCTCTTTCTTTGTTCATCTGCACTGCCTTCTCCCATGATTTCTCTGCTTTTCATGTGGATCACTTGCAGAATTATTCACTATGATATTGGATTGTTATAAAGATACTGAATAGGAATTTCCATTCAGTTCCTCCTGGTGAGGATAAACAAACATTATCTGTCCACAATCACCTCATCAGATAAGCGAACACAAAATAGTTACTAAACCTCCAACTATGTGCTAAGTGTTAAGGAGTAAGCATGAAGAAAAAGGAGAGGAAATCTGTATTTACACTTACATAGGTTTTATATACTACTACGTGTCAAGCAATTGCTCAAATGGTGTACTTTCATTCACTTGCTGCCATGGGCAAAAGCAAATACCATCTGTTTGGAACAAAACGCACACCCAGAACACTCATTTGCTGCTGAAAGGATGGTTTGGTCAAACTGCCCGTAAACAGACGAGCTGAGTCAGCAGAACAGAATTATAATTACAAATAAATAACTAAAGACTAGACAGCATTTCTTAGAGAGCTCTGCAAGCTTGCTGGGACCCTTTTAGTAGCCTTGCGAATGTAAGCGGTGTGCAGGCAGTTGCCACTAAATGGTTCAAATGGGAGAACTGCAGCAACTCACCACCTTTCCAGTGTCAAGACTGGAAAACACCTAGAGTCTGTGATTCCACTGTGGTAAAGTAGACTTCCACTGCCACCTCCTGGCTTTCCCAGACACCAAACAAAACTGAATATGCTAAACAGCCTTCTTCATATCTTATTCCCATTCAGGTCATAGGCCTGATCTAAAGTTTACTGAGATGACCAAGCTTCAAGTCAGCCCTTGAAAATATATGCAGAATGAATGGACACACAGAGACTGCCTTTTGGATCATAAATAAGAAAGAAAAGGTTTGCTGACCTTACACTGCACTCTACACATTGATTTTAAAATACAAGTAAAAACATTTAAATACTTCTACACCTGCTTCCCATACAAATGTGTTTCATTATAGTTTCTCACCTTACAGAAGAAGCAGATCACAGCCCCTAGAGGATCCCTGATGTTGTCCTCACAAATGTTTTGGAATATCTACTTCTTCATTGCTCTGTGAAAAGAAAGTTCTGTAAGCATACAAAAGACTATACGCCTGTTTGTTTTATAACATACAACTATAATATGGAAAAAAATGTCTCTAGTTAATATTCCTCTTCTTTGCTTCCTATCTTGCAAAGTCTAGCGATATTTCTTACTAATGTTGGTACAGGTACGGAGATAGATATTGACTTTCATCTCTGTAAAGAATTCTGGCTTTACTGCTCCATAAACTGCTTCAAAAGAATCATAATAATATGATATCACGATTTATAAACACAACATAGCTTTTTTTTTTTTTTTGCATTTTTATACAATTTCAAATAGCATTTGCTTTCAGAGATTCCTTTTATCTGAACTTATACTCAATAGTAAATCTCAAGGAGATTGTCAGCCTAAGGGCATACAACACTTGGTAACATAAGTCTGTAGGTAAAAAAGGGAATATGGCTTTGGAACTCTCGTTACTCCAAGTCTGCCCTTTCATTATCTATAGATTTGGGGCATGTAACTTCTAACTTCCTCAATTAGTAAGGTCTCGCACCTGTAAAATAGGTGAGAATCATACTGCTCTACTGTGTTTCAAATGGAGGTTTACATCACTCCATTCTTCCACATTCATTAGCACTCTCATAGTTCACTGAGCAATATTTCTATTATTAGAAAGATTTTTCAGAAAATATAAAACTAGATGAAAGCAGTGAAATCCACATTATCTCTGCTGTGCAGCTGAGTAACATCAAATTCACCTGGTAGGAGCTCATCTTTTCCTTGGTTTACATGTGTGTGAAGAGGTGATGTATTTTTATTGAGATTTATTTTCATGACAGGAATTGCACTGACAATTTGCATTAAAGATAAGCTAAATGAGCTGCTGAAAATTAGAACTAGCTTCCTCACATTTGTTTCTTTCAATTAACTTGTACACTACGTTAATCTTGGATTAAGCCCTGGCTCATGCCATCTATAACATCAAAGTCATCCTTCCATAAGAGCTTTGATCACCTCCTTTTCTTTCTGTCTGTTTACCCTTTGATGACACAGAGAAAAATGATGACAGGTTGCTTGCAAAGGACAATTAAAGGAACAGCAGTTTGTTCTTATGTGCTTCCACAAAAATACAGGTGGTTTTTTTTCCTTTTTTGTCTCAAGTAAGATAGTAACTGTAAAAATTTTCAGCTGGCCAGAAATTTGTATTTCTGGCCAGGTTTACTTTAAGCACCTAGCAATTTATTGGAATTAAGTCGCTTCCTATGTTAATTGAAAATAAATGATATTATATGAAACCCTAGTGACCTCCAAATGGAACTGAAACCTTTTATGTCCCCAGTACAAATCTCTGTACTGTGTGCTAATAAGAAACTGGTAGTAGGAGATATCTGTTATCATCCATAGGGTCAGTCACATAAGGGGGAAACTCAATCAGCAAACTTGAGGGATATAGGATATGTAATTCATGATCAGATAACACAGATACTTGCCAACAAAGAAACATGGAGACTCAGGAAAACCTTGGATTGTTCTGTGCCAGAGAAGAAAGAACAGACATGGGGTTGTGTAAATGCTGGTGCTGCTTCCTCCCTGCTTTTGTTTTTCATCTCTACAGCTTCTTCCTTCCTATAATACCAAGTCCTAGTACAGTCTCCAGTTTTTGTCCTCTTTATCTGCTTTACCTGCCTGCTGGCCCTGCTCCCCACTCCTCACCCAGCACTGCCCTGCCCTCCACCACAGAAGCAGCCAGCTGTGGGTTGCAGGATGAAGCTGCACGCAGACAGATGAGCTGGCAGGGGAGAAGCTGGAAGACTGGAGGAGATTCACTGCAGATGTCACCAGCCAGAAACTTAGCTGCCAAATTCTATCAAGCTTCTGCTGAGGGTGTCCAAATTAAAATTAGAGGTTATCACTTGGCCGATTCATGTTTTCCTGGAGACAGCAAAAGGGGCTTACCTGATACTGGAGATGCTTCTTTCTATAAAGCCTAGAAGAAGCATGACTTCCGAGTGAAAGCACTGTAAGATTTTTAGCAAGGTTAAAAATCAACTTATTTGCCATACTCTCATTTTCATGTGTGGCTGAGTAATTTTAGATGAAATTTTCCAAAGTCTGGCTGACATGAGCTGTGGAGAAAAGGATCCTTGACAGACAGAGTTATAAAACACTTCAGGTAACTCTGTAATGTCTGCCTTCTATCATAGTAGCATGGAGCCTCATCATATCTTATTGCAGGCATAGAAATATTCCCTTTACCTTCAGCCTCAGAGCGTGAAGCACAGGAGAGGCATCTTGAACCAATTTCTTAACTCCAACAAACACATCAGAAAAAGACACATCATTGTTGAACTGCTGGCATAGTCCTGGCACAGGTGTGCCCTGGGTCAGCTGATACACACCTACAGTACCTGCAAATGGTTTGTGGGGCTGACACATGCTATATATCATTTCCTGTAGGCAGCCTGGATACAGCTACCTTGCTTTGATGGCTGCACGAGTTCAGCTGTGCTTTGTCAGGTGCTTTTAGTTTGTTTACTAGTGGAGAAAGATGCAAACAGGTTCGTAACTCCAAAAAATGGCTGTGATCACACACACAGATTTTGAGACTGTAGCTTACTGCCCACTTACCACCAGAGAAACATGCCGATTGTGCTTAGGTCTTTAAACTTGCCAAGGCAGTTAGACTGCCTGTTTGGAACAAGAGTTCTTAAAATGGCAGCAAAAGAATACAAAGGTCATTTTTATACTCAGAGGAGGAGACCAGAAAGGTAGCATATCAAGCACATTATTGCAAGATGAAACTGAGGATCATTACCATTACATTCGATAAACGTCATCTGCATTTATACTTTTCCCCGTTTTGTTCTTATTATGACAATTTGGCAAAATGCTAAGAACTGTTTATAAGGAAAAGGTTATCGATGCTGGCAGATAGGGGCATACAGGGTCACAAAGCTTGAGTTTGAAGAACATTATTTCCCAGATTCAAATAAAATACCTTTTAGAGCTAGTGAGGAAACATGAAAAAGAACTGACTAACCTGGACAAACAACAACTCCAAAGGTAAGAATGACAGAAGATGTTTTTCAATTCTTTGCAAGAGTACAAACATCATAATGGGAGCAATAGGTAGAAACAGGAGCATTCTAAAATGACCTGAAGCAAAGGCAAAACGTAGGCAGAACATCAAGGAACCCTTACAAATAGACCATCCTCACAGAAAAAAGAGGATCATATATCTGGGGAGAGGAATGAAGAAAATACTTAAGTCAGTCTATCCACATGTGAATTACAACCAGGGAGTTCAAGTTCAAAGGGAATTTCAAGCTTGATTTTGGAAAGCAAATATGGTTCAGTCTGTCATCCTTTCCATCCGAATCCAATGACATAGGTGGATCTGAAGCCTTCTGAGTCTGTTGAAATGAAGATAAACAAACCTATCACAGATAGGTTAATTTAAATTGGATAATTTAAAGCAGATGCCTATGGAGGAAAGGGAAAGAGAACCACCTGCCTGACACCACCAGTCACAAATAAGTTGAGCCTACCTCTAGGCTGCAAAACTTGGAAAACATGAAAAGCACTTAGAAAATACACCAAAAAAAAAAAAAATGTTCTGACAGATACTGCAGCCCCCTTCAGTTAGGAGAAGAGTTCTGAAGACCTACTGCAGAAGCCATTGAATTACTAAAGTTTAAAAAAAAAAGAAAAAAGAAAAAAGAGAGAGTGATACTGTTCTGAGAATAACAACAAAAATGTATTTCTGTGTTTAGATTATTTAGGTAAATTATCTATGTGGATTAACTTGGCGGGAGGTGAGGTGAGCCTGCAGCCAGCTCCAAGAACTAATACTACACTGAAATGCAAATCTCGAGGAGCAATTATACAAAAGTCCTTACTAGGCAAATTTTTGGGGAAAAATTAAAAATAGATTGTAAAGAACAGCCTGACCAGAAATGAGGCAGCATTGTGTGGAATATCAATTGCGATATCAGGGTGAAGAAATGAAAGGAATGTGCTAAGAATGTCAACTATGACCCTGCTGTGAAACACTGAAGTTCCCCAAAGCACATAGCAAGAGTAACTACACTGTGAGCCACAAGCACATGCAGCAAAAAAGACGACTTGGATATTAAAGATGCATGCTCCAGCCCTGAGAGAACACCCTCACCTGCAGGAGAGGGCAAGGTCACTTCTGGAGTCTGTCTTGGAGGCCTGACCTCTCACAGCTGCACAACATACTATCAAAACCAAACTGAGCATTCTGCCTCTCTGGTTTTGCATACAAATAAAGATCAAGCCCTCTTTTCAGTCTCCTTTAGCAAATTAACATTCTGGATCAGGTGAAATTGATCGCAATTCACAGACACAGGCAGTGTTTTTGTGGATTTCTGCACATACAGAAAACTCAGAGACTCAAACCCTCTGGTAACCTGCTACCAGTCAGTGATCAGTTTTCTGACATAAAAGAGGCAAGCATGCTTCTTTGTTAACGCTAAGTCCTACAGCAACGTGGCTTCTTGTAAAGAACAAGCAAGGTTAGATTTTCTTCTGCACCTTGATCGACACAGAGAAGAAGTAAAACCTTTGCAACTGCCTAATTTTCACAATTCACGTGGACCAATTATTGGCCCTAGAGTAAAATTAGTACATTCAAAAAACTGCTGAAATGCATGCCATTTGGCCATTATCCCTGAAAAGACAGAAACAGAGTCCAGTGAACCCCATCCTGTGGGCCTGTCTAGTTTGAATGTTGAGCCTGTGCTCAATACTCCGAATGCGCTGCCTGTCCCAGGGCTGAGGAAGGGTGATCTGGTAAGCTCGCAGCACCGGTACGAATAGCAGCTGGGAGGAGAGCAGCACAGCTGCTTTCTGGATCACAAAATCAAGAGAGAAGAGCACCAGCCTTGTTTTTCATCAACTGCTGCTGCCTGGTTTTGAAGACGGTCCTTCGAACAGGGTGATGTGACAATTCTCTGAAGGGCTGCATGTGATTCTAGCCCATGCTTTGTGTCTGTTAGAGAAGCACTACCCGAACTTCGGAGTTTCAGCCGTGCAGCCCTTCTGCAGCACTACACTAGAAGGGAAGCTCTGTGACCACATGCTGCATTCAGAAGCTGTGGCCAGGAAACATGGTTCCTGTCTGCTGCATGTTCTGTCAGTGTCAGGCAGCAAAGGAACATTCTCTGCTCCAGCACCTCAGTTTCACATTTGGGAAGCAAGGGAAACAGCATTCACGTTCCTCTGAAGAACATTTTTACCGTGATGGGGTTAAGAAAGAACCAAAAGGAGACACTGCTGCTGGAGCTAAATAGATGCATACCTCCTCCCCGGTGCTAGGCATGATAACACAGGACTTCTAAAATAACACAACATAGGCAGTTTTGCTCTACAGTCTTATTTATTACTTTTGAGTCTGTTGTCTCTATTTAATCTTTTCCTGCCTGGAAGAACATCACTCCATCAGTGAATCAGCATCTCCAGAGAGGAAATGAAATGGAACCATGTTCATAGTATGCAGCCAATCGCTGTCTTACCACTCAGTTAATGTTCCACAGTTGATTAAGAATTATTGTCCTAGTATTTCAGCTTAGTCCAGATTTAGAGCCCCAGTGGAAGAATTAAGGAGTAGATGAAACAGTACATGCAAAGCTAGTTTCCAGAGCAATAAAGGAGTGTGTTTGCTACCTCAGTCACTAAGGCAGGTACTTAAGAATCAGATGTCACAAAGCAGTTCATTTTTCACAAAACTTTGAGTAAAGGGAGAAAAATGTATTTGGATACCACATAAGATTTCCAGCAGTATTGCAGGAAGCAAACAAAGATAAGCTATTTAAACAAAATTATTTTAATCAGTATAATTATAGACTGAAATATGACTCCATAGTCCATGTGTTATTATTTATCACCCAGTAAGGTACTTCATGGATTGGCCACAGAAAAGACTTCGCAGCAGCTGACACATTTGTCCTAAACCTTCACTCACAGAAGATTTCCCCAAGAGGTGAGGTCTCCAGTGAGAGAGGGATTTTCTCTCAAGTTCCTTCTCTACTCCAGGCATATTTCTGCAGCTCAATATCTAGCCACTGCTCTCTCATTCTCTTCTCTACCTGACATGCTTGTGCATATCTCTGACGACTAAGGATTGTTGAACTTCAGGTGCTCTATGGGATTCTGAGCTGTAAAGCGCAGGAAGAAATGCTCCCTTGGAGCTTCATATGATCCTCACTCTTCTGCAGCTGCAAGTATCAGTTGTGCAACTGTGAACTCTCAAGGCTGACTCACTGCTCCGAATCTATTTCCCTCAACTTAGCTTTGCTGTGGCAAAATTGCCACCCCCACTTCTCTTGCTGACTGAACACCAAGCAAAATTTAATCCTGATCTTCCTCTGTGTGTCTTCTTATTCCCTTTATCTTTTATAATTAAGATTCTGCCATGTTCTTTTTCCTTTATTTAAGTAACCAGGAGGAAATTCTTTACTCAGGGGGTGATGAGGCACTGGACCAGGTTTCACAGAGAAGGTGTGAATGCCCCATCCCTGGAGGTGTTGAAGACAAGGCTGAAAAGGGCTTTAAGCAACATGGTCTAGTGGGTGGCATCCCTGCCTAGGCAGGGGGGCTGGAACTAGGTGATATTTAAGGTTCCTTCCAACCCAAGCCATTCTAGGATTCTCTTGTTCTCTGTACTCTTTTTGCACGGTAGGCTAGGTCTAAATACCAATGGTTCTTCCTTTGCAATGTTTCTAAGACTCAGGACAGATCATGCTCTTACCAACTTTCACCTTATCTCCTGCCTAACATTATTATCCCCTTTCTGGCTTCTCTGACACTGCAGTCAACACAAAGCACAGCTTCTAGATCAACCTCATGCCCTGCATAATGATTGTTGACACTTTTCCCTCCTCATCTCTTGACTTCCCACTATGGCATTATTTCCTACACCTCTGCATCCCAAAGTCCTTTTATCAACCTGCATATCTGTTTCTGACATTTACTTTGCTGTTCTCCCGTTCATTCTGACAACAATGAATTCTGAACACCAACTATGGTATGCTTTTTGCTCTATTCTCTTTCTTTCATATGCTGCCATGGCATAAGTGTTTATCTCCATTTTTTGACTCTACAGATCAGTGACTCTTCATTTGCCAATGGAGTTGTCTATGTTCCAGCAGCCATGTGCAATGACAAAACGACATGTGACAATATTATCCATCTTTTTTCAAATCTCTTGTCAAAACCTATTTCCTTCTAAGACAGCAACAGACATCATAAAACCAGAATAGCCAAAATACAAAGTACCATTTGGCTTGTTGAGATCTACAACCATGTATTTCTTCCTTCTGCTGCTAGAAAAAAATAAATCCATCCAGTAAAGGAAAAAGAGACAGTAATTGTGTTACTGAGCATGTCATAATATAGAGAGACCGAGAAGGAAACCACAAGGTTTTGAGTTCATTGTGAACACATTGCCTCTACACTGAACTACACAGTTGAACATACCACTACTAGCTCCATTGCTGTCAGATATTTTACACACCCATTCCTGGGAGAACCGAGTGGGGCTGCTGGAACCCATTACACATTTTCCAGTGATAATGTGCAAGCTAAGTATAGGTATAGGTTTACATGACAGTATGTGTTGGTTTCCTATCTACTTCTACAGGTTAGCTGTTTACTAACTGTACTAATTACGTTTTCTTTTATTAGTTCTTCCATGCTCTGTGCTTGCTATTGTAAACTGATACCAGGTATCAATCTTAAGCATTCGTGAAACATTCCATTGTTAGGCTGCCTCATTCTAATCTGGCCTAAAGAAAGATGAAGGGAATGCAATTTATTTATTACACTAATAGGAGGTTTCTTCTCAAGAGTCCCAGGACTGCCCAGCGCTTGATAACATCTTCCTGTTATCACATCAGAGAAATTTCTGATTAGTCAATTCCAAATACTACCATGTGGACATCACTTTGAATTTGTTCCTTATGTTGATACTCAGTGTAGCTCATGATGTTTCGTCATGGGCCTGACCTCAACCAGAAAGCAGGCAGGTAAGTGTCTTTATGGAAAGTGATGTTAATAGTTGGATTTGGGGCAAGGAAAATGAATAAAGTGCTTGTGCATCTAGCTCATACATCATTTCTGCTCTTATTTTCCACATTAGTCCATGCATCATACCAGATGACTTTGTTGTCTGAGAAAATGGAGTGACATCTTCCCTTGTGGGGAGGTAGATAATGCTGTTAGTGTAAAAGAATGAAGTGGACTCTTATGAGCTCTTTGGCCTGTGTTTTCCACCCCCAGTGTTCTGTGATTCATCTAATTAAGGTACACAGCCTGTAAAACAGTAGGCAATTTTGAACTTTCTACTCATTAGCTGGATGTGAATGGAATTTTTTTTCCTCCTGGCTGTCTTCCATTTATCTATGGCAGTTCTACATGACTCAGTGAGATGCCAGAAGGGCTCATGATTGCGTGGGTTGCCTCTGGCAAAGGCAGCAGCTTGGAAGTAAGCGTCTGTCTATCAGACTTCTACTTCTCTCTGAAAACAAACATTGAAAAGCCTCTTCATAGTGAGGCTGACCCAGCTGCTGTGTCTTGTTGGGATACAAGATGATTAATTTCTTTCTACATAGCTCAGTACTTAAACCATACATAAAGGGGGCATAAGGACTTGCAGATAAAGCAGGGCTAAAAAAAATAATCTGATTTTATGCTTAATGAAGAAATAATTTTCTTAAGAACAAAAAGCTATTTGCATCCAGTGCTTATAAATTGCATAATTGGAAATACATATAACAGTCCTACAAGGATTATTTCAGTGATTCTGGCTGAATTAGAGTCAGGAAAAAAATATATATATTAGAGATATTATTAAAACAGGAGGTTGTGAAGACTTCCAGGATATATACAGATGTTTTATTTTTGTTTTTGCATATAAAGCTGGTTTTTAAGTTTGGAAGGTCTGCTGATTAGGCTGGAGGCAGACAGAAGTGAAAATAAAGGGCAGACTTTCAGATCAGAGGGCTATAGCTTCAGAAAGCTATACTGATTTTTGTTAGCTGACAGATTAGGCTATCAGGCCTGCTGCCAGTATCTACGGAGCTATTTGAGCTTTAATCAAATGTGCCAGAAAGACAGGTAAATACATCTTTGGCAGTACCTTTCTTTGCTCCCCGTGGGTATCAACCTCTTCATCAGCCCTTTTCTTTCTGCACCAGTCAAGCACGCTAACAGGCAGCCTCCCTGTCCCTGTACAGAGCTCCTGCCACATCGGAAATGCCTTCCTTCTTGTCTGGCCGCAGTGGGTTTCACCCACCTCCTCTTCAGAAAGGGAAAAATGGTGACACCTGCAGCTCCACCTCATCCTGCTCCTCTGTGTAATGAGATTTTTTTGTGTGCAGGAGTAGTGCCCCAGCAGGGCTGCCTCAGGTGCGTGGAGCGGGGCTGGCATTTATGTGCTTTGTAACATACAAATATGTAGCCTCTTAGCTCAGCCAAAACAGCTTCTCCTGTTCTTCGGAGAGAACAAAGATGTGAGGATAAGAAATGGCTGATTGATTGTTCTTCATGACTGCAACATATCTTTGCCCAGCAACCACACTAGGCCCACGAAAAACAATTCTCTTCTGTTCACAGCTCTTTGTTTACTGCTCAGCTCCAGGATCAAATTCTAGGGTACCTGAGGCCCTTCTGTTGCTCAAATTATATCAAAATTTTGCCAAAAAACAAAAAAATCACCCAAACTGTTTTTGCTTATTTGAATTAGGTTTGGACACAGTGACAAAAACGGCGTCACCCTCATCCACTGGGGGCTGGTGAGGGGCAGCCGACAGCGGCAGGTCCCGAGCTCACCCCACTCAGGGTCGCGACGCCATCTTGCGGCCCAGAGAAACTCGGCGGCCTGGCGCCTGGGGGACGCCCTGGGATGGGCACGCTGGAAAATCTTAAAATTGTCGTAAAAAAATAGGCAGTCTGTTGTAGAAATGATCGTCAGTAGCAGCTGCACGGGTGTAAGGGTGGCAGTGATATTACTAAACGTGCTACAGCTTTGGTGGCAAACAAGCAGGCTGGAGGAAGGGGGGGTTTTTTACAATCCCTTCATTTTTATCCTGCCTTTCCCAGCTGAATTTTCTCTGGTTTAGGAGTTACAGGTCTTATTTTCTCTTCTAATAAATGTAGTTTTTGAGCTATCCCTGTGGAGCTTTTGGGGTACTCATAATGCAGAGAGGGAAGAAAAAGACGAAATGAATCCTCTTCAAAACTGTGGCAATTCAAGGACCTGTTGCAAAAATGGAGGAACCGTATAATGTCAAACAATAGCTGAGCAACACAGGCCTTTCTCACAAAGCCACAGGAATTAGAGGGAAATATATATATGTATATATATGTAATGCAGGGCTTTTGTTTTAAAATCCACATTTTTCTTGCTTTTAGCTGGTGAGAGCATGTTCATTAACAGCTTCCCCAGGTTGAACAGTCTTTAAATTTTATTGAGGATGATATATTATCTCACTCTGAGAAAAAGAAAAAAAAAAGAAAGAAAAAAGAAAAAAAACAGTAGTAATATTTGAAAATATATCTATAACATGAGAAAAATAGCATTGAAGACCTGGAAACTTAGAAAAAGAGACTGCTTATACTGTCACCACCTAATACCTTCCAGGCAGAGGAGCAGCGACTTTTGTCCTATAGTTTCTCATTTTCTGCTTCAGTCAAATCCTCAAAATCAGAAGATGATTTTCTGAAAGATCATCTAGATTTTGCTCACAATTTGAAGACAATGCTCTTTCCACTGTGATGGCAGTTGATCCAGAGGGACTGTCATAATAACACTGAGAGAGAGCCTTTAAATATTTCTTTCATGAATAGGGCCTAATTATGTTGAGCATAACGTAAACATAACACAATAATGTTCCTCCTCAAGACAGTTTTGAAATAAAGTCAATAAGGAGAGGCAGAAGTAGAAATGGTTGTCCAACTTGTATTTGTTCCAGCATCAAAGGTAGCTTAATATAGCATAAAGATTTCAGGCCTGTATATGCACTGCTGTATTTTAAAATGTGTCTAAAATGGAGAGACATGGATTTGATGGATGGACCACTCGGTGGGTAAGGAATTGTCTGGATGGTCGCACTCAAAGAGTTATGGTCAAGAGCTTGATGTCCAGGTGGAGACCAGTGATGAGTGACATTCCTCAGGGCTCTGTATTAAGACTGGGACTGTTTAACATTTTTGACCATGACACGAACAGTGGGATTAGGTGCACCCTCATCAAGTTGGCAGTTGACACCATCCTGTGTGGTGCAGTCAACACACGGGAGGGAAGGGATGCAGTCCAGACGGACCTCATGAAGTTCAACAAGGCCAAATGCAAGGTGCTGCACCTGGGTTGGGGCAATCCCAAGCACAGGTCCAGGCTGGGCAATGAATGGAGTGAGAGCAGCCCTGAAGAGAATAACTTGAGGGTGTTGGTTGATGAGAAGCTCAACGTGAGTCAGCAATGTGTGCTTGCACCCCAGAAAGCCAACCATATCCTGGACTACATCAAAAGAAGCATGGCCAGCAGGTCGAGGGAGGTGATTCTTCCTCTCTGCTCTGCTTTTTTGAGACCCCCACCTGGAGTGCTGCGTTCAGCTCTGGGGCCCCCAGCATAAAAAGGACATGGACCTGTTGGAGCAAGTCCAGAGGAAGGCCACAAGGATGAACAGAGGGATGGAATACCCTCCTGTGAAGGCAGGCTGAGGGTGTTTTGGTTGTTTTGCCTGGAGAAGAGAAGGCTCTGGTTTGACCTTATAGTGGCCTTCCTGTACCAAAAGGGGGCCTACAAGAAAGCTGGAGAGGGACTTTTCATCAGATTGTGTAGTGATAGGACAAGGGAGAATGTCTTTAAACTAAAAAAGGGCAGATTTAGATTAGATATAAGGAAGAAATTCTTTACTCAGTGGGTGGTGAGGCCTGGACCAGGTTGCCCAGAGAAGTTGTTGATGCCCCATCCCTGGAAGCATTCAAGGCCAAGTTGTATGGGGCTTTGAGAAACCTGGTATAGTGGAAGGTGTACCTGCCTCTCTGGGGAGCTGGAACTAGGTGATCTTTAAGGTACCTTCCAACCCAAGCCATTCTGGGATTCTATGATTCATGAAAACATCCTTCCATATGAGACCATCTGAGCTATATGTCAGCCAGAATGTAGATGGCAAGGGCATTGTATTGCCTCAGGTTTGAGACTGACACCTGACACTCTCTGTGGTATGGTGTTCAGTTTTGGGCCTCTCACTACAAGAGGAACATCAAGGTGCTAGTGTGTGTCCAAAGAAAGGCAATGAAGCTGGTGAAGGGTCTAGAGAACAAATCTTATGAGGAGCGGTTGAGGGAACTGGGGTTATTTAGCATAGAGAAAAGGAGACTCAGGGGAGAATTTATTGCTCTCTACGAATACCTCAAAGGAGGTTGTAGCAGGGTGGGTTGTGGTGGGGTTGCTCTTTTCCCAAGCAGCAAGCAATAGGACAAGAAGAAATGGCCTCAAGTTGCACCAGGGGAGGTGTAGGTTGGATATTAGGGAAAACAAAACAAAACAAAACAAAAAAACTAAAAGGGTTTTGAAGCATTGGAACGGGCTTCCCAGGGAAGTAGTTGAGTCACCAACGCTGGAGGTATTCTGAAGACATGTAAATGTGTTTCTTAGGGATATGGTTTAGTTGTAGACTTGGCAGTGCTAGGCTAATGGCTGGACTTGATGATCTTAGATGTCTTTTACAACCTAAATTATTCTATGATTCTATGATTCTGTTGCAGTTTGGAATTGTTCACACATTGTATTATTTATTTGTCTAGCTGTATGCTGGACATTTTGTCCAAAAGTATACTGTGAGAAACAGTATCAAAAACTTTGCTGAAATCCAAAAAGATTGCATCATCTGGCTTCCCTTGGTCATCTAGGTGGGTGACCTTGTCATAAAAGGAAATTACGTTCATTAAACAGGACTTTACCCTCATGAACCCATGTTGGCTGTGACCAATGACTGCACTGTCCTTTAGGTGTTTTTCAATAACTCCTAGAACAATCTTCTCCATAATTTTACCAGGCACTGAAGTGAGACTGACAGGCGTGTAATTAACAGGGTCTTCTTTCTTGCCCATCTTGAAAATTGGAACAATGTTTGGTAGTTGACTGGGACTGCTCCAGATTCCTAAGACTGTTGAAAAATAATCAAGAGAGACAGGGAAGGTTGAAACCAATAAGCCAGAAAACTTGCCTCTGGGGACTACATTCTTGGGGGCAAAGTAGTTAAATCTCCCACTAGAAATACAAAGAGATAATCTTGGCCATTATTTTTTTTTTAAAGTGGAATCAGGGAAACAATTCCCCTCTCCACGTTCTACCATGAAAACAATAATTTATTGTGCAATCACAGTCTGAAGTACTAACTCCTTTGTTTATACCTTGTACATAGTGCACTAGAGGAGATTTGTAGGTACAGTTGGCACTGGAGTGCAAGCCTTGTGTTGGTGTCATCTGAAATAGTCTGAGTAGCTGTTTGGCAGGTCAGTAGAGGAGTTTGGCCGGGCTGTGTTTCTACACAGATGCCAGTAGATTGTTACCCAGAGGGAGGTGGCACAGTGAGTACCAGATGCACATCTGCCCGTGGACCTTCAGCAGCAGCTGACCATGCAGGAAAAGTTAGAGTTGGTTCTGGAAGCCTAACAGAGAAATGTTTCCTTCCAGAGTTAAAACCTTAGTAAGGAAAGGAGCACGTTCACTGCATACAAATGAGATAGGGGAAGGAGCCTGCCAGCACTGTTATATTCACTGGAAAGAGCTTTGTCATAAGCTACTGTGAGCTGAGCTCAAACATAAAAGATGAAAATCTTCAAAACCAATTACCACTTGCTCCTGTTGAGCCCCTTCTGATTCACCTTCACCTTACAGCAAGTCTGTGAAATGTGGGTTCACCTCATCACTTGGGGTCATCCCCTGGCAGCACAGCCAGCTATTACAAGCCTGTGAAAGAAAATACCATGTTCTTCAGATCAAATTTTTGGAGGTAATGGCTCAGCAGTCAGAATGAAGTAATCAAATACCAAGATGAGCCAAAGCAAAAGCAGCTGGTGGGTGGTTTTGACCAACTGGCTGATAAAAGACACATCAAATTTATACTGCAAGTTTATTATGGCAATACAATCAGATTAAATAATTTTCACAGCTATTATATTTATATAAGGTATATATTTTTTTTTATTCCCAGCACGTTGCAATCTTTTCATCCTTAGTCATGCAGTGAGTAATGTACACACACAAGTATATGGAAGATTTTTTTCCCTAAAAAAGAGAAACCAAAATTACGAAAGTATGGCTTTATAAGAAAGTTAGAATCATAGAATCATTAAGTTGTATCATACAATGAACATTGTACTTGGGCATGGCAACATTCATCAGTAAACAACAGCATCAGTCCCTGTCATGCTGAAGACAAAAAAAGCCAAGGGAACTAGGAACAGGGAAGTGCCCATCAGTGTTAGAGAATATATCTGTATACATTCAAAGTATGAAAAATGTAAAAAATGTTTTCAGGGATTAAGTATTACATTTATTTATATTCTGAAGTCAGAGTTACGGAGCTTTGAAGAACACATTTTTTCTTATACCAACAAGCATCAGCAGTGGTGCAACTGACCATTGTAAAAAGTGTTAGTTCAGGTATAAAGAGATGTAACTGAGGTCAAAATCTGGCCTGTCCTCCCTGCTAATGGTGCTGCAGAAACAGTAGCATAAGATTGGTAAATCGTATGTAGCTGAATTCTGCTGTCAGCCCAGGAAAAAAGAAAGATGAAGATGTACGTTTAATAGATTTTGTTTAAAAAGTCGGTTCAAGAATTAAATGTGTCCACTGTCACAAATCCTTTGCTGATGATTGTGTCTGTTGGCATGAAGAAGCCCTTGTGTTTGATGCTTAGGGACAGAACGCCTGTTTCAAAAGCAAAGCTGCTGTCTCTTGGAAAGAGAAGAAACATTCTTACCTGTTAGCAGCACAGTGCTTGGGACACAAACTTATTTCATTAAAAGGTTGCTTTCTTAAGGCATTGATCACTGTTGTGTATGAGTACTGTGATGTCTAAGTACTGTCAGTCAGTTACGAATTGTACCAGAAGAGGGCAGACATACATGTGTGCACATACATGCACACATACAAACGCAAGGTCACTCAGAGCTCACTGAAATGATGCTCACTGATACTGAAGTAAAACACAGACACACATCAGATCTTTACAGTGCTACTCCTGACAACTGAAATCAAATAACATAACCTATAATCCAAAGATTAGCACAGACTGAACCCTCTTTCTTTTCTTTCTTGCTTGCATTCTTCTTGACAAGTTCTGAAATAAAAAGCTACCTTTACTTACTATGTCTATATGCAAAATGTAAACATCACTACACAGCACCTAGCACTTTCTTTTCCTAGCAAAGTCACTAACATATTTGCCATGCAAGTACAGGGTTTTTTAAAGACTACTGACTGTCAGATAGCAGGAACAGTGGAAAGTATATAGAATTTACTTTTGCTAATAACCTGGCTTGGAAAGAATGAAAAAAAAATGATCAACACAGAAAAGGCTGAGGTAGATTTGTCTGTAAATGATGTAATGTGACTGTACTGTAGCAGACAAATGGAACATCAAACTAACAGGCAGGTCACTGCAAGATTAGTGAACCAGGTTTAGGTAGAAGATCCCTTCCCTCCAGCAGAAGGACATCCCACCCTGCACTCTTATGATGGAAAAACTTGTTCGGTAAATGAAGCACCATGATGCTAATGGCCCTAAACCCTGGCCCAGTGGGACTGTACATTGAGGTCAGGTAGTAGGAGAGTGGCCAAGGCCCAGACAGTGCTTGATATTTTCTTAAAATGGTCAGGAAAAGCCGAAATGGCAGAGCTCTGGTGTGATCAGCTGCCTGTTGCACCCTGGGCTAACAATACCTGAGTTTTTGCATGCTGGCCAGCAAACAGTCAGAAGCCTTCTTCCAGGCTGTGATACCAGGTGCAGATATGCCCCAGAATTTGAGTTTCTTGAGCAATTGCTCAGAATCAAGCTCTTATCCTCTGTCTTGGCTGGTGGATAACCTCGCACAGGCACATAAAGCATTCTGCTTGGTACAAAGCCACCTGAATGCCAAAGTGCCTGAACTCTGACCTTTGCAGTGATCCCCAACTATTAGTCAACAAATAATCCCTGCACCATTTTAGAAGCACTTGCTCACAGTGGGTTGCTCTGGCTCTCTGGACACACATCCCTGCCCTGTTAGAAAGAGCTGCCTCAGTAATGCCAAGAATTCCCACCTGCATCATTTGTTTTCTAAGCTGAGCAGTCCTACTGTCGCTCCTGTCCTTTTTTGAAACTCTTTATAGCATCAAAACTCTCATGGTATCAAGACAGTGCAGTAATGCTTGATGATTTACCATCCCTCCTTTGGATGATTTACTTTCCCTCCTCTCTGCTCCCAGCGCCTAATTACTATTCTAATAATATCACCAGCCTCTTCTGCCTCTCGCCCACTGACATACGGATAAGATACCACATGGTTGCTGGGGACAAAGTGAATCCTGTTTCTCTGGGCTCCAGGGGTGCCACAGAGACTATGCTCTGCAGAGTCACTCTCAGCAGCCTTAGGCAGCAAGTGCCTGCTTTGTCCTCCTCCTCCAACACTGCCTTTCTGGAGGCTGCCAGGGCAGAAGCAGCTCAGCCACTACTTGTTATGCAAATCTGTCTCTGGCTCTGCTCTGTTTCCTGAAGCTGTGACAGCCTCCACCTGCCAGTGGGTGCTGCAGCCTCTGTGCAAAAACCTTGCCCGAGATTCACCCTGGATTTCTCTGCCACTATTCGTGTCCTCCCCTCCTTGAACAAGGTAGAATAGACTGAGATGGGAGAGCAGAGCAAGTCTCCAGAGGCAGAGCTGAAGGGGCACCAACAGGGAGGTGTGATTGCAGGGGAAGGGTTAACCTTTTTGTGGCCTGCTCACCACTGGTAGGTCTGGCTGGCATTTTCTCTGCCTCACCAAGTGTGCATCTTCACCTAGTGCAGCGCAGGCAACGCTGGCACAGTGCTACCTCCCAGCACCTGGGAAAGGGTGTGCAGGAGGAGTGTCCCAGCATCTCCAAAGGGCCCTTCCAGCTGGCTCTGGCACAGCCCCACAAGATATCTCCACCTGGCCCTGGCTGGCAACACCAGTAGCCTGGCACACAGGAGGTACCCTGAACACAGAGAAACCAAGCAGAAGTGCTCCACGTGCTAATTAATACAAAAGGGTGCAGCTCTGGTACAGCAGCCCTGGCACAGGCAGAGAATTAGCCAGATGAGACAGGAGACATTTTTGTGCTGAGTGATTCCACTGTTCACAGATGTGAATGCACAGGTTGATCGCACATCTTTTCTTAGCCAGAGCCTTGCAGAAAGGGGTTTGTGCCCCACTGCCTTTTGCACCAAACGTATTTGAAGAGATGAGGGATTTATTCACTGCTGCTCAGTATGGATCTTGGAAAATGTGTTATGCTACTTCATTATAGCACAGGATTACACTTACAAAGGAAGGACAACAGTTGGGTCCAAAATAAGGGATGTTCCTCAAGAGGGATTTAGGATTCTTCCACTGCTCTGCTGGTGCTGGGCACAGCCAGGAGAGCAGGACCAGTGCCTTGAACAGACAGGACTCTGCCTGGGCAGGGCATCCCCAGCCCTGCAAGGACAGCCCACTCCTGGAAAGCTGCAAAAACACCCTGCCTTCAGTTCCCATAGAAATCAGTGGGAACTTTTTGTATTTTCCAGGATCAGGCCCTCTGTCTAGACTCGGGTAACAAAAATACTCTGATTGACAAGCAACAACTTCTAATGGCAGGATGTCATGCCCACATTTCGGATAACTAACAAGTGCCCGTGACTCTCAGACCCACTGGTATATCAAGTTAGTGAGCTACATCACTTCTGGAGACACAGTCACCCCTAAAACACAAGTAAAGGATAAATAATGTCACTCATGAAGGATAGGGCTACCAGTGGACCTGCTCTATTTGCAATTTTTTACTGGACAGCATGGAAAATGGTTCCCTCCCCACTGCACAGCTTTGTAGAGACATCAGGGCTGGGTTGCCTTTAACCCCCTCACTCCCATGTAAGCCAGGATGCTTTCCACTAGCTCTTCTGCCTGTCCCAATTTGCCCCTCAGAATATACACCCACTGGCCCTCTCTAAGTGCATACAGTCCATGCTATAACCCACCGTCAAGTAACTCATTAAAATCACACACTCTGCAGGACTAATTTTACGTCTCTGCAGTATCAGCCATAGACTTCTTGGTTGTTACTAGAGGATACTGGATCATTGTTAGAAAGGAAATCTGACGTTTCAATCCTGTTCATACACGGTAGTATTTTTCCTAGTATTTTTCCTGCGAGGGGGTAGGACACAGTCTTGCAGTTACACCCTTTGAAAATCCTACTGCAGGAGTTGTTCCTTTTTACCCAGGTACATTACACAGGATACAGTTATATTGGGAATTCAGATACACTGATACCAGCTGACAGCTGAAAAAACAAACATAACACAGTCTCAGCTACAGTTAACCCTTCACATGCACAACAAACAGAAAACAAGGAAGGCTTTTGTCTTTAAAAGTGCCGTGCCTGCAATCAATTAGGAAAAAAAAAAAAAAAAAGGAAAAGAAAAAAAAATCACAAACATTTAAAATCTTGTCACAAAATATTGGATTTTCCAGCATAGCCTAATAGGATAAGTATTAAAATCACACTAAAATACACAGGGTGCTGGGTGACCAGGTCCCCTAAGTTGCCTTTGAAAATCCAAGACCCAGCAAATAAAGTCAAGGAAAAACATTTACCACATTTTTTGTCGTTAGCTTTTTGCCATAAGATGGTAAGGGCTTTAGTGCCTGAGGTATAGGTAGTTCCTGGATGCTTTTGGGGAAGTGGGATGGAGGCAGAGTCTGGAGAATAGTTTGCATAGCTTGCAGATATAAAGAAGCAGGCGTGTTCCCCACCAGGCTGTTGAATTTGTCTTCCCCCAGCAAAGCTGTCCAGTGCTCTGGATGATCTTGTAGAACTTTCCGCATCTTAAATTGTGGGTTGGGCATGAAGAGCAAGAGGTAGTCGAGGCAGAGCTTCTTTGATGCCACGTTGACTTTGGAGTCCCACATCTGTTCCAGGATGACGTCCAGCGGGGTAAGTCCTTTGCTGTCCTCTATCCTAGGAGAAGCTCCATTGCCAAGGAGGATGAGGACCGTCTCTGACCTCAGCAGTTCACAGGCAAGGTGTAGGGGTGTTTTCCCATCTTCCAGATGAAAGCAGCCAGTCCTATTGATGTAGGAGTTCAAGCTGGGGAGCTTGTGTGCAATTTTGATGATCAGCCCCAAGATATCTCTCCTGTCATATGTGACTGCCATGGCCAAGTGGGGAGCAGATGATGGGCAATAGCAGAAGTGTTCCCCAGGCACCTTGAGAGCCTCCTCTGGAAAATGAGACAGCAGATACTGAGCATAAGGCAGGTGGTTATGCACCACTGCATAGAGAAGGGCTTCTGAAGGTGAGTACGTTCTTAGGCTGGCATTTTCCTCCCAGTAAAAATATTCCATAGTTCTCATGTCTTCTAGCATCCAAACAGGCTTGTGATCTCTCACAGCCTGATAGAACATATAGGATAAGAACTTGCAGTGCCTGCTCTGATCGTCCTGCAGGCTGGCCTGGTTACTGGCCATGGCTCAGCAAATAAAGAGCTGCTCCCCGTAAAATCGCTCCAGATGGTAAGATCTGTGCACTTGGAATGCAGATCCCGATGCTGCTGCAACCTTCAGGCTGTCATTGCTGCCTGGACTGCACTAGCTGGAATGCATGGGCTGATCATCTCCACCCATTCATTGTTTTTCCCCTCACTGCAGTGGTTTTGTTTAGGTAAGCACAATCCCACAGGCTCGGTTAACCCATGCCATGCAAGCAGATGGTTAGTAAATATATCCTGCTCTGTGTGTGGCGCAGGTTACTGGAACGCTGTCAGACTGCAAGCGATTTTATACACACACAGCTAGAGAGAAAGCAGGGAGAGACTAAAATTAGCTTGAGAGGTGAGGTAGTTTTCTGTCTGCATTTCACGTCTAACCAGATCAGCTCATATGCTGCAGTAAGTACGACAGCGATATTCATCTATTTTTTGTATGTCACTCACACACACAGCTTAGTAAATAGTAAAAAGAATATGTTGCAGTTTAAAATGCTACACAGCTGATAATATGGATGATAATGTACCCACGAAATCAAGGGACTGGTAGCTGTAGCATTAGGAAGGGATCCCTATTTTAGAAATAATGGTATGGCTGGCCAATTAGGAGACTGATGTTAATGGATTGTCTATAAGGCATTAGTGATGTTTAAGATCCCAGCATTGATCTCTGCAGAGAAAGGAGTCAATCAGGATATGGAGTAACCATTCCCAGAGCTGCAAAGTATATTGCCCAGTTTAAATGCCTGCCTTTGTTTAGCAAGGAAATATCTGAAGTGCCTCTGTATTGCACAGCAGGGACATAAACAAAAGGTTAATGGCCAAACCACACTGGTGGATAGAGTGCTTTGATCTAAGCATTTCTCAGATGTCATGTTCCAGGACTGAGATCAGAGCAAGTTGTAATGGGGGGAAGTGGGTTTAAGCAACCCGACTTGTGTAATGCCCTGGTAAGACACAGAGGACCAAGGCTTGATGGGGGCTGCCTATAGGATGAGGCAGAAGGGCCAGACCGAAATTAAATTCATAGAAAATAAATGAATTAAGCACCCTTCATTGCAACTTATGCTTAAGGAAGGAGAACTTCTACTTATCTTATAAATCAACAGATTTCAATAGGATGGTATCTCACCACCTTGATATGAAAACAGAAAAATACAGCAAATCAAGAATTCTTTTTTCATTTAGCAAGGAGACGACAGTATATTCAAACTAAATAAGGAGTGTTCAAGTACCAAATCCAATCATCTCCAAATGTCTGGGGTCATCCAAAGAGAAAACCATAGCCATTTACAAATCTGGATCTAGATTTAGCACATCTTCCCATTATCAAAAGTTCTCGTTGTTCATGCCCTAAACATTTAATTTTAGGGCCAGGTTTCATATTGTTAGAATAAATGATTCTATGTCCAGCTTTAGTCCATTGTTTTTGTGGTTATGCATGGAAATACTGCTAAATAGTCATTTGCACATGCTATTATCCAGTTGTATCCATGGCTGTAATAAACCATGTGCATGCTTAGGGGCAGATCCAAAGACTACTGAAGAGCACAGGGAATTTCCCATTGATTTCAGTGTGCTCCAGCTCAGGCAGTAGTTGAGCACTTGGGAATCCACATTTTGTTTCCCAGGTTGCTAACCCAGAGCAGCTCACAGCTCGGGCTGCACACTGAACCAGGAATTGCCTTATCTTTGCCCTGGGGTTATAGACACTAACCAACCCTCACTGCTTTAAACATCTGCTCTAGTGTTTAGGTAAATTGAGATGCAGGGTACATATTTGTACAGGGAAGTTAGTGTTTGGTACATTGAGAGGGGAATTACAGTATGCTGGTTCCTTCCTGGGGATTGTGTGCAGGCACTCTCAAAGGATGTAATGGTTTAGTACCAGGTAGCCTCATCCATGTCAATCTAATCCATGGCACGTTGACCCCAGTACAGGCAGGCTCACAGTCATCTTCTCTGGTGTTAAATCCACCTCCAATGGCAATCATCTGAGCAAAAGTTGTTCTGCTACTGCTCCAGCACTTCCCGTCCATGGCAGGGTCATCACCAAGTACTACCACTTTTGTGGTGCCAGTGCTGTGTGGTGACTGCCAGGGCATCCATTCTGCAGTAAAATGCAAATCAGTTTTTACATTTCACCTTTGTAGGCTGCGGCACAAGCTAGGTGCCTTTGGACTTAGATTCCTTTGCCTTCCTACTGGAAGGCCACTATAGAGTCAGCCAAGAGCCTTCTCTTCTTGAGGCTAAACAAAATGCCCTCGGGTATTCCAGCTCTCTGATCACCCTTGTGGCCTTCCTCTTGACTTGCTCCAACAGGTCCATGTCCTTTTTATGCTGGAGGCCCCAGAGCTGAATGCAGCACTCCAGGTGGGGTCTCATGAGAGTGGAATAGAGAGGAAGAATCACCTCCCTCGACCTGTTGGCCATGCTTGTTTTGATGCAGTCCAGGATACACACAGTCCACCACAAAACACGGTGTCATCTGCCAACTTGATGAGGGTGCACCTAATCCCACTGTTCGTGTCATGGTCAAAAATGTTGAACAGCACCAGTCCTAATACAGACCTGTGAGGAATGTCACTCCTCACTGGTCTCCACCTGCACATCAAGCTCTTGACCACAACTCTTTTAGTGCAACCATCCAGACAATTCCTTACCCACCGAGTGGTCCATCCATCAAATCCATGTCTCTCCATTTCAGAGACAAGAATGTTGTGCATGGCAGGATCAAATGCTTTGCACAAGTCCAAGTAGATGACATCAGTTGATCTTCCCTTATTGACCAATGCTGTAAGCCCGTTGTAGAAGGTCTCCAAATCTGTCAGGCACGATTTGCCCTTAGTGAAACTGTGTTGGCTGTCACTAATCCCTTCTGTTTTTCATGTGCCTTAGCATAGTTTCCAGGAGGATCTGCCCCATGCATGACCTTGCCAGGCACAGATGTGAGACTGGCTGGCCTCAGGTCCCCAGGTCTTCCTTTTTATCCTTTTTAAAAATGGAGCACATAAGATACTATTTCTTTTTCCTCCTTGCTACCCCTAAAACCATTTTTAGCTAGCTCCATATCTGCATTTCTTTTCATTGGCTGATGGGAATGGTGCGATTCCTTTAAGATCAGAGTGGCCATGTCACGGGGCCCCAGCAGTCTAGTGGCTAATTTGAGCTAAGCTCAGCTCAGCTCCTTCCTGCCACATTTCTGCCTGGGTACACACATGAAAAAACTTCAAGCTGCTTGTGAAAAGAAGAAGAAAAGTTTTTGAGGAAGATTAGGACTGCCTCCAGCATCCTACATCTGTCAAAAACTTCAACAGTATGTTTCTTGCTCAGCTACAAAGAAAGCAGTGGACAACTTTGTGTGAAGAAACTGGAAGAGTACAGCTAACACAGAAGGTGGGTTTTACTGGGCATGAAAGGTTTCTTTTATACCCTGCACCACAATTTACCAGCTCCAAGTCAGCCAGCTGACTAAACAAGGCTTTGAGGTGTTGGAAAAATCTATAAACAGACCTGTCCTGAATTGCAGAATATTTCACTTCTGTTTGCAGAATTCAAACAGCAAATGAAGCCATCTCTGACTACATGGTAGAGAGTGGAAATGAAAATAAGCAGAGCTTTAGCAGTTTGGAAAGCATTTGAATTACATGCAATGGGACCAGCTGATATGCTCTGTGAAGAACAAACCAGTCCCCAGGTGGTTATTTACTTGCAGAAGTTTGGAAGTGAAAGATAACTGCCTAAAATGCAACAGTCTTATCCAATATATGAAGGAAAGCCATCTAGAGACAAAATGAGGATGCGCAGATTACGTACACGTGGCCAGTTGAGCACTGCTGTGATCTAGACACACATACTGTTCACACTGCTACATTCAGACCCTCACCTGTGCATTAGCCAAAGACCTGGAGCACTCACAAGAAGTAGGGGAGCCTGGGCTTGGAGATGGGTCAGGAGCAAGACCCATTTCCATGCTTTTCCTCTGTCAACTCTCAGGGAGGAATTACCCATTTGTAATGGCAGGCACTCAATAAATACTGGAATAACTCCAAAGGGGGGGGTGAAGATGTTGCTAACTCTCACTGAATGTCCTACATCTCTTCAAATATAGGTTAGATCAAATAGCACACCTGTGTCTGGAGGATGAGATGTCAGCTTGGTTTAAGCAGTTGTGAAAATAACAAGCCTTATTTTATTCCATTTTAAGAGGTGCTTTTGAGACCTGATTGCATAGAGCCTGCATGCCAAAAATCCTCGTGCCTCCCATTTCTGAGAGCCCATTTGTTTCAGTTCCCAATTCCTGTCCTAATCTGAGACTTTATCTCTCAAACAGCACAGAAATAGACAGATTGCCATGCCTATTCCAAAAAGTAGCCTGCCAGCTGAACTCTGTTTAAAGAACAAAAAGCACTTGCAGACAGTTTGTGCCTACAGATACATTGAACCAAATGCTGTTTTTCCAGTGATTGGATAAGACTATGATAGAGTCTGATATTGTTGAACATTTTCTTTTTTCATGATGATTATGGGTATCAGTGCCCTGTTTTACCCTACTTCCTGAATACTTTTAGTTTTCAAAACCGATTAAAAGCAATGCTGTTTTATAAAACTCATAATTATCCTGATAATTTGGTGCTATGCAATATCAACAAGGTTAAATTCATGGCAGTCTCCGAAATAAGATCTTTTTTCATTAAACATTAAGGTCTTTGTTCTCTGCTTATGCAGCAGCTGACACTACACCAAAACTGCAACTTTAAGGTTCTGCTACCAGGCAGGTGGGCAAATAAATAAATAAAAAATGATAGTTGTACCATTCCTCATGCAATGCCGACAAATTTGTCTGAACAGTCTTAGTGGTTCTAGTGTTGTCTCAGTAGTACAAACAAAAGCTTGTCAGAAAGTTAATGTCTGCGTATTTGTGTGGGAAATGCAAGGGCTATAAAGCTGCATTTCTTTGCAGAATATATCAATTTCATTGCATATTTTGACAAAATCCATGGTCCAAAAAAGGATGAAGATCACCTCCTGCCAGCTGCTGAGGTTTTGCAGAGCCAATACCCTCACAGCCAGATTTTGTGGAGCCAGTATCGTCACAGTTGGATTTCCCCTTCAAGGGCAGAGAAGCCAAATACTCAAAGAAAGCTCAGCTTGAGCAGGAGCTGTAGGAGCAGGAAAACTATTTGCCACTTGGGAGCATGATGAATCCCAATGTATCCTTACATAAGAACATATTTTTAATCTATTTTTATTGAATTCATTACAAAAGAAAAATTCATGTTGCAAGCAGTTCCATTAATCCCTACAGCCTCCAGTTGTCAACCCATGATTTACTGCTGGAAGCTAGTGAAAACAATCTTCAGCCATACTATCATTACAAAATTATTTGTTAAGGAAGTATTTACGGTGTCTTCTGAGGCCTCAGATGCTTTGTTCAAAGAATTGTACTGGAATAATGGTTTCCTTGAACAGGGTACTTGTGATGACTTAGTCAGTGACAAATTGCTTCTACCACCACATTTAATGAGTTCAGAGCCTGCTAACCTGCAGCTGGTCATCTCTGCTCTCTTCTTCTTTAGGGTTTAATGTACATGTGAATCTGGCCGGTAAGAAATGACTCAATAGTTGCTGGATTACTAGCAAAATGAAGAGATGTAAAAGCAGGAAATTCCATAAGAAAGCTTAAAGGAGAAACATTTTGATGCTTCAAGAATTCTTTGGACGTGGTGGTTTCCCCTTAGTTTCATTGAGGTATGTTATTTGCGTGGACAGCCAGCTTTCAGCTCTCTTTCATCAGCACCTGGGAAAATATAATCCTGGGCACCTCTGAGCAGCCTGAAGATACAAATACACTAAATATCAGAAACCCTGGAAGAGCTGTCCGTTCATAACAGCCTTTAGTACGATCCCAGCTAACAGCTTTTGAATTGAAAGCTGAAGGAGAATTGAGAGATTTGGGCCTGTTTACAGTCAGAGCCAACCTTGCACTAGCTGAAGCTTCTTTCTCTTCTGATTCATTACATCTGGTTGATTCGGGACAGTAAAATAAATTCTATTTGTGCCTGGTTAAACATAGTGAAATATTCCTCAGTAATGTCCCAAAGGATGTCAAATTCCTTATCACAATGCAGAATTTATGTTAATCACTTGTATATTCTGTTTAAAATGAGTCTTCTGTGCATCACGAGCAGAACTGTCTCTTTTTGGTAAAGTTGATAACTGGTGGTAAGAAAAGAGCTGTTACCACAAGGTAACCAAGGGAAGGGCAGAAAGAAATTAACTCAACATTCAGATCTTTGCTGGCATTTAGAAGCATGGCTTAAATTTCATGCTGTGGTCAGTGAATCAAAAATCCAGCTTCTTGGGGGCTGGGAGTTAGACCTGGGGGATACTGCTCTTCCTGGCATCACGGATGGTAGGAAATCTCAGCAGGTACCTGAGGTAGCCCTCCCTTTGCTTTCCCTGGTAGTGATGTTGGTCATGATGTTGACATTGACAGATTATTCACAGGGGGCTGCTGTCCCTAAATGCAACATTTAGTGTTATCTGAGATGTGCTGAGGATCTGAGACATCTACACAGAGCTGCCAGAAGAACCTCTATTGAAGGTCCTTCCAGAGAAGTGGCTGGAGGCCAGGGAAAATAACATGGAGCTTCTAACTTAGCCCCAGTGTTAGACACGTGCATGGCTTCACTGGCTTCTGTAGCCACCCTCCATGACTCTGTGACCCTCTGTGACTCCTTCTTTCAGAGTCGTTGGTCCAGAAGGTGTGCCAGTCTGCACACACTCCACCTTCCAAAGGTGCATTAAGCTGTAGTCACACTGAAGACTATGACTGGTTGTCCAAAGTGACTGAGGTCTTCAGTGGGAACACTGGGATGTGTTTATGGAAATGATTTTCCTCTGAAGAGCTCCAGAAAAGCCTCTGGTGAGGTCAGGCCCTAGCAGGGCTGAAGAATGGTCAGGGTTTCTGTAATGGCCACTCTCTTGTCCTTTTACTTTCAGGGCTCTTGTGAAACCCTAGGACAACCCTGCCATGCAAAGGCCCAAGGACAGTCCACAAGTTCACAGGTGGACTAGTTGCCTGAGCACTTAGGAACTACGCAGTCCCTTGAGTAAGGTTTCCAGACAGCTTTCACTCTTGCTGCCCCACTGTTTTGCAGCTCCATTAGGCAAGTGACAAAAGTGACAACAGAGCTGGGACTCCTCCTTCTTCCAGCATCCTGGCTAAACAGTGGAGGCAGCTAGGGATCTCCTATAGTGTTGATGTTGGCAAGATGAAATGCTATTCATTTCTAAATGATGATGTCTGACTTTGGTGATTTAGATCTTGATCTGGGGTCTGAAAATATCGCTAAAATAGAATAATCTTTGTGAAACAGAAATTCATCCTCCTGGTTGGCTCCAGTTGTCAGGACTCACTCCTGAAAATAAGGCCATATATCATGGATGCAAACATCCAGCCTTAACCAAGTTTCAAAACTGTTGGCTTGAAGGTTTGTAACTAAAATCCCAGTAACACCCAAATTGTTCCAAATCATTCTATGTAGAGACACTGAAAGCAGTGCCAAAAAAAAAAAAAGGCTGTGTGCCAGCAATGTGCCTGCAATGCCATGTTTACATTAAAGCCTGTCAAATAGAGTCCTAAAACCACTACATAAATAGGTAGAAATATTGACTGTGCTGCTGCAGCATGAAATTGAAAGTGCAGATGGCTAATAAGTGTTATCTTCCTCATCTATGAAAGAGAGGACTTCTCTTCTTCAGGGAGAGGCATTGTCCTCCTGGCAGTCACGGCTCCTAAAGCATAAATGGGCTGTTATGTGCCAGCATGCTCTGCAGCTGAAGCTGTCCTCTCCTCACACTGCCCTGTTGCTCATTAGTCCAATTTGGCAGCTCAGTGCTAAAACATAATCTGCAAACTGTAAAAAAAAAAAAAATGGTGTAACTATACATCAGGGCCAAATTCTACCCCAAAACTGATATGGTTCCCTGTCTTTTGTATTTCATTTCGGAGCCTTCATGATTATGTCATGCAGGTCTTCATAAGTCTGAAGAATTGCTATCCAACTCTTCTCTTTGCAGACTGGGGACTGAGGCAGAAGCAGAGTTACTGATGTCCCCAAATGACTGATGCAGTGTTTCTTCTATTTTCATGTTTTGTTGGATTTTTGTTTTGCCTTGTTTTTCACATGCTACACATCTCTCTGGCTACCTCAGATTTACACAACAGTGGAGTCCAGTAGTTTAATACGTCAGTGTCTCTGTGGCTTTCCCTAGCACTCAGTGAATGAGCAGAGGGTTGGAGTCCTGGCTAAAAGGCTATGAAATACACTGCTGTTTCTCCCTTTATTAATGTCCCTCATATGCATGATCAGCATGTTCTGCTCATATGATCAGAATTGACTCCACTGCCAGATATCAAGCCAGGAAAGACTTTTCTTGCAATCAGTTTAGCAGAAACTCTTGGATTTTTTCCCCTTCTTTTTGCCTTTCTTTATATTTTGCTACACTATCCTTTTCTTTGGACAATCTCGAATCATCACCCAACAAATTGCAAAATGTCCTTGATCCCTCCTGCTTTATCCCCATGACAAGTTATATTTGCTCAGTTCTTACATGTTGAACAATTTTCTCTGGAAGTTGGTGTTTTGTGGCGTGAGAGAGAGGCCCTGTATGAACACTTGAGGTCCATTGGGTTCTAACATTAATTGTATAGGTCTGCAGGGGTTCAGACTCAGGACAGGCTCAAACATCTGCTATGAATATAGTGCTTTTTTAGCTGTAACAGACCTGACCTTGCCCTGTTTGTGACCACCCTGAATGTTGCCGCCGAGATCGTTTTCACAGCTGTGATCGCCTTTCTCAGCTTCTCCCACTAGAAGGCTCCCTTTTTTTGACATTGTCAAACATTCACTGGTAATCTCTTCAACCTCTAAATCTCCATCCTTCCCACTGCTGCCTTAAACAGCTGAATATTGATATATGTTTGACTGATCCAATAGGCTCACTGTTGTCATCAACTGCCTGACTTTTTAAGTGAGCTTGTTCAATCTTTTCTCCCATGTAGGCAAGTCTGGGGCACTGACCAGGAAATCTCCATAAACGTCTATAAAACTGGCTCATTTTCCTCTTCCAGATCTTTGCTTTAAATTTTCGTTTGCAGTCATGGCTGGAAAAAGCACTTGTCAGAGATGAGGCTGCTGATGTGCTGAGATCACCGGCTCTTGTGCCATCCAACTGTTTTCCTAGCATGTGCTTCCCTTTCTGTATTTCTTCATCTGTAGTCTTGTTGTAGGCTCTCTGGGGAAGGGGCTGTCTTTTATTCTTTGCTCATACAATGCCTAAGATGGTGTGATCCTGGTTGATGGCCAAGGTAACATGCATTAAGCCTGTGATCTCTCAGGTTCAAGAGGCAGGATCAGCCAACAGACAGGCAGATATTGATGGATGGGAGGATGACCAGAACCCACAGTCTTTCTTTGACCATGGTTCTTCTTACTCCTGCCTTGATGCCTGCTCTCAGAAATCTGTGTAAACTCCTGCCAAGTTTTTCATGTCACTTGTCCTAACATCTCTCCACTTCTTGGACCAATTGGCATTGAGCACTTGGCTTTACCCATGAGTTCTGAGCATCTCTGACCCAGCTTTGTATCCATCATGACCTGCTTTTGTAACTCTGCCTGGAAAAACCCTGTACACAGTTAGGTAAGCAACACTGTAAAAGCAAAATGCCCTTTCCAAACCTGAATTTGGGCATGAGAAGAAGGATTGAAAAATTGAACTATCATTTAAACCCTTTTTATTTATTTATGTTTCTTACCATGGACAATTGAAGTGGATGAATTTGTCTGCTGATCTGCCTGTGGTCTGCTTAAGATATTGTTCCATTTTCTTGTAGTCTAGGCTATATTATGGCTTTCCTTTTAGGATGTCATCTCTTTCTCTCAGCAAAATCTTAACCAGGCACATTTCAAGGAGCTTCTCTGCTTGTCTGGGCTTTACAGATGTGCAGTAGTCCCACCCTTGACAAAAAAAACAATCAAACAAAAAAACTCCCTATGTATACATTCATACTGACTCTCTCATCAGTGGCTACTTTGCATTCTGGAATCCTGCATATCCTTGATAATATCAGTCCTATTGCTGTATAAAACCTGGTAGCCAATGCTTTCTGGAAAGTCTTGGACTCATTGTACACAAGCTGTTCTATTCACCAACATATGTCTGACAGAAACTCTGCTATAAAGGATGTGTGTTCTTCTTGCCAGATAAATTTCTAAAGGTAAACACGATGCTACACATGGTATATTATTCAGTTATACATTAGTTTCATGAGTTTAGTGAATTTTGTAATGGACAGATTGGCTGCCACATGTAATTAACATCTTAGAAAGAGGAAAGATGTTGTGCACAGGATGGATGCCCTTTTCTTCAATGCATATTTCAGTTTTTTCCTACTGCAATTGAAAAGTTTTGATTATTAAAAATCATTGTTTACAGTTTTTCAGTAAGATCACTAGCAAAGACCATGAAAATCAACCACTAAGTGCTAAGATCTGTTTCTGTCAGCTAGCAGAAAACAAGCAGAAAAACAGTTCTTTATGACTGCCTAGTCTTTGACAAGCAGTGTGAGAATGAATCAGCTATTGCTGTCTTCTAAAAAGGTGCACCACTATTGAAATTTAACACTGCAGTCTAACACATGGAAAAAAGTGGAAAAAGATCATCGCGTTCAAACACCCACAAGGTGGTGCGATTCACTAATTTTAGCAGGAGAGACCTCAACAAGGCATTGCCGAAGAGAAGCTAAACACAGCTCCCCTTATGAATTACCACCTATCGCACAAGCAATTTTATTTATTTATTTATGTACTTTCTAAACCGTAGGCCAAGCATCAGCCCAACAGCCATTTGCACTCAATCAGTCCAAAGGATCATATTCAAGTTTTCTGGCTGCTGTTTCATGTCTGCTCCAGCCTGTTCCCTGTTGCAGGGTTGTATCCACCTCCATATGCAGCACTAGGGGTTTTCCTCCTTTTAAGGTGGCTCTGCAGCGTAATAAATCTCAGAGTTAAGAATGCCTCCCTGTCAGGACATCCCTGCATTGGATTTACCAGAGATCACCTTTAACCTGACAGCTCCAAAATGTGAAGTTTAGTTTGCTCTGAAATGGTCTAGAAGGCATGGGAAGGGTCCCTGGCAAGAGTAACTGTCAGCCTGGTGATGATTCCACTTCCCATACAGAAACTGCTTGTCTTTTCTGCATCATCATGTTTTGCTCACTAAGACAAACAAAGGTCCTCATTAGTGACAGGCTCAGGACGGGGGGGAACAAACTCCATCAAAGTACTCCCAGTGAACACAACCAATATAGGATTTGTCTGCAAGTAGTTGTGTCCTTCTGAGGCAGAACTTCGTCTCATTTACTTATAAAGGCCCTTCTCAACGGAGTGAAGAATAGAAAACCCTTGTTTCATTATTATTAAGACATCACCAGCTATATTCCACATCAGCTTTCCCACTCCCATGGTGTTGGCTAGGTTATTTTCTAGTAGGCCTTGAATGAACAGAAGATTTTGAGGACTTGGAGGTTTCCAGCCTAGGTCAGATTCAGACAAGTGGCTTAGAAGTGTACTGCTGCCTCAGATCCACCCTGAATCCCTTGCTCTAGTAAAGTTCCTCTTCAGATCAGGGTGAGTTTCTGTAGGGTTCAGCTGGTTGTTACTAACCTGAAGGTTATCTCCTTCTCTTCATGTCCTGTTCTTTGCTGAATGACAAACCGCCTGCAAAATCAGTGACTTGTAAAGCATGTAAACAGCATATGTTGACCAAACATTAATATTGTTGCTTGAGGATACATACTGCCTGTCGTCATAAACATAAACATCAGACTAGCAGAGCAAGAAGTCAAAACAATCTTTCAGAAAGAACTACAGCTCTTTAACAGCTCTTTAGCAGATTAAGTTGTTGTTATTGTTGTTGTTTTCCCCTGGGCATCTTGATCTGCAGCACTACTCATAATTCTAATGAAATTCAGATAATAATCCAGCTGGGGGTCTTGATAGCTCTTCTGCCTGGAGCATTTCTTGCCTGGAGGAATGCAGAGAAAAATTGTATTAGCCTGACTTTCAAAGGCAATGAATTAAACTTGTGAATATTGATGTCTAAAGTGTGTCAGTAAGTCATATGTTTACCATTAAATGATTTCAAGAACAACACTGGTAAATGAACAGGAAAAGTGTTTCCTTATATCCTCAGGTATTCCTAGTTGCTCTTCACAGGTGGAGTGCCAGAAAGGCAAAAGAGAAGAACACAGAAGAGAGGAGAGTAGAGTGTCTTAAAGATAACATTAAACTGAACTAAGTATAAGGAGTTGAATGCTGCATGGAACAAAGAGACAGAAAAGCAGAATTTAGCATTTGTCTTACATATTTTTTTCATGTCTTTTGGTGTTGCTACTACAGAGATCTATAAAAGCATGAAGGACAAGGGGAGGATATATAATACACATTTGTTCATTGTGCTGTCTTGTATGAGGACAAGAAATTAAACTAGCTATTAGGAAGTTCTCAACAACCGGAAAGAAGTGGCTCTTCACACACCATGCATCTCTAAACTCCTTGCTTCAGGAGATTGTAGATGCAAATCTTTACATAGTTTCAAAGAGCAACAGGACAACCTGACATCTGTGCAAAGAACATGCGATAAGTTCTCTTGGATTCCATTCCCAAACAGGTACAGGGCAAGATAGCTGGGAACAGTCAGCATGTATTTACCAAGTAGAAATGATAGCACCAGCTTGATGGCCTTCATTTGACTGTCTGCATGAGCAAGACGGGGGCAGAGAACGTATTTCATAGAATCATAAAATCACTAAAGTTGGGAAAACCTCCAAGGGGGCTGGAACTAGATGATCTTTAAGGTCCCTTCCAACCCAAGCCATTCTGTGGTTCCCCCAGGAATTCTCTGGTGTGGTACGAGTGCAAGCAGTCGAGGCGCTAGAAGTTTTATTGCCCAAAGAGACCAGCTGTCTGGGGGAGCTCCTGCAAGGACCGCCCCATCCACCAACCGTCTAAAGCTCCGAGTCCTAAAGGATAGGAGCCATGAACTACACGGACCAACGAGGACCATCATACACAGGTTGATAGATGGCGAGATGTCGTAACTTTTGGTGAGCAGCGTAATTTGTTTATTGCCATGAGGCGCTTTCTAATAACTATAAGCATGCTTGTCTGTACATCCCCAAAGCAAACAGAAGGAGGACACCAGCAAAATAACCTGGCTGTTAAATGGATGCAGGCAATTGCCACTGAAGGAAACAAAACTGTTTGCAGGTGTTGCTTCCATGGCCCCAGGGTGGCACGAGGAAGCTTTCATGGGCAGCAATTCCCTTGAACCTGGAGCCTTGAGGCTTCAGAAGTCTTGAGGCTTCAGGAGCCTTGAGGCCAGTGAAAACGCACGGCTTCCTCAGTCTTACTGCCCTCTCCTGACAGCTACGAATGTCTCTCCCCAGCCAGCAGGGCCTGGCCTACCCCAGCCTGCTGCCCGGGGGCTCCCTGCAGAGCCCCCAGCCCCTGGCCCTGCTGGATGCCCCTCTCTGGTCCCGCGTCTGTGCCCTGCGCCTGGGCTCTCTGATGCGCTCGGTGGTGTCACAGAGCTGGCAGCGACCTCACAGTCTCACACCTGCCCTTATCCCCCGGTGACAGCAGCCACCGAGGCCAGTGTCACACGGAGAGGCATCTCCAGAGGATGGCACAGACGCTTGTCCCTGGGGGCAGCCGGGCCACACCTTCAGAGGCCAGCTGGCCACCTGGCCCAGGCGCAGGGCCCGTCGTCGCAGACACTTGCTCACAGCGCTCCGCGTCCCCCATCTCTTGCAGATGCTGAGGCGCCGCACGGCTGCAGGAGCAGCCTGCTCTGGGTGGGCAGCAGACCCATGGGCACCCTGCTCTGCTACGGTCTGGACTGCGGGCGCTGCAGCCAGGCTGTCAGGGAGAGGCAGCAGCGGCTCCTTGCCAGGCAGGCAAGACCCTCCTGCTGTCCGTACTCCTCCTCCTCTCGGGACTCCAGCGACTCCTGCCGGCACCGGGCCACGGCCAGCTCATTCCGCCCAGCCGAGAGAACATTCCTCAGGTCCCGGTGGCAGCCAGTGCTGCGGAAGAGAAAGCAGAGGAGACTCGTTCCCCAGCATACAGCGCTGAACACCCAGGGGGCAGCCACACTTCCCCGCGATGCTGGGCCTCTCAGACAGGCCGAGGAGCTCGTCAAGATGGCTCCTGTGCGCCACGAGGCCGGCTTGCCCCCCACCACAGGCTCTGACATTGCTCACAAGGATGGCAGCCTGCCCGCTGGTGCGGATCCTCGTCCCGTGGCAAGGCTGGAGCAAGGACTGGGCTTCTGGAAGCTCCTGTGGATGCACACCCTCAGGAAGTCCCTAGAGACCAAGCCGGGAGCTCTCCCCACCATGGTGCAGCAGTCCCACAGGAGGTACATGTACAGGATGGCACGGCTCCCACGCTGCTGCCCTCCCGTCCTGCCCCCTCCTACTTCTTTTCTGCGGAGGCCCTGTTCCTGCATGAGGATGTGCGGGAGGCCCTGGAGATGCACATTCGAGAGAAGAAGCTGCGCCACTGCTGGGGCTTCCCATTCCTATTAAATAAACCCATTCCTATTAAAATTCCACCCCTTCTGGGCAGTGCACTGATATGAGCAGAGACGTCTGGGAGGGCTCTGAGGCTCACCACGGTGCCGACAAACCAGGGCTGCGGGATGAAGAACATGGCACCACTAACCATGCCGCCCACCTCAGCATAGTGGGACTTGCAGAGAGCAGCCCCTACGCAGGGCTCATGGGACCATTTTGATGTCCCTCTTTAGGCTCCTGCAGTGTTGTGAGGGCCTGGGAGCACTGGCAGGGAAGTGAAAGGCAGGCGCAGGGTGGCTCTGGGAGAGCAAAACCTTGGCTGTCCCCGTCCTCATTAGGTGGCGAGGCCACCTCAGGGTGCCAAAGGGAAGAGGAAGTCCCGATGGGGGCATGCAAATGAAGAGGGGATCCCACTCACATTGGATGTGTCCATCTTGGTCAATGCCCACCCTGGGCCATATCACACCGTTCCCTCATGCCTTGCTGGGCACAGGCCAATCATAAAGTGGCTAAATAAAAAGTGCCAGGAGCGCCGCGCACAGGACCTGCCAGCAGGAGAGGACTGGCTTGGCAGTTAGCACAGGCAGTTTGCGCGGGGCAGTTGAGGCCGGGCAGGGAGGAACGCAGGGAGGATCCCCTCCTCTCTTTCCCACTTCCCTTTCTCTTCCTCTCCTCTCCTTTGGGAACTCTGCCTCTTACAATTCACCGTGGTGGGCACCCGTCGCCGCTCACTATTCACAATATTAATTTTATGTTACTAAAATACAGAAGTATCAGTGAGAGTAACCAACACTCCCATGCAAGCTCAGACAAGGACTCAGCGCAAAATGGCCAACACTCTCCCAAGAAAGTCTCCAAGGGAGAGAAAAAAAACAAGCACAGGCTGGCTGTGGGCTAAAAGCAGGAGCTACCAGACAAGAGAACACAAAAGTGGCACATGTCAGCCTAAACACTGCCAACTTTTGTTTAAGCATCCGGCCTTTTTGAGGATTTCAACTGAGAATAACAAGTGAGAGCCAGGGGTGTGCTGAGGGGGGGAGTTTCTCCCAGCCACAGAGAACATCATGAAACCGTGTCTGTCGAGGGAAATTTAACAAGCAAGGGAACGAAAGCAAAACAGGATGATATAAAGAGCTCAGTAATGGACATATGTAGGACCAGAGATAAGTCACCAGTTTAGAATGGATAGCACTGCCCTCCCACAGACCTCTTGCTGGGGCAAATGAGCTCTGCTAAATGTATAGCAAGTTGCCCCTCATCTTTTGTAGAATATTTCTGTGGCCTATCTATCCCTTTGCATCACCGCTAGCGCTAAATAAAAAGCTCATCTGGAACATCTTGGTGGTGATTTTGTGGACTCCTGTCAATTAGCAACTAGAAGATATCATATGTTCTCTTTCCTGTCTGTTGGGATGGGGATTTTTTGTCTGAAGCATCTCAACTGACTGCAGATAACAGTGTCCTAGAGATGAAATACTTCATACCCCTGGAAAAACCCAGAGCTTTCTTCGTGTACCTTCCTCAGCCTGCAAAGGAAGGTAGAATATGGGAAACGACATTTCTGAGGAAAATGTTTATGGGAAAATAGGGAGAAAATGTGGAAATCCTTACCCGCTTCTGTCTCCATCATTGCAAGACAGGTATTGGCATATCTGATAGCAAGTTTTTTGTCCAGCCAGGTTTTATATTATTTAGCATTTATATGGTTTAAGATGACTCGACATTTCTCTGAGATTTTGTTGAGAGGGAGTTCCCTTGGTATTAGTCTTTCTTTGGATTCATCACGTGAAGATGGATGAGTGCCTAGAATTTGAAGACATGAAAGTTCCGGAGCTGAGGTTCCCCAGAAAAACTCTGCTCTAGATCAAACGTGAAATTTCCTTCATGTCCCGTGATGCTCAGAGCTGAGAGCTTTGGGCTTGCTTGTACATTAATGTGACGTTTCTCTTACTACAGCTCTTCTGTGCTAGTGCAGAAGCTTTAATGGAGGAGCCACAGGCTACCACTTGTAGCCACAGTTCTGCTGTTTGAGGAGCAATCAATCAGACAGTGGTGAAACGTCACATTTTATAATCATGACAGGCTGGCTCTTCAGCAGAAAGAGATTTCCTAAGAAAATTATCTGCACAGAGTCCTGTAAAAATCTAATTTTACCCCATTAACCAATGGCTTATAGCCATCTCAGAAGAATGTCTTCATCTCAGATATGAATGTCTAATGACAAATATATTAGCGCTTAGTCAATTCATTTGTCTATCTACAAGGCGGGTGGTTTAAACCCAGGACACTCAGCCCGTTAACCACCCTGATTAATGCTTCCAGACAGGGAAAGGGGAATAACCTGGGGAAGGTTTAAAAGAATAAGCTAGTACTGGACATCCAACTGCTACTGTATTCATGCACTCTGTGCACTTGTTTTTACTACTAGCTATACAAACAGAAAGGACCAAGGAGATGCCAGTGCTCACATTGGCCTTCTCAGTGTGTACACTAAGGGCTTCAGAAAACCTGAGGAATGTTTTTTGGACACAACTGTGAGACAGAAGATTTTTCTTAAGTGTATATTTAATTCAGAAATGCTTATGACTTTTTTTGTTGAATCTATTCAATTTACACATTTTCTTTTCTGCTACTTTGAACTGAAATCCAGGCGCTTGGAACAATGTCATGCAGGTAGTGCACGAAAAACAAGGAAAAATATCATACATTTTGAGGGGTTGTTTTCTTGAAATATTCCACAACTTTTACACAGCAAATATTCTGAGTTTATAAGGTTGCTAAGCTTGTTCTACGCATCCCCAATTTTTTAGCATTCCTTGAAAGCTGTATGTACTAATGGATTTCACAACTGCAATGCTTCACAATTTCTTCACGTCTCATATATTAAATGTCTTTTCAAGTTTTCTCAGTTGGGAATTGTGGATTGTAGAAATGTCCTTTAACTACCATTGCCTCTCACTTGACAAGCACCGGGAAAGCAATGCAATTTGTTTTGTGAAGAAGGGTAGTTTCAATCTGGAAGTCCATGAATAGCTTTCTGGTTTTTGCATTTACTGCTGCTGAGGGTATTCCCTGTGCTGGGGACCAGAAGTGAGGTCCTGTTTTGTCCTTGCTGGTGCCTGTTTCTTCCTGGCTGGCGTGGCCTGTGTTGGTTAGATTCACGTGCATACAGATGGATACAAGAAATCTCTCGGGAGACTTGAATTCAAGCAGGAATAAGTCCTGTGCTCTTCAAGTTTTCCAGGTTTCATTTTCATAGGAAACCTCACCTTGCCTCTGGAAGAGAGAGGCAATCAAGATAGGTATGGAACATATTTTCAAGCAGGTTGATGAGCTTTCATTTAAAAAAAAAAACAAAAGACATAGGATCAGACTGAAGAGTTAAGAATTTCTGCACGATTTGTGTTACACAAAGGCATCTAGCTTTTAAGAACTTAGAAGCAGCTGTTTTCCTGGCCCTAAGCCATAGCCTGGCTGCCCAAGTTTTCCTGCCTGGTCCTCGCAGTAACTAATCGATGTACTTGGCCTGGAGTCTCTGAATTTCTGTCCGCAGAATAGCTGCTTCTGCTTCAGACAGTCTCTAAACCCTGTTTTCTGGGATTTCTTCAGGGAATCAAAGCTGAATAAATGTGCCGGAATATTCCATTGAATTTGGAGGATCCTTCAGAGAAGTGGTAGCATAAAAAAGTAGCCAAGTAACCAAGAGCAGTTTGCTGTATGGTAAAATTATGATTGCACTTTTAAATGGTTAAAACACAGCTCTATGTGACTCCTGCACTCATTAATCGCTTTGTGAACAGCAGTTAGTGGTGGTTGTGCAGTGGATAAACATCTGCTAAAAGTGAAAGAAGAACAGCAAGTTCATATCTGAGTGCAAGTCTTCAGGGTTTCCAGAAATTTATTATGAAACACTCTCAAACTCTAAGCCCTCTCCCTTGGTCTCTGCTGCTGATTGTGTTTCTTCAAGCCATTTGGGGAATCAGTGCTGTTGGGAGTTTCAGTCTGTTCTGAATGCTATGGGAGTCCGAGGGGGAACCAGGGGAATTGCATCCCAACATAACCTAAAGGAAGGCTTTGGAGGATATTTCAATTTCACCCACCTCAAACACCCAGAAAGAGAGAAAGCACAGTAGGCGTTCTTTACAGTGTGTTTCCTACATTTATTTTCTCTTGGGAGTTGGGCTGATTTTCACTGCTACAACTGATGAGGTTATGGAGCTCTGCTCTCCAGGCAGCATGCTGGGACACTGTGCATCTCCTGAGCTGGCAGCTGGCAGCTTCACGTCTCCATGGTGGGCAGGCACCAGCCCTGCTCTAAAGCAGCAAGGTTTGAATTGGCAAAGTAAGATCTGCTTCACTAGCCACCTTTGTTTGATATCTTCACTAGATTTCTTCACTTTTTTCCTTTCCCCTACCAAACCAATATCACTTTGTGTTTTTCAAAGAGCATAGATTTAGCTCCTCAGAGGGAAAAAAAAAAAAGGCTAATACTACACGTTTTTTCCACTATACAGGTAGCAGAAATTACAGTGGGCAGCTGGGATCACTCCTTCCAGATGGAACTGGCAATCCCTCAGTTCCAAGGGTTTCTGCCAGGTAATTAAAAAATGTTGTCTCCCTGCAGGGCCGTCCACACATGGCCTTTTGGCCCAGACTGTCCAGGTAGTTTAGTTGCACTGGTGGAAACACTCCAGGGGCCACTAACGCCAGTGCTGTCTCTGGATGACATCAACCATGAGCCTGCACCGAGAATCATTCCCCATTCCAAGCAAATTGGACTAGGTGAGAACAGAAAGGGGGATGGTCATACCCACAATATAAATCAACGCCTAAAGATCAAATCTGCACCGCACTGAATTATAAAAGCAGAAATTATTTTCCAAGGCTAATTTTCATCTTGCTGCTTGTTCTAGCTGATCATGCCTCGCAACAGGGGTGACCTCCTGAGGTTCCTTGTAGCATTTCACATGGCTCTGCTCGCTGGCTGGCTGCAGCTCCTCCCATCCAGATAGCGAAACAAGAATAAGCAGCTTCTCTTTCCCTTCTAGTCAGTATTCTCCTCCAAATGCTACGCGACAGCCTTGCTTTGTGGCATTTTGAGTTATAAACACTGTCAAGGGAGATTTAAATCCCCTGGAAAATAATTAATCTTTAAATAAAAATGAGTATCTATGAATCACTCCTTTTAAAAATAAGTGCTTATGAGAATTCTGTTAACAGAAACACTGCTTCGGGGTAGAAAAAGCTCCTGTTTGCCTCTAACAATATCAAGGTAACTCTGACATAAATGTCTGGTTTCCTTAAGGTATTCTTCCCAAATCCTTGCCAGCAGACTGCAGCCGCTGCCTCCTGGGAGTAGGTTAACCCCTTTCTCAGTAGCATAATTGCTGTTCTAAAGGCTATATTCAAGTATCTTCCCATGTGTAACCTTAAATGTTTAGTCTTCAGCTCCCAGATCCCAGTGAGGACTGCAGAGGGCAGGGTTGAGGCTCAAAAAAGGGAAGATGCGGAAAATTTCTATCAATGAAGCCTGGAATTGATTCCCTTTATACCTGCTAAAGTGCAAGCCTGAGTGCAGTGTGGGTCCTGAGAGCATGAATTCACAGCAGGCTTCAAAGACAGGAGAGACAAACTTCACATTCTAATCACATCTGTGTGCTGTTGTACTTTGAAGGGATGTTTATACATAACTTCTTTGCCTGGATGTAACCCGTTCCTTTACTTCCCTTCTGCTTTTATATACAAGTTTATACAGAAAAAACAAGGTGAGATTGGCGGTTCCTGCCATCATGCAGAGTGCTAAGGATGATTTGCTTGTCAGATCAACAACAAAGTCCATTCTCTAGACTTTTTTTGTTTTGTTTTGTTTTTTGTGTAGAGTCCTTCCAGCAGACAATTGCCTTGTGGAGGCCTCCACTCCTCTTCATCATAGCACAGACAGCTTCCTCTTTCTCTCCCAACGACAGACCAGTCCTGCTACGGCTGCGTTGTTATATGTAAAACTAACAGGAGGGTAACATCAGGAGATTATTTCCTACAGTGGCCTTTCCATTTTCCATTTTATGTATGCTGGTTTCTAGAAGCAAGGGAAGAGACAAGCAGTATCTGGAAAGCTGAGTCCTGCTCAGCAAGTAGGAAAGAATTTCCTACCTCAGTGCTGCAGGTCTCAGTTTAAGAGCTGCTGTTATGAGCCAAAAATTGATTTCTGAGTTGCTCTGCCTCATGTTGAGTATTTATAATTCCACAACACCATGGGGGGGTGGGGTGGGTGTCACATAATTTAGCACAGACTTAAATGACTTCCCAGAGCAGAGAATCAGAGTACAGCAGCAGAGACTCAGAGCAGAGTCTTGATACTCTGCAGAGAACCAAGCAGGCACTGCACAGCAAGGAGGAATGATCTGTAAGAAACTGCCAAACACCAGTTTGCTTGAGGCAACAAAAGCAACGGGCTATGATATTACAGTGAGATATTCATGAAGGGCTTCTTTTATAAGGTAGTTTTCTACTCTAAAATGGTGTCAGGCTATTTCTAAATGGTTTACATACAAGCCTATTTCAGCTCATTGTTTGCCCCATAGGCTTACTTTAAGCACTGATATAAAGAAAAATTTCCGTGGGTTTCAATTTAATTTATGTTTATCAGCTCTCTCCCAGCATTACCTAGACTTCTGTGTTTAACAGCTGACTCTGAACTAGAGCCTACCACTGCCTACATGCATACAAAAGATCAGATTGTGGGTGTGGGCTAAAGGACCATGGAGGAACAGATAAAACAACCAAGCTGTGTGGCAGTAACCTAATAGCTGAGATGGAGGGCCAAGGATCAGGTGTCAGCCTAGACAGAGCTATGCCACACAAAAGAAAATTTCCCAGGTTAGCCATAATAATAACAATAATAATAATAAGAAGAATGAATCAACCAAATGTGATCATTTAGCAACCAATTCTTGTTCAGTCCCAGTTGTGCTTGCTGATGTATTGCTCAGAGGTGTGAGCAGTGAGTCACCAGTGCACACCAACCTCCTCCCAGCTGAGAGCCACCATCTTCATTTCTCAGCAGCTAATGACAGCTATTAGCAACCGTGAGCTAGCACAGAAGGAAGTATGTGGGCTGCCTGCGGATGGCTACATAGCAATGTAATGTGGCTTGTGGATGCATCACTGTCCCAGAAGGTAGAAATGCAGGCAAAGGGCGGTGTGACAGATCTGCTGTCAATGGCCATTAGTGGTGCCTTCAGAAATCAGGGGGCAATTAACAGCTACAGAAAAATCACCTGCCTGATACATGGTTCAACTCTGCTCTCAACTTTCCAGGTGCTGAAGTGAAATTGAGAGCTGAAAGCTTTTCACAGTGTTTCAGACAGACTTTGACCTATTTATTTTTAATCCATCTCTTGGCTCTGTCATTCTGCTTTGCTGCCCCTAATCCTGAGCTGTTCCTTTTGTTTCATCAGCTGCAATTTTTGTGTGTAAGCATCTCTGGATTTACCTTGTTTGCTTGCTATTTTAGGAGAAAGCATACTGCATTGCTCTGTTCTGTTGTAAGTTGCCCTTTGGAAATCTTTCAAACAAATAAATTTGCTCAGGACTTACACGACCTGGAGAAGCCAACTTCCATGGCTCACAAGTGGTTTCTACACTGCCTGTAACACAGGAGGTTCTGACTTTGCTTCTTGACTTGATTTAAAAACAACAACAACAACAACAACAAAACACAAACTCCAAACCCTACTAAGTTTGACTACCAGATTTGAACTGGTGGGGTAGGAAAAGAACAGAAGGGCTCAGAGAGATTACTACTGCATTAGAACTGGGGAGACAGGAAAATAAGAAAGCATGGGTCAAGTATCAAGTTTAAAAAATGTCCTAGTCCTGGTTTCTCCACACTGTGTTTCTTCTGGAGTTGCTTTGTTCTCCACTGTTTAAAACTGGATCTCCTCAAAGTGAATCAGAAACCGCCCAGAGTGTGCATGGTTTTGAAACAAAAAGTGCAAGGAATTGGATCAAGATCAGACACATTTCTCTCGTAAATTCATCAGGCTTGAGCCCAAGATTCCCCCAGACAAATTACAATGCATTTTCATGGATTAAGGTCATGCTAAATTACAATAACTGATTTTTTTTTAAATGGGTATCAGGAAATACCAACGTAAGTGTTATACTATGGGAAGTTCAAGTTAACCTGTTCCTATCACCCTCTTCCTGGTTTAGCAATGCCATTTTAACTCTAAAACACAGTCAGGGCCCTAAGGGCACTCGAAGACATTAATTGCACTGACCAGTCTCACCTGGGGCTACCGCCCCCATGCCCTGTGCTCATGGGCCTGGGGGCTCCCTTTAAATTCTGAATTGTGGATTTGCTCAGTTCCTGTTGGAGTTGCGTTGCAGGTATGCCTGCCTCTAGTCTGGACTCCTGAATGGACCTTTGATTTTCTCTGCAGGTGGCTTTTCTGCTGGATGGCTGGCCCCCTCCTGTGGTTGTCGCAGCTTGTGATCTGTCCTTGCTGTTTCCTTTTGTTCCTGGATAGAGCATGGACCTGTTTCATTGCTTGCTGTGTCTAGTCGTGCTGACTGACCCTGTTACCAGCATTTGGTTTTGCTTGCTGTTTGCAGAACTGGGTTTGTGCTAAGATTGCCTTTGGCTCCTGGCTTTGGTGCTCCTTGGGAACAGTGGCTCATTGCTGCTCCCTGACAAATATTTTGGAGTTAAGCCTGCCCTCGTTTAAGGTAAGGGAAGAAGCCAGTATCTTTTTGGTGCCCTCTTTCACAGTTTACTTTGTATTAACTTATGCAGAGCTGTCTATATATGCTAGCAGATATGGGTCCCATGATGAACAGGTCTACTTACAGCTCACAGTTCCTCCTTTTTGCTTGGGGTGGGATTCATGTAAGACTACCCCCCACCACCCCTTTGTTTTTGTCTGCTAAAGGGTTCTTCATATCTATCCACTCATCCCCTCTGGAGTTCGCTTTATTGAATGCTGTTGAGTTAGTGGAGGTGGGGGGTGGCTAGTAGTGCAAATAAGCACGTGCTAGGCACTTCTGACACCTCTCTTCACGGTGTGCATTATAAGCCTGACAGCGTCCTAAGCTCTACTATATCACAGGATGTGCTTGGACGTACAGAAGACCATATGCTCTTATGCTGCAGGTCTACAAGGATCACTTAGCCTTACTAACTAGTCTGTAAAGAAATTGGCTAATTCAATCTAAATAATCTTTTCAAACCACTCTAGGTTTTAACAGGGCACCTGTGAATGTACATCTGCTTTTTGCTTGTTAGAGGCTTACAAAAGAATCATTACTTCATCTAGCCTCTCATGTTCCAGTCTGAAGCTGGACTGTGAACAAGTCCCTGTTGCCTAAGCCTCTGTAAACTGAAGAGGAGTGAGGCACCTACATGAGGCCTCTTAAAAATCTGTCAAAACATAGTAGTAATAATAATTAGCTGTCACATTACCAGATGCCTAGAAGCTTGACTAATGATGCAACAGTAACGATGGAATAATTTTCCATGTTCTATTGGTTAATTAATGTTGTTGTTTGCTTTATTCCTGCTCTGTGCCCCTCTCAAAACACATGCAGTGGCCACTTTTGAAGGCTTCCTCTTCCAGTAGGTAGCCCTGTGGTGCCCTCCACCCCATGCTGTGTTGGGTGTACCTGTCACACATGAAGCTGTCATTGCTGCAGCTCGGCTCCTTGCTGAGATACTGGTAACGTCTTATTGTGTGTCTGTGATATAATTGTTGATGCATAATCACCTGTGAAAGCCAATATCCACCTTCACATGTTATGTCTCACAGATCTAGGAAGAAAGCTGGCTCACATCTGTCAAATGTGAGCAATCTATGTGTAGTCCTATTGAAATAAGAAAACTGAATCAGGCATGGTGTGGGTTGCTTACACACATGCTGTTCTATAGTTGTGTGAGCCCACTTGAGTCTAAACCTGTAATTCCCTGTACTCCTCTTACACTCACCAGTTTCACTGGCTTTAGAGTAACTCAGGCTACCTTTACAAGTCCCCCTGCTAGTCTAAATCTGCCCCTGTCTGGTGTACAATCACATGAGATTACCAGTGCCACATCATATTCTTTGCCATGTAAGCAGCTGACCAAATGAAAGCCACCAAGCACACTGTCCTTTGGGCTCTTGGCCAAAGTGAAGCCTGGAGAGCACAGTAAATGGGAAAACTCCTTGCTCTCAGCTCCTGGCTGAACTCTGCCATCCCCACTCTAGCCTGACAAGGGGTTTCATATGACTTGCTTTGCCTCACTTGCACTCCTGATCTTTATCTCTGTGGTAAGAATTGTGTTGCTCATTCAGATTAGCAAAGTACTTTAAAGCCTTTGCATGGATAATACCGTGCAAGTACAAATTCTCACAGCTGTAGTTTCAGATGTAAGACACACAGCTATCATCCAGCTTTTTGCTGCTATCGTACCTGGGTTCCTTCTCAGGCAATCCGTTCTCTCTTCTGTGGCAATCTCAGTAATGCCCTGCTATATGCTATATATGGTCTCTCCTACTTTATCCCAGGTGCAAAAATGATGTTGTACAGCTGGCCTCTGTGTTGACAGCCCCCCTCAGATCTCTGAAGCATTTGCAGAAGGGGAGCTAAGCCTTTTCTGTTTCATCAGCTGTGGGCTCCTGTCACCAAGTTTCACTTGCTAAAACACATTGTTCATTTAAGAAGGTGATGCCATTCACCTGTGCTTACTGATGGGCAGAAAACAGATTTGAAGTCCGTATTCTCAAGGTTCTTCACCCTGGAGACTGGTTTTAAACATGGACATATATTCACTGAGCTCTCCTCCCATTTTGTGTATTCTGCCTTCAGAGGGATATTTGACTACAACCATGTATTAGGTTGTATGCAGATCACAAAACAAGCCTCTCCCCTACTGCTTCAGTGGTATGGATGAAGAGAAGATATTTATTGGGTAAGCTTGCATATACTGTTCCCTTCTAAATTTCTATGTGGGCCACTTCTTTCCTCTCCCAGACTTTGCTTGCCTTTTGATCTCTGCTTCCTTTAGATTCATCATCCTCGATAAATGTCTTTGTGTAGCTATGTATGAACAAAAGAGACTATTAAATATAGAATGGGGCTGGCTCTTTCCTTTAGGTTCACCTTTGACACCTAAAGCTGTGCCTCCTGAACAAGGGTGGCACTGTTAAAAGACTGATGACAATACTGAATCAGCTCCAAGAAATTCAAGGAAATGCTATGTTGACTGCAGCTGGGAAGACCCACCTTGAGCTTTAGGAACAGCAACCAGAAAAGATGGGCAATGCTACAACAATCTTTCCTCGCTGTCCTATGAAATGACAAATGTAATAGACCAGTTCATTCTCTTGATGCAAGTGTAACCAAACAGAAAGCTCTGGGAATTAATCTGGGCCTCAGGTGTGTGTATATATATACATATACCTAATCTAGTATTTTCCTCTGATTATACCAAAAAATGGTGATCCTGTGTAGCCATTAAAATGTGTCCTATTTAGTATGTGCTCTCTCAGTCTCCCTGTGTAGGGCTCTTTCTAGCCCAATCTGTCTTTGTTTTCATCCACTGCTCCCAAACAATAGGGAACACCTAGACTGTTTGATGAAGTCAATGTAAACTGGAGTAGCTGCTCTCTCTCAAAATATTTATCTCCTTTCTTGATAGACAGCTGTTGTGATTTTTTTTGTTTGGTTATTGTTGTTTTTTTTGTTTCTGTGCTAAAGGAATGGTTCCAGCTTTACCTTAGCTGAATAAGATAGCTCACTTGAAATTGTCTGTTGTAAAACAGATGGGAGTTGACAGCTAAATCATTTCCTGCCCTGTTCAGGAGGATCAATGGAGCACCATCCCACTGCATCTTCTCTTGACTCACGTGTGTGCATCAGATCAAGATGTTGTGTTGAGGAAGGGACACAATCAGATGACCATTATGAAAGTATAGGGCACTTGATAAAATCTCCCCCAAAATAAAAAAAAAAAGTGAACTTTTATGATCTTGCAGAGTGTTGCCACTATACAGCGGTATGTGGGACACAGCAGCAAAGGAAAGAGCAAGCACACACCTATCATACAGATGGTATGTCCTCCAAACCCCTTTTGATCCTCTGGAGCAGGTGTGGTTTCTAAACATTTTCAGAGAAGGAGGGATGGAGTAATCCTGACCCTTGACAAGGAAGTGGTTATAGGAACCTGTAAATAGGAGGAACAATAATCAGTCTATCCTTTTGCGAGAGACCACAACCTGAAAGTTCTCTTCATTTCAGTAACCTTCCTTCCCTGTGGAAAACAGAAAAAGGCCTAGCAATGCAAAAAAATGCAAGATCCCATCTTTGCTGTGCTTGTATCAACACCCATTCTACTTAGCTACTGTGCTTTCTTTGCTAGAGAATGGCAGCAAGTACTGTTGATTGCAATAGTGGCTGGCTTCAGGTTGATTTTTTGCCCCTCTGTTGGCCTCCCTGAATGGTGATGTTCACAATGATGACTCTTCATTGACGCAGGAGAGCTTTGTATATTCCCTGGCATCGTCTGCTTATTGTCACTGTTCCTGACATCTTAGTAAAAGCACAGAAACTCCAAGCTCTCTTTGGACATTAAGTTCGTCCTTTGATATGGCTCCTGAATGTTTTGGAATTTTATACTTAAGCACCTTCTAAAATCTGACCAGCAGTTTGGGAGGGCAGGGGAAGGGGGGCAGCGACAGGGTAATGAAACCAGGTCTGCCATTACAGAGAGGGCATAGAGAGACCTCCTCATCCTTGATCCTAATCTTCTAATCTTTAACTATATAAATAATTTCCCCTGGCAAAACATAGCCATCTGAAAAAGTATCTATCTGTAAAGGGCACCTGTGTCCATCGCAGTTTTCAGCTAAGCCAAAAGAAACAGGTTTCAGCTTGCTATCTGCAGGGTGCTGGGACTGAATGGCCAGCTTCTGAGGGGAAAATGAAAAGTAAATTTATTTTTTCTGTCAATAGGCTCACTTTACGAGAATGAAGCTGCAGGCTGCACCTTCTCCACTGAAAAATACAGGTCATCAGTAACTGTTTTCAAATAACAAGAGCATCTAGTGGAACGAACCCAGTCTTTGAAAAGCAGCAAAGCTGAGAACTCATAGAGGGGACATATAAGAGTCAAGTTTGTATCTCAGAAATCACAGCCTGCATGTCTAGCTTAGTATTTTTGCTGCCAGAAGTTCTGGGCATGGGAGAAACAGCAGTGGACAATCCTGCTAGATCCCTGCCCATTCTTTGGGATGCATGTTTGGTAGGCTTGGCTTTGACACACAGGAATCCACATATGTACTAGAAATTTGTTAGTGTTTCTGGAGGCCGAGTAGGAGTAAAAACCACTAAGGCCTAACATTCATCTTTAAAGAGAGATCTGCATAAACAGCCTTTGAGTCCTGATGCTAGTTCAATGGGACAAACCCAGGGCTCACTGACTTCTGCTGAAGTTTTATCAGAGGTTTTAATTAAATCAATATGCTGGTGTCAGATTTTCACTGTGCAGTTTGTGTCCTCAATCACCTCAGTTTCCCTTAAATACCTCCTATAGTATCACTCACAGTAGGGGAAGACTGGATTTAGTATCAAGGGTGGGCCTTCCTAGGACTGTTGGGTACAGGCAGCCCCTGATCTCTCTCTAGTCTATTAAATTCCAGACCTAGCACCAGGCCTTTTCTGCCTGGTTGTGCTGCACGGCAGGCTGGTTCCTCCAGGGTCATTTGAGCTATCATGATATGAATCGGCTGTGGAAAAGGCCCAGGGTCTTCCCAAATCCTGGCATGTGAAGTATAGGAAAGAACTGTTGAGTGCATTGAATTTGCCTATGCCAGAGGAGAATTAATTGATGTTTCCAGGCTACTTTGAAAACAAGTATCATGTGGTACAATATTGCTGTTCCTGTTATTCACCCTGTAGCTGATGCGTAGCATCTCCCTTACAAACTAATTGGAAATTCCTTTTGGTATTTTTGGTGTTTTCCAGCAGAGCTGCTAGAGCCTGCTGCTTCATTCTAATAAACGTGCCCTCCCCTGCCCCCTTTCCTCTAAGTTCCTTTACAAGGGAGATAAAAACATCAGTCCCTGACAGCATCTGTTGAACAAAGGCTAATCCATTCTCTGTTTGTCTCATAGTCAGTTTGGCTTCTTCCTGATTCGTGCTGCTACCTTCCTTATTTGTGAGAAAGTAATAGAATCATAGAATCATTAAGGTTGGAAAAGACCTCCAAGATCACCAACTGTCCCCCTACCACTGATATTACCCACTAAACCATGTTGCTAAGTATCACTTACGAGGATGGGCTTCTGCAGCCATCCCTGCTGACAGCCAGCATTGCCCCCATGGTCCCGCAACTTGCCACCACCTTGCTGAGGCAGAGCAGGAACCACCAGCAACCCCTGACCATGAGGGGGTCCCTGTATGTTCCCCGATGCTATTTAGAGGTTTGTGCTTTATTTTCATGGTTATATTACACGATTGCAACATTCAGAGAAGCATCCTCTCTGTATGCCCAGACTGGAGATCATATGAGCAGTCCTTAAGTAAACATACACCTACCCAGCATGGCAGGTAGTATTCCTGTGAGGGGATTTTACGGAGAGGAAAAGGGGACATAAAAAAATGATTTGCCCGGGATGTATGCATGCCTCAGCAGCAGAGAGCTGGGTAAGACTCAGTCACCAACTCCAGCTGAAGCACCAGCACTTTATCTTTTTCTTTTTGTTGTTGTCCTTTACAGCGATCTCCCCAGCAGCATTATGATTAAAATGGGGACCTTCACAGAACTCCCATGACATGACTGAACAAACCACTGGCAGCAAAGCTCACACTTGCTCAGTGAGGCCCAGCAGATCAATCTGTTAATAACAAGGGCACCGCAAACAGGTTGTTGTCTCTGTTTTCTGGCGATGAATGGTCCCCCTGGCACAGTCTTTATGGCTTTCTCCTACTATTCTCCATACTTTTGTTGTCCCTGTGCCACCAACTCCGAGGTGACTGCTGTCTGACAGACTCTCCCAACCCTTTTCGCTTACTTTGCATCACCGACAGGGAGGCTGACGACACCTATGAGCCGTGTCGACGCTCAGTTCTGTGCGGATCTGACCAGCCGCACTGAGGAGACCTGAACTTCTGGAGCTCAGCCCAGAACAACCGGCAGTTTTTAACGCGCTAACGTCGACCCAGCCCTTCCTAACGGCCGGAATCCGGCGGAGAAGTCAGAGGCTGAGGCCCAGCCACGCGCACACCAACGCCGTTTACTCAGAGCCCTCTCCCGGCCGTTGCCGAGCCCAGCCCCGCCGGGGCCGTGCCGGCGCTGACTGACGCGCGGGGCGGGGCGGGGCGGGCAGGGGGCGGGGCGGCGCCGCGCACCCGGAGCGTCGGAAGGCACCGGCCGAGCACCCGCGGAGCCGCTCCAGGTAACCGCGGGGCGGCCGCGCCGAGCGGGGAGGCCGGGTCGAGGGGGTGGCGGCCGCCGCTCGGGGCCGCGACGGAGCCGCCTCGGCCGGGCGCCGCCGCAACTTTCCCCTCGGCCCCGCGGCCCGGCCGCCGCTGCCTCCCTTCCCCTGCCGTGCTCTCCCCGGTGGGGCGGCGGCACCTCCCCGGGCCGGCTCCGGGGCTGGCGGCCGTGCCCAGGCCCCTGCCGGCGCCCCGCGGGGCGGTGTTGGGCCGCGCGCCCCTCCCGGCGGTGGCGCCCCGTCAGCTGTTTCCTGCCGCTTGTTGTCAGGGCGCTGAGCTGCCGGCTCCGGGCGGCGGCGGGGCCGGGCCCGCGCTGGTTGGCTGCGAGCCCCTGACGGAGCCCGGCCGGGCCCGCCCCGCGCCGCGCTTTGTGTGAGGGGGGCTCCGGGACCGGGCCCTGCGGCCTGCCGGGGGGGCGGCCCCGGTGAGCTGCGCGTCCCTGCGTTTGTGTCTATAGCGTTCCCTCTGCCGGTGGCCGTGGCAGGCTGAGGTGTTGTTGAGGTCGCTGGTTCGTGTTTGTTTACTGTCATCTGACCTGCGCGTAAACCTTGAGCTGCTCGGCTCCTGCTGAAACGTGCAAGGCTGAGCTTGAAAACTACCTTGTGAAACGTCTGTGCGCTGTGAGAACTTGGGGGCAAGGCTCTCTTTATCTTCAGAGCCTCTGCATTTAGGCATTTCTTAGGTGGTGTAAGAATCTCTCGGTGAGGTGAGCTAGTTATACTGACAACCTTCATGCCAGTGGGTGTAGTTGGGATGGTCATTGTCTTCCCACCATCTCTTTAGTGTTTGTATGTTATTTATTTTTTTTTTCCTGACTCATTAACCCATTGGTGTCTTCTGGTGAATATTTATACCACTTTGGCACTAAAATCAACGAAAACAGAACATCTGAATTAGTTCAACTTTGTGGAAGTTGCAGGATGGATCGATAGACAAACGTTTTATATGGTTAGTATAAAAAAAAATATTCAAAACCAGGAAATACAGCTTTCTTAAAACACTTTAGTAATTAATTCTTTTCAGATGATCAGGAAACACAAATTGTTACTAGTATTGGACTCTGTGTAGTAGTGGGGAAGAAATTTAATCTGAATCTGCTACCACTTGTAAATTAGTGCTTTTATTTATTATCTAGCAAGAGTATTGTGAGGGTGTAAGTTATGGTGTGGGAGACACTGAGATAAAGGGGCTGTGCTAGAAACAAGCACCCATCTGTGTGCATCCGCTGTCACGTGTTAGTGTTTGCATACACCAGTATAACGTACGTTAGCGTTTTTAAATGCACTATCTGAATGTGAAGCTTTCACTTTACCTGAAGAAAACTGTCTACAACAGAAAATTACACTACTGTCACTTGCACAAATGCAGTTTCCTGCTGAAAGTCAACTTGTTATGGGTGGGAGCCATGCACTGTGTTCATTACGTTGCCAAAGACTCTTCAGTCATTTGTTTGCGTTAACTTCCTTGTGTAGTTTCGTAGAGTAGTGGGGGTGGCTCTGAGGAGTGTAGCATCCTGTTCCAGTTCTTACTTTGCTTTTGGCTACGTGTGGTGCTTTCTGATAACAAATTCTGCATGTAGGCAGAGGCCAGAGACTTGGCCCTGTTTGCTTTAACAGTCGTGGAAGTCAAATTGGAGGACTGCTGATTGTCAGACCTGCTGAGAAGCTACATGTTTTCATATGCATCCTCACATGTGAGCAGCAGAAACCTGGCAAGGTAAAGACAAAGTGTGTTGTTTTTTTTTTTCCCAGTGATTTTTTAGCGTGTAGTCTTATGTAGCTGTGCTAAGTATTCTTTTTTCTCTTTTGCCCATCTGTGAGATGAGAAGATAAAGCTTAAGCCCTGTTCCTGAGATGAGACGATGAATCTTAAGCCCTGTTCCAGAGTAAGTACATTGTCAGAATGTTTTATTTAGGGGAATGCACCATCATTTTTCAAGGGGGAGTGAGCACTTGTTTGCTCACCGTACAAAGGAGAATGATTTTAGTTAGAGGTATGGAGAATGAGAGGCTGTCAGAGCTTTGTATCCTTTAACTAGTAGCTGTTTTCTGTTGTAGATCTGAGATGCTGAAGCAACACTGAAGCATCTGCTATATCTGCAGTCTGGTGTGTGCCTGCTGGCTCTCTTGAGCTCCCACTCATGGTCCTGTGTCTTCAAGAGGTGGACTCTGGGACAAGAAAACCTTGACTTATAGTTTGAAAAATGTTAATAAATAACTCTTTGCATTACTTTTTTATTCGTTATTGCTTATGAAAGTGTGCTGGTTAGGTACTACAAATACCAATCACATAGTTGTTCAGGTGGTTTGAACTCTGTGTGCAGGTAGTAGTGAAATTTAACTTGTTGAATGTCAGCTTTTTTTACAGCTGTTGCTTGGTATTTCCAAAATCAGCACTGAAAGACATGTAAGTTTGGGAGCACTCCGCACTAGGAATGTATATTACAGCACCCAGGCACAATGCTCATGTTTCCTGACTGTCTATGCACTTACTGGGAGAAGCATGTAGGCAAGAAACATTTTACAGTACGACTAAGAACCTATATCAAGGCTTGTACTATCATAATAATGCTCTATCAACAAGCCTTACTAGCTAGGTAAGATGAGCTATCACTGATAGTTCTTCTAAAGGTACTCTCAAAGGTGCAAGTTGATAGTGGTGTTCCGGATGCTGACTTAGGACAGTGGCATCTTCTCTAAGTTCATAGAAGTACCTGCCTCTTTGAACTGTGTAGATTTAACACAGATTTAACTGTGTAGGTGGATACATACACTAATGAGATACAAAGAAGTCTGTCATTTTAATTTGGTATCCATGATTTTAATGTTATGACTTGTGCTTGGTAACTTGCACGAGGGCAGGATGACTAGGACTTTGTCAGAGACATATATCCAACAAAAATATCTAGATTGATTTTAAAGAAGAAAGCATGGGCCAAAAAATGTCTGTTCTCAGACCTTGTTTTTGTGAGTAACTGAAATTCTGTCCACTGCTATTGCAACTTCTGCTGGTAGCGTGATGTCATTGGTGCGATTTGGTAGCGTCACTTTCTGGTGTTGTGAATGGCAATAGGAAACTTGGCCAGCTCCGCACAAATGGAAGTTACTTTCACTATCTTTGAGTGTAAAGAGTGGATGAATGGCAAAGTGCACTTCCTGTGCATTTTCCCTCCCCTGATCAGAGGAGCTTTAATGCTTCATAATCCTGTGACTTTTCTTTGATCATTTACACGTGTAAACGTAAATAGATGGCCATGCCTTTTACATAGGAAGTGAAAACTATAGGGGGGAAAACATCACAATTATCTTGGGTGACTTTGTACACTCCACTTCTGTATATAAGGAATATGAGCCCCGATTCCATTTTCAGTATGGAAAATTGCTCTCCCTCGTTCTGTTGTGCTTTTGCTCTTTTTTTTTTTTTGTTGTTTGTTTGTTTGTTTTTCCTCCAGTGGACAGTGAGTATACCCTTTAGGATCTTTACGTAATGGGAGAACAGTCTTTATACACAGCAAGTACCTTCTGCATTGGTCTTAGAAGTGAACACTGTGTTTCGTAACTTGCCTAAAAAGAAAAAGGTGTGTGTGGGGGGCGTCATTCCAAGTTAAAATTCACTTCTGTAAACTAAATGTGAAGAAAAAGTGACAGTTCGTTGTTAGTTCGTTTAGAAAACTCATGATCAAATGCAGCATTTGGAGGCTGTCTTACTAGAAGTCATTTTGTAATTTTTCTACTTTTTATAACTGTGAGTAGTAATGCAATGACTATGCAAGGCGACTAGTTTTCAGCTGGATCTTTTTGGGTTCGTTGAAATTCTGTAACAATGAAAATGGGGAGCTAATGATAGGAGTTCTAGGCTGTTATTTATTTTAACTGCAAATTGCCGTGAGGCAGATGAGTGCAGTGGTTATTTTAAATGTTAGAAATTCTAATAGGATTATATTAAATTTTGAGCGTGTTTTTTTCTTTAAGACTGATTAAAAACTCCTTAGTAATGCAGATTATAGAGGTTCATTTTCTAAACTTTTAAATGTGTTGATTTTCTCGAAAAGACATTTCCTGATGTCCTGTATTCCGAAGTACGTTCTTTCAGTACCAGTTGGTCTGTTAGATTCTGCTGGAACTTTAGTGTGAATTCTCACATCCTTGTGCTGCCATTGAATAAATCTCATTTTGTCTTTCTGTTAGGACCTAAGTCTCGTTGGAAGCTTCTCTATCATTTAGTTAATGATGAGGTATCTTTCAGCTCTCTGTGGTGATATAAATAATTGAGGGATTTAGGCCTTTTATTTCTGTACAAGTTTTTCAGACCTGAAGTCTTTGGGTATATTAATTAATGCATTTATTTAAATATTTGGACTCTAGGACTCAACACTTGCATGCGTAACGCCATATCAGAAGTAATAAAACATTTGGGTGTCACTTTGACTTTTAACTAGCAAGAATTATACTCAACTTTCCTTAAGTATTTAAATTTTATTCTCAGTGTCTTTAGGTTCCTGTTTCTTGGTGCAGTTAAGTGAATTATGTTTTTAGATGTTTGATATCTTTGCATTTCTGACAGTTCTGGTGTATATTTTTCAAATTATCATGGTTTGCTAGGTTAGTCTATGTAATGGATCTGTTTTTGTCACTTAGCAAGCTTAGTGTTTGGGTTGCTCTCGGTAAAAGACAGACATGTTTTTGTATTTTTTTTATGTTAGCTTCTAAAAATAACGACAGGGTGAGCCTTTTGTTTACCTTGAAAGAAACACCCCTTTGCATGTTGATTTCACATTTACAGTAACGTGATCAGTTAGTTGTTTTTAATACACAATACAATCAACATAAAAATAGCATCCAAAATTAGTAAGAATGGCACACAGAGATACGCCAAATGCCTTAGGGGCATATCTGTCACAATTACTTCTATTGCTTGTATTTGTGGTTTCTTCTGGTTGGAGACTGACTGATCCTTACTCACACTTATTGTCTGTTGATTTTCCTTCATGCTGTCATTGTTCAAATTTTTTTTCTCCATCGTTTGCTATGAAAGATACAGGCACATATTAGAAAGGTACGATAGAGAAAATTGAAGAAAAATATTTACTTTGAGTCAAGTCACAAGGAGTTACACCACTATGCTCCGGTAATTATTTGAAATATTTTGTCAAACTCAAGACCTGTTATATTTATCCTTCAGGAAGAGCAATGGGTTTTGTATCACCTTTAAAGGAAAGTGTCATTCCATTGCTTTGAATTTTTATATATCCTTCAGATGGGGTCTAGAAGACTAGTGATTTGAAAAATCCACATGCCAGGAGCTTACGCTAAAACCACTCCATTCAATGTTAGTCATCTTTTACATTGCTAGAATTGTTACATTGCAAGATTTTTACATTGCAAGAAAACAACCTGTTTATAAGTATTTTCCAGTGATTTATGGTTTTTGTACGTATGAACTACTTGAAATTTTGTGTGTGCAGGTGCTTGTTTTATACCGTTTTGTTTGTGCATCTTGAAGTAAGCTTTAAGAAACTGAGCCTCTAAAACTTGAAACGTGTTTAGGTATTTGTTCTTCTGAAGGCATTAGACGTAGAATATTCAACTTGATGAGCACAGACTTTGACGAGTTTCTGTATGAACAGCACACTGTCTCCTGCTCTGAAATGTCCACACAATGTGCATATTGCAGTGACAGATTTACTTTGCATTGTTGTGCATGAAAAAGCAGTGAAAATACTGTTTTGTGATTCCACATCTGAAGCATAAATGGAGGCATATTGTTTAACTGTAGATGTTTAATCATAAAACTTTTCTGCAGTTGAAATGAAAATAGCATCTTTAAATTCTTTTGTCATGTTATCTCATCCTCTGTGATTAAGTTTTAGACTGTCTGATACGCTGTGTCTACTCACTAGCTAATGTAGTAATTTGTTGGTTTAGTATTGAGATACTTTAATTTTTCCCTACTAGCAAGAGTTTTATTTATAAGGTATTGCAAATCTACATTTGCTTTTGAAGCTCTTTTTCTGATCAGGGGAGTTACTCAGGTATTTTAGCAATGGAGCTTGGGTAAATGAAACTGTTTTGTGTTTAGATTAGACAGCTCTAAATGTTTTATATAATGCTGTCTGGTGTAAAGACTCAGCTGACTGTTAAGTTAAATATCATCCAATGTCATGTATATGAATCGTTATGTATATGTATTGAAGTGTGTCAAGTACAGTAGCCAGTCTGCTGTAGTAGAGGACTAAAGCATCCAGGATGGTGGTATTCTGTGGCTGCATGTGATAAATGTGCAAAACAAGGAGAAAATATATTTATAAAGGAGGGGATGGGGGTGTTATTTGGGAAAATGACACTGTAATTGTCTTGGTGACTCAATGTACTTCTGTGTACTTCATTTCCCAGTGCTGACTAAGCTGGGTGACTCGTTGGGAATATATATCGGAATGGAATTTCAGCATCATATTAAAGAGGAAAAGAAAATAGGGAAGAAGCGTAAGCTTTTGGGTTTAAGAACCATATAGTCTAGTAGGAGACTGGTCTGCAAATGTCATCACAATATTTCAAGAGTTTCAGTTCATGCTTCCCTCATTTAATGTAATTAACTTGTATCTAGGTGTGTTCTTACTCGTGACGTGGTCAATTTTAGGAAAGAACTTGTTATTTTGGTTAAGTTTGGTGTTTCTTAATCTGGTGAAAAAGAGTGAATACAGTCTGTGAGTTCAGTAATTTGTATATGAAAGAACTTTTGCAATGAGTAGCTGAATTGGTTTGCAGAATATTCAGCAATATATGTGGGTCTTCTTTGTTTTTGTTTGCTGGGATGCTTTATTTAAATGTTTTTTTTTTTTTTTTTTTGCTTTCAGGTCTTGAGTATAAACTTACATAAGTTCTAAAAATGGGAAGAATTTTTCTGGATCATATTGGTGGCACTCGCCTGTTCTCCTGTGCAAACTGCGACACAATTCTGACCAATCGCTCTGAGCTCATCTCCACTCGCTTCACAGGGGCCACGGGAAGAGCCTTTCTTTTTAACAAGGTTGGTAAGAAGCCAAAAGTGACCTAATACTTCTGAAAACTGAGATATGAATCTGTCAGCCAAGAAGTTTTTAACTCTACCAAGAGTGCTGTGTAATTACTATTTTTTTGATCTATTCCACTGTATTTGAAGTCAAATTTGGCATTGACTGTTAATGACAAGCTATCTAAATTTATCTGCGATACTAAAAGGCTATAAAGAGGATTATGAATATTGTGGCATCACCAAAATGTAGGGAGTTTTAGCTTTGGAAACCAAGTTCTGTAATATGAACCTCAAACTCATTGTGAGAGAATTTTTGTTTATCAGAGTTTCAAAGGCATTTGCTTTTTATTTACTTAGTTTGAAAGAAAAGAAGTGTAGATTATATTTTACGTGTCTAAAACATTTTGGACTAATAGTATTTCAGCAAATTAGGTTACCACACTCTCTTTTACAGGTAATAATGCTTGGGATTAGTTCAATATTTTATATTTATCAAATTTGATTAAAATCAACTGATTGAAATATGTATGTCATAACCCTGAGTTGTAGCATTAATTATTAACGCTTTGATATAGACTTCTTCATTAGTCAGTGAGAAACAGCGATCTTCCTTTGCTTTCTCACAAAGTTCCTGGTCATGTAACTGTTAGTGTTTTTTTCTTTTGTTTTGAGTTCATTGAAAGCCATTTAGCCACTGGCTGTTGGCAGAGTTGATAAAGGTGTCATGAGTGTCTTCACTTTGCTGTGCTTTGTCTGGGGCTTTCTGTCTGTTATTTGCTGAATCCTGTCGGTAGTATGAATATGCAAGTAAAAGCCTGTATAACTATAAAAGAGAGCTGTGCATCTGATTTCTTTCTCATCCAGTAAGCACGTGGTCTTGGGGTTGAAATTTTGTGTGTGTTAAATAGTGGGTTTTAATCACAGAAGAAGTTAGATTTTTATATTTTGCAGTCAGGACCCTTACAGCTGACGCAGAGAGAGCAGGCATAATCAGGTGGAAAGCGTAAAGAGAAGTGCAGCCCCATCTTTTAGAATTTTGCCATGCATTGTCAGTTTGGATATAGTTCTGACGTAACTTTTGAGTGAATTATACATCCTGATTTTGTGATGTTGCTGCCTAAACAAGTTAAAAGTATATTTTAAACTGACAATATAATGCATACACAAAAAGTGAATGTATAATGAAAAGTGAATGTCTTATGGTCTCAGCCACCAAGCCTTTTTCTTGTATGATTATTTCAAAAGCTTCCCAAGAATTTTAAGTACCACATCTTAATATTTTAGTTCTGATTTCTGGAAATAAGTGGTCATATTAGTTCCTAGAAATAGGGTAGATGTATTTACAAGTGGTTCACTATCAGTTAGTTTATAAACTCTTCACCAGGAACTTATCACCCAAAGTTGAACACAGTACTTTGCACTCTTGCCTGTCTAACGATAGGATTTCATGCCTCTCTCAATTAGATAGTGGTCATTATACAACCCTGTGAAGTATGTCTTTAAAAGCATTACTTTTTCAAGCAGGAAATTTTCAGGGGCCACAGACTATTCCACTTCAGTTTTCAGTTCACATGCAGTGTCACAGACTACTTTCAAGATGTTGACAGTCATGCCTATTGTTTTCAAGGTTTGCTCCAGGCAGACTAATTCTTTATATTCCCTGTCCCCTGTATGTTTGTGTTAGGTGGTAAATCTGCAGTACAGTGAAGTTCAGGATCGGGTCATGCTCACTGGCCGCCATATGGTTCGAGATGTGAGCTGCAAGAACTGCAACAGCAAACTGGGTTGGATCTATGAATTTGCTACTGAAGACAGCCAGCGCTACAAGGAAGGCCGTGTTATCCTGGAAAGAGCTTTGGTCCGAGAGAGTGAAGGATTTGAGGAGCATGTTCCGTCTGACAATTCCTGAAGAGACTTGAGTCTCTTCTTGGGTTCTCTTCATTTGAAACTCGAAAGTAATAAAATCAACAAAAAAAATCTGCTTACATACACTGTCACCTTAGCATCAGAGTCGGATTCATGGACTACAGAGTGGGAAAGATTTTGAGAGTTTTTTTAGATGGAACCTTCCTTTCTTTATTACTTTATATTTTACTATCCTTCCAGCAGCTGTTCGTAGAAAGAATGTTGTGCAGTTGCTGTAACTTTTTCTCTCTTGCATTTATAACTGTTAGATCTGAGAATGTATCTGCAGATACAGTGGGCTAAAAGAAAAATGTTTGGGGGATTTTTCTTTTGTTAGAGAGAGATCAATTTTCTTTTTTTAGTTTGCAGAAACTGATATCAGTGTAAAGTTATTTTAAAATTACAGGTTTTTTTTAAAAGTATATTCCAATTTTTGGCTTAAGTTTTTAGCTACTTTTTTTTTTGACTCAGTCTTTTCACCTGATTTGCTAGCTAAACTAAAGAGATCCGAATTTGTGCCAAGTGCTAAAGGTTCAGTGGTGGTACAGCTTGGGCTGGCCCTTGTGTCATATTCTTGTTGAGGTTGATTGGTAGCACAGAGCCCATTATTTTTTTTGTCATTCTTGACCCCAGGATGTCACCATTTCCTGTTTGTGAAGTCACAGTCACTATGTAAACTGATGTTGATTGAAAACTATTCTTGAAATAGGGCAAAACTGCTTGGCTTCTTTTTTTAAAACTGATGTAACTTATAAGCATAGTAATAATATAAAATAATACTTGTCTGTTTAGTCTTGTGTTGCTTACAAATCAGAAGTTGTTTGTCATGATAGGGATCCAGTGGGAAACTCCTGTTTCCGTAGTAAATTTTCTTCATTATTTCTCTATTAATCTCATTAAGTTGACAGGCAATTGCAGATCTTAATTCTTCAAGTAGCTTTCTTTAAACCCAGAACTTATGTTAAACACAACTGCTGTGTAAAAGGAGAAGACTGCCAGCACGTTTGTTCATGCAGAGTTATGCAAGCTGCATCTTGTGAAAAGATTAACTTAAACAGCTTGTTTTCATATGCCACTTCTGGTGTTCAAACTCTCTTCTCTTTCAACTTTGAAATTTTTCATTGTGATGTTACTTTTTTATCTTTCTGGGCAGCAGTACATGTCAGCCTAGTAGTAACTAGTGACTTGGATTTCTGCTTTCTTGTAGAGGTCAGCTCCGCTTAAAACAGTGATGTTGCTTGCCTTGTAGCAAAAATGCTGTTCATTAACTTAATTAACTCAAGGGTGCCCAAACACTTTCATTGTCTTAAGCCATAAGTTAAGATCTCAAGGGCTGCAATTAATTTCAATGTTAGACATGTATGATTCTTTATCAAAGATCCATATTTATTTATTTTTTCTTATTGGGTAAGTAGTGGCCAATGTGAAACAAGTTACCCACAGATGTACAAGGAGACAACCAGATCTGGCCTCTGATCTTTCCGAATAACTTTTCTTCACTTGCCACAGCTCCATATATGAAGTTAAAATGTGGAAGGTGACTGTGCAGGGTATTTTTTTTTTAGCTGCCTAGTGGCAATTTGGACACCCCTGACTTGAATCTACTGCCTATTTGATGTAAAAGTAGCTTTACTATAGATTTGTCATATAGAAAGAAAACAGAGTAGATCACATACCAGAGCTGTGCTTGAATCGAGCTGCTTAAACAGTAGTGTACTTGTGCCTCAGATCAGTTTTTGCACTGAGTACAGTAGTACCCCGTTATCTTGTGTTTCTGTCCTTCAAAACCCCCCGAAGTCCCATTAGCATGGTCTTCTGCAGTACTTTTCTTGTACTTCTGACATTACAATAGAATAAAGTATGTTTTGTCCTGAATTGGTATTTGCCAGTCTTTTTCAGTTATTTTATTTTCATGGAGTCTGCCAAATGAATTATATAATCCGTCTTCCTTTCCCTTCATTAAGTAAATAATTGGGTTTCTACAGCGTATGGTGATAAGTTGTAGATGAGCATCTCTCTCTAAATAGGTGGCAAAAAGAGTATACAGTTGGTTTGGGGAGGTACTAGGTGCATATCACTTCATGGATATCACTTGGACATTTCAGAGGTGAATTCATGAGAAAATAAGTCTTGAACTGAAGTCCATTGCAGTTTTAAAACAGAATCCAATGGACCTTGGATTGCTCTTTCAGTCTACATGCTTTTTCCCTCTGTTATCACCTGGGTGGCGCTGGGAGAGTTTCCCATCAAAAAATTCTCCCTTGAGACGCTTTATTTACGGATAACTTATGTGTAGGAGACAAGCTGATGAGCTTCAGCACACCTAGCCACATAGAATGCATTGCTATTTGGCTTTAAGTGTTATTTTTTAATAGGGCAATAGCCTTAGATTCCCAAACAAGGGGTGGTTGGCATGGTGCAATGTTATTAGAGTTTACGCTAGAGTATTAGAGTTTACATTATCTCGTGCTATGATCTCATCCTGTAGTTGCTGTCTAGGTGTGCCCAAAACTGAAGTACTTCCTTCATTAAAGCTGCCAACTGCCACTTCAGCAAAACTCATCTTTGGTAAGATGAAAAGATTGGATGCTGTGTTTGTGGACTGAAAAAGCATTTTAATCTCTCCATGGATGTTAAAAGAACTTTGGAGATGGCATACGCATCCTGCGGCTCTGTTAGAAATGGTAGCATTACACTGGATTTTGGGGTTGGCTATGGGCAGCTGGCGTAGGCTTATTCTTACAGGGCAATCTTGTCCCTGTGGATTTCCCCCTGATCTGTAGGAAACAGAGTTGGCAGATTGTCAGTGGATTAACAGGTAAGGAATTGGTGAAGGTACAGCTCAGGACACAGTTGCCAGGTATAAGGAAAAGTCTGTCTGCAACAGGAGGCAGGTTATAGAAGAAAAATCCAGATAAAAGAGGAAGGAAAATATCAGTGTTTGGAGAAGGGGGGAGCTTACTATAACAGATAAATGCACTTGTGAGAAGCAGAAGAGGTGACATGCTCTAGAGGTAAGCTTGAACCTCTTGTTTATAACTTGGGATTCAGGGAAAGTGGAACTGGACGTTCACTTGGGCATTGTAGACAGGTCTGAGGTCCCCTGAAAAATGGCAGAAGATGCTGAATTTAAGCTCTTCAGTTTCTTTTCAGAAACCTCATTGAATGTCACTGTAGGACACTCATAACAAGAAGTACTGAAAAAACAGTGCTGAGTTTCTGGCCTCTGCTTGTGTGAATGGAGCTGGAAAGAATTTGTCCTTCAAAGCAGGTTCTGTTTATGTTCGTATTATCTGAAGCATTCCAACACTAGCAGAAACTTGTATTTCTTACAGAAGTAGAAAAAAAATCAGAAAACAAAAAACTATGGTATTTATTAGCATTTCCTAAGCGTCAGAGAGGGTCAGACAGGTGGGAGAGAGAAGAGTATTCAGACCCTACGTTCTGATTTAGCATGAGAGGTGTGCTTGCGTGATGTCTAGATACATTGCAGTTTTTGTAAAACTTGTTTAGAAAGAAATCCGTCTTTAGACTTGGGATCTTGCTTTGTCCTACTGAAAGTGTTTGATTTGACTGTTGCAAGCATTTACAAATGTTTGAAACAGCAAGTTTACTGAATTACAGCAGACTGCATGCCATAGTTCTTGTAGTCCAATGTGACATTGCAACAGGTGCATTTTGAGAAATAGCAAGACTCCTTTCCTTTTGGGGGAACACAGGCAGAATGGCCAGATCATACAAGGGTGCTTGACCAAAAATCTTGGTGACTTTCTTCTGTCCCTTTAGACTGGCCTAAGCACAACTACATGGTAAGTAAAGAAGGAAGAAAAAGATGTTACTTTTCAGGAGTGGACCTTCACTCTCATGCACAGTCAAGAAAGGTGGAATGGACGAGGTGCAGAAATAGCCTCTATGGCTCTGCTCCTGCTGAGCAGTGGTTTAACCCCATCCTACCCATTTTATTAGGTTTGGTCTGGTCTGGAAATCCATATGCAGGTATGCTTCAGTCCACACAGAGTGCTACTGTCCATGCCCTCAACTTGAGCAAGTTGCCTAAGCTTCCTTATGAGAATCAATTTGTTTTTTGTGATTAGTGGAAAAGTAAAACCTGCCTCAGTTCAGTCAGCACCCAGATGTATGTGGTGAAATGCATGTAGAAAAAAGCTCTGTGTGAATCTCTGGTGATTGCTGCACATTCCCTGCAGAATTAGCACAGTTTAAGGATCTGGGGAAGTGTCTGCTTTTGGCAATGTTAGAAGTCACTCCTAGTATTACTATACCAGAATGGCAGATTCTTCATTTCGTCTCAGAAGGGATCAATGGACTGTCTATTTCATGTCTACCTGCTGAGGTGACATTAACATAGTGATGTACTTGATAAACCTCCATTCTTTGTGATGAGGCTTCTCAGCATGATTTCTGTTGTAGCCAAAAGTACATTAGAGAGAGGTAATTCAGGTCACAAAAGCAGAACACTTAGAAAATGTCAGCTTTCCATTGGGTTAGCCAGCGTATGGTTATCCTGTCCTTGCATACATGCAGCCTGGGAATGAAAGCGATATGGAGTCACGAGGGTAAGGATGGTACCATTATCACCCTTTTATAGGATCACCCTTTTATAGGCATGCATTCAACTTGTAGTGACAACCAGTGTTCTAGTGTTCCTAAATTTGGACTGTGACTTTTCAATAATTTGGTTGCTAAAGGTAATTTGGATATGAACGTTCCAATGTGCAAAAGTAAAAGAAACTCAGGTTAAGCATTAGTAATTGCTGGCTTCTTCATGACTAGAATGTGAAATGGAAATCCCACGCATTTAGAGCGGTAACTATAACTACTTAAACTTCAAGGCTGATTGATTGCTACTTAACCAACAGCTGTAAGAAGCTTTTAATCTAAGAAGTCTGAGCAGATGTCAGACCTAGGCTTCAGTGGTTTTCATTTGATGTATGGTCTCAACATGGAACAGGGAGCTCTGTTCTGTTTGTGTGCTGGTTGTGGTTAGTTTTTTGTCTTGCTTTTTTCCCTCTTTCTCCTGATGCTTGGAGTTGATGAACTTCCTGCCCTGTTTAGGGCTTTGGAGGAAAAGATGGGAAGATGAAAATTACAGCCACGAGCATCACCCCAGCCAGAAGTTCTGCTGAAGACCTTGGGAACATGTATTGACCCAGCTATATTGAACCCAGCATGTCTTCAGAACTGTTTCAGTGAACCAGTGTTACCAGCGCTGGGTGAAATTTTGATGTCCAAAATCCTGCTTGCATCACATGAAGTCAGGATAAGGGCAGCTGCTACAGCCTGATGGAAATGAGGATACCTTGGGTCTCTGCCAGGGTCTGCCATCAGCCATCTAGAACCCCTGACAATTGATTCCACTTTCTTGTCCTTTAGGTCACCCCCGTCCCATAAGAAATAAGAGGGCTATGGAAGACCTAGATGTTCTCTCAAAAGTATTATTTTGTAGACTGAAGAAGCCATGGCAACATAAAGCTACAACACTGCTTCCATCACGAGACAAACTTGAGTCAGTTACTGCCTTTGAAACATCTGTGGTGTGGGCTGAAAGTAAACTTTTCTACCAAATTTTATGTACATTGAAGGAGTTGCAAAAACATCCCCAAAAAGGGGGAAGAAAGGGGGAATATCAGATAAGAGGGAAAGAAAAAAATGGAGTAAAACATTGTGAAATGTCTCAACAGTTACCCTGCTTTTGTCGTTGCTATTCTTTTTCCAGGCAGACTGTTTAATTTACTCGATCCATTGAATCATGATACAGTGAACAGAACCGCTGCTTACGGCAGCTGGGGTTTATACCACCATTTATTCCTTCAGGGACTGGAAAAATTGCAGGAGTTTTACCTGATGCCTTTGTCCACATGTATACCAGCTCCTTTTTTGCCTTTATCCTCTGCTATGCTAATGTATATAATTCCTTCATGCCTCTCACTTCTAGGAATGCATCTCTCTAGAGATTAAAAACATGGGCATAGTATCACCAGATGAGATTTTATCTGGAGAGATGCAAATGTATGCCATGGAGGGCAAAAAGGTTTGTTCTTCATGAGAGAAGATTTTAGACATCTGAAGGAGATGAGATGTGGTGGGGAACCATTTGCACATGGCTTTATGATGTGACTAGCAAAGCAATCTTACATGAAGGCAGCATGCCCTCAGATCCAATCACTTGTTTTGGTCTGTAAATTGAACAAAGGATTCTTATTAAAGAAACACATTCCTACAATGCTTTTCATTTGATTATCTCAGAGTGTTTTAATAGGCTTAGAAGATTCTGGGGAACAATAAATAAAGAAGGTGTGCTGTAACCCTTGCAGCATTTATTTCTATGGAAGTCAAATTTTCTTACTCCTTTTTATCCAGAATCAAAAGAAAAAGAACAGCAAGAGGAAACAAGATGCTGAGGTTCACACCTGATGTTTTTCTCTACCCTTTTTACCAAAGAAAGGAGGGAAACATGATTTCATGTAAATAATTCTTTTTCCTTATCTATTTCTAGACTCATTTTTATTGTTTCATTGTACTTAAGCAGAAGGTACTGAAATGATTTATATGTCAGACATTACAGACAATATTGCAGCTAGAAGCCATTTAGCACAAGCGCATTGGGGGTGTGATGCAGCAACCGTCCCTTACAGTTTCAAGCCTGTACCACCCTTCTTCCTGATGAAACAGGCCAAGGGTGGAAGGACTGTTCCCCCCATCATAACTAGTAGCAGTTCTCTGTTCCCATGTAACAGGCAGTCACTCTGAGCATAACGAACAACCTCTGGAGAATTATGGATGTAGAAATGCTAGGGCTTACGTAGGCCTCTTAATCGAACCTTCACTCTGTCTCCTGGAACAGTAATCATCGTGTAACCTTAATGAGAAATTACTTCTGCACTGAAGAAAACAGAATTCAGACTGTCCTTGAGCAGTCCTGTGGCCTTGTGTTTGCAACAGGTATGTATAGCTCACGCCCTGTCATCTTTCATGGGGTGTCTCTAAGAGCATATAAACTCTCCGCTCCTTTTAGAAAGACTGTGCTCACATCAGCAGAGCTTGCTTGTCTGCTTCTCTCTCTTCTCTCCTACAGCTATAGTAAATAAACCATTGCTCCTCTGACCTGACCCAAATCTGTGTTCTTGTTATTCCACAACAGGACAGAGGAGCCAGAAGCTTGCACTGCATGTGAACGTTGTTCACATCTTAAAAAAAAAAACAGACGTGAAGCTCTACAGTGGGGCTGTTGGTGTTGGAGATGGGGCCTGTGGCCATTGCTTCCAAGAAGAGTGACCTGTGAATGTTGAGGCTGTGCTTTGGAAATGGGGTAAATCACTGATTTACATGTACTGTGAGGAGGAGGCACATTTAGTCATACATTGTGGGGGTGTTAGCACTGCAGGAGAAGGTCAAGAGTCCTGTGTTGCATCCTGTGGCCTGGTAAGACAATGAACACCTGTGGAAACTCATCTGCCTGGCAAGGAGAACTGCCTTGCCCCAGTGCAGGGTCACTGTTGGTGGAGCCGAGGAAGGTGGCGCTTCACCTGCCCCAGTTTTCTGAGGCTACCATTGGATGCTCACCTTTCTTTCCATTATTACTTCTGTTTAGCAAATACTGCCCTGACTGAAGTCAGAGTTGTTTCACCACAACTTGTGCTGCTTATGTGGGCTAGGGAAATAAGACATAAAATGTATTATCAGGTACTTAAAAGTTTTAACAGTCTAATCAAAGAGTGCTCGTTAACCCACTTATAATGGTACTAACAGTGACAAATATTAACTAGAGTATTAGAAAGGGGATAAAAGAAAAAACCCTAGCTGTGGGACTTGGTGCATGGTCACAGAGCCAGATACACCCACCCAGCTGTCCCAGCAGGGCTGTGCACACCTTGCAGATTGTTCCTCGCTCTGCCCCAGGGTCATCATCCTTCACAGGGGGTATCCCGCAGCACCAGGGCCTCTGGTATTGTCCCATCCTGGATGTTTCAAGGTCCCACAATCATCCCTACACACATCCCCATGCTGCAGTCCTCCTGCAGATCAGGGAGGGCTTGCTCTGCCCAGAGCTAACTGTGCTTTGTGGCAGGAAGTGCAGAGTGTAGCAAAACCTGAGCACGGGTAGGTGGGGGCCACGGGCTCATCAGTTCCTCTTACAACTATGCAAGTCGCAACCAAAGCAAGAACAATGAACTTCCAAGCTGAAACCTCCATATGCAGCTAGCGGCCTACTTTCTGGAATAGCACGACCATGTTTCCTGGGCTTTTGGCATACACTGCACCAACATGACCCTTCTCTTTCCCCCCAAGAGCCCCACGCTTTGATCTGAGCAAAACCAAAGGAGCAAAGGCTGTGTGTTTTCACACGACCAAAAAGGATGGCTGCCTCCATGAATTAAGGCCCAGCCTTTACTTTCCTCCTGTCCTCCTCTGCACAGGATTCCCAGGTGCTGGTGTTTACAAATCTGAAGCTGTGTAAACTAGAAGATGTAATCGGATTATAGGTGAAATGAGACAAGACAGCTAGTTTTTAAATATTTCTAATACCTTTCTAATTTCTACTTCATTCTAAATATTTAAAAGCCCTTCCAAATGTATTTCACAAGTGTCAATAACAACCTAGTAACTGGATGTGGCATTATAACAATTTATAGTCACTTCCTAAAATGAGGGTCTAAATTAATCTCTCTACATCTCACCAGTTTAGCTATCAGAGATATTTTACAAGATAATTGGCTTTCAGTGGCTTTAATTTAATTTAATTTATTAATATCTTACATTTATATTTCATAGATGCTATTTTAATTATTGAACTGATACATCTCAGAAACATAATTCTTTTATACAGCATCAAAGTTTTGCTTTTAGGGCTCTAGAGCCTTCTTAAGACGTTTTAATGATAAATAATAAGTCCTTGTTTATGTTTGCCTTTAAAGTTAATATCAATTTACTTTCGCCTGAGGTTTTCATGATGGAAAATTAGATCTGGTTTTGGAACATCCTGTTTTCCAAATGAGGCTAACTTTATCCTTCAACCAAAAATTGTTGCTCATAGGCTTCCAGGCCTCTGCAAATTTTAGCTGGAGTGAACCACGAGGTTCCCAGATCGGTGAGGATGGACAGACAACCAGAGTGTGTGACCCACAGAACTTCCTTTGTTAGGAAACCAGCTTGAAAATACATTCCCTCCTAGAGCAGAATAGGAACGCTGAAACACCTGACAGTAAATGTGATTATGATAATTGATGTTTAATGAATAATCCAGGGTAGTCTTAATATTTTAGCTTCATAAAACACCTTTTATCCCCAGGAGCTAAGGCAATTTAGAAGAGGTGCACTGTTACCCACTTCGCCTCCTTTTGCCATTAAATCCACCACCTTCGTGGGGACAGGTGATGTGACTGGGCTGGCACTGGGCAGGGAGCACTCCACAGTGGAACAGGGGTTTGTGTCCTACTGTCCTGCTCTGGTGTCTTCTCAGAGTGAAGCACTGCATTTACCACTGGTCAGGGACAGGCTGAGGTCCCCCAGAGCAGAGGATGAGAATGAATTCCCACCCTACATCTGGGGGATGCAGCAGGGGACATCATTCAGTCAGAAGTATTCATGACATTGCTTATGATGGAGGTTCGCTTCTGACACTCGGAAAGAACAGTTTGGGACCTGGAAACAGAGCGGTAGTGTCTGGAGACAAACACATCTTGCTGACAGCTGCAGGTGAGACCTTCTTCTCCCACCCAATACTTTTGGAGATGACGAGGGGGCAAAAAGCCACTGCAGATCCCGCGCAGGCAGAGAGCTGCTCCACCAGCCCATATTTCACCCTACATCAGAGCACCATGCAGCCCTCACCGTGCAGATGAACGTAGGGCACGTAGGGCTCTGCAATGGAGGAGAAGGAAAAAAAGCCCAATGACCCCCTCTGCTGTCAGAAACCACCATTGCAGAGGCTCTGTTAGCTGGTTTGGTTTTAGGCCTTGAGTGTTTTTTGTTTTTTCGTCTCCCTAAACTGTGGGGACCAAAAACCTCCTGGGGGGGTCAGCCCCATTACCTGCAAAATGCAGCTGGGCTGATTTTTCCTGTATCAAAAAGTCTGTGCCGGCGGAGAGGAGAAACAACCAAGAGTAACTTTGGTCTTTTCAAGTGATACCTGAGGCCTCTCGGCCTTGAACAAGCCTGGTTTCAGATACACAGGCTGATGATACTTGCTGTCACATTAGTTTGTGAATTCTGGTGCCTTGATCGCAGGTGTGCCACCTGGTGGGTGGTGGCAGGTAAATTTATTGTCAGGAGAAGGATTTGAAGGAGAGAAGAGTGAAATGAAGTCTGAAGGCAAAGCAATAATGACTCTTCTTCCCCATTCCCAAAATAAATGAACTATTGCTTTACTAAGTTGCTCTAGACCTACAGCTGCTGCCAAATCCCCTTGCTGTAGCACATCATAACCTCTTGGGAAGTGAGGCTGGTCCTCTGGCTCTGGTCTTTGCTGAGGATGGAGAATAGGAGGGAGTAAAAAAGGACAGGTGAGTTCTTGTTACTCCTTTTGGACAGTTCTGCTTAGTGGCCCTTTGTATTTCCAGCATTTAGAATTATTTTTAATAGGAAAAAAATGTTGTAATTCTTTCTTCTCTCCATTCTCACTCTGAATGCCCTAGGCTGACTTTGCTCCTTTTTGTAAAGCCTGCTGCCATCAGGACTTTTTGGATAATGTGAATGCTCCTGGTTCATAAGCCTTGAGGGCTATGACTGCTTGCTGACTTAAACTGGCATTTGAAAATATTCCTGTTAAGTCCGAAACAACTCTTTTTAGTGGCTAAATGATTGGTCCCACCATGCCCCGATCTCTGTTCTTCTGCTAGCCAGGGATGCCTGGGTGTCATGCAGAAGCAGGTCATGACTTCGGCATGGTACTCTTGCCCCAGACAAGCAAAAAGGCAAGCTGATGATTTCTGGACAGCTATAGTAGTTCTAGCCCATTACAAAATGGACCAGATTTTTCATTAGGAAATTCTCAGCTGCCATCTGGATCTCTAGCTGTTCATGAGAGAGGCGTGAGGGGGTCTAGACTATGAGCAGAGGTCTGGATCTGGCCTTGTATGCTTATGCCACCGTAATGTGAGCCTTTTCAGGCACCCTGTCAGAGGCATGGCAGTCAGTGTTGCTTGTCCCTTAAAAATAAAATAAAATAAAATAAATCAAATTAAATTAACTTCAGTTAGAGACTGGCTAGGGATATCACTACCCTCTGAAAGTCAAATGCACAGGAAAGGAAAACATCTTCCTAATAGCCCACTCCAGGTCCTTTCCATTAACAATATCTCATGCAGACAGACCTAGGTCCATCAGCCCAGGACTTCTGTTTAAGGGATCCTAAAATCCCTACTAATTTTAATGGGATCGTGTTCAAGTTGCTTAACCCTTTGCCTGCTGGAAGAAGAGACTAACCTCTGTGCTGCTGCATACCATTTATCTGCTGCAGGTAGACTAATCAGGCCCAAGCCAGCATATTCTTGACTGTACCAAAGGAGAGTACATCGTGTTTTCTTCTTGCAAAAGGTTGTTATAAATGGTTTAGTTTCAAGAGAGCTCAATTAGGTTTGAGAACTCTTGCAACAGGTCTGCTCCTAATTATGGCTCAGGGATTTTGCAGTAGTCAAAAGCCAAATGAATGCAGAAGAAAGCAGCAAACAGCAGTGGGCATTTCCATGGTTTTCTCTTTGCTGCCTATTAGCCATGCCCTGTCCCATACCCAGGGATTGATTTTGAGAGCTCAGTCTGCCCTCCCTCCCAGCAACCTTCCTAAGCTCAAGCACTTCACTCTTCACTTCTGAGAAAGTCAGGTTTCTCCTCCCCAGTTTTTATGTTATTGTCTCTCGTGACCACCAAGAATACCACTTGTTGCTGGCACTATCCCATTGCCTTTGAGAGAGGAGAAATTTGGAAAATAAATGCCACTGTACCCCAAACACCCCTGTGCCAATGCTCCTGTGCAGCAGCTTTTGATCTTGCAAAGCCCACAGGAGGTCAGTCCTCACAGGCGACTTCTAGCTAAGCAGGATAATAAAACCCATGAGAAGTCACACTGGCAGGTGCTTTTTAATGGGACCCGATCATCCTGGGTCCTGATAAGTGTCCTGGTTTCATAGGGATTACAGAATAGTTGATAGCTGGCCTCATTTCTACCTGCACTTCAGCTGAATATGGCCATTGAGGCCAGCTCCTCTCCCTAGGCAGGCACAATCACTGCCTGCAAACCCTCTTCGTGACAGACACCTTGGTGCCCTCTCTGCCCGAGTGCCACTCCTCTGGGTGCTGGCACTGCCCCAGACTTTTTTGCCAATTAGAGGAAGACATTCATTTTCCTTTTCTCATCTTCCCCAGCTATGAAAGTCCATGGTATTGTCACGAATAACAGGTGAAATCAATGACATTAAAACATGCCTTGGTCTTCGCTGCTTTCTTTACAGTAACAGGGTTGGTGAGGAGATGGAGCCAGGCTCTGCTTCCAGGCACATAGCAAGAGGCCCAGAGACATCGAGCACAAGATGCAGGAGGGAAATTCTCATTACATGGAAAGAAAAATGTTCATTCTGGGGATGGTAAGGCAGCAGAACAGGTGCCTGGCGAGGCTGTGGGGTCTCTGCTCTTGGAAGTGTCCATAACTCAGCTCCACTAGCCCTCTGCAACCTGCTCCAGCTTTGAAGGTCAGCCCTACTCTGGAGCAGGAGCTAGGCAGGAGACCTCCAGAGGTCCTGCCCAAAGCTCTTTAGTGGTGGTGTGATTCATGGCATTAGGTTCCATGAGATGTTTCTGAGACTAACCTGAGGGTTTACTGATGCACCGTATCAAGGTTGCTACAGTGCTCATGCCAATGAGACAGGGTTAGGGTCAACCCCAGCATGCCCTAAAACAACCTGATGAGCCTCAGCCCCACATTTTCTCAGCCTCCACCATCTCTGGAAGGACAGACCTGTATTTATTAGCCAGGGGAAGTCACAGGAATTTCAGGTGAGAGATTTTGGTCCATCTCACAGGTACATTTCTCAGGCAAGGTGTTTGACATGAGACTTACTGTGGAGCAGGAGGAAGAGAGCTGTGGTACGGGTTTATCTCCTCCTGGCCAGAGACAGGGAGATCACAGCAGGACATCTCTGCAGTTTGAGGACTTCGCAGTTTTTTTTCTGCTGCACTGATTAATATTGGAGACTGAAAGACAGTTGTTACGCAGTGCTGGACCCAGCTGTGTGTAAAAATACTCTGTTACATCTATCTCTACACAATAAACACATTAAAAAGGAATGAGATGCATCTCTAGCCATCTCCAAGGCTTTACATGGTCCAAGCTGCATTTTTTATTTTTTACACCAAGTGGAAGCAGAGCAGCATGCTGGTTTCAGGGGAGAGAAAGGAGTGGGAGGCAGAATATCACATCCCATTTCCTCTTTTAAACACTTGGCAGGGGAGCAAATTTTCCATTCCCATCTGGCACAAGCAGACTAAACACAGGTCCCCTTCTGATAGCCATCTGCACTCTTTTGCTACCTTTTCCCATCAGTCCTCTGCAGGCAAAATGCAAACCCATGCACTATTTAAAGATACTCACATTTAGAGAGTGTAACCAAATGATTCCTTTTAGTTACCTTCCTTCCAAGTTACCAGGCAGTGAGAGCCAAGCCAAACAATAACACCGGTTAATCAACAGGCTCAGGACATGAAAGCAGCTCCACTTCCTATTTGTGAATGTACAGATGTTGTTTATCCTGGATCTCTCCTTCTTAGTCCCCCAGGATTAAATCACAGGCCTTTAGATGGAGTGTGAGTGATTGTTTTTCTATTGAGCAGCCTGCAGCCGGTTTGTGCGACTCTGCAACACCTTCATCCTCTACATCTTCCTCTTGGTGGGTCTCTGCTGGACTGAGGATTCTCCACAAGGATTGGGGTGCACCACGGTGCTGGGAGCCTTCACGGGGCACAGCCTCACCCTGGGTTTGGTGATGCTGATAGCTCTCCAGGTGGAGGAGCTGTGAAGGCTGGGGACTACCAGCAGGGGAGAGGAGCTGCCTCTCATGCAGGTGCAGATGTGGGCGTCTCACTCCTCCGTGCTTGTGCAGTCACACTTTGCAAGCTCTGTGTGATTTTGGCCAAGTAGGCACCAGTCACTTTTGGCCAAGTAGGCATCAGACCGCAGAGCACAAATACTTCAGCTATTCATTCCTGGAGTCCCAAAAGAAGCAATTACTACACTGATCCCTGCGTTAGCGAGCTCTCAGGGCAGAAGGCACAAGGATAACTAGCCTCTGCTCTTAAGTAGGAAGCTGAGGATTTCATGGGATTACTTCTTGCTCTTTGACAGATGTAGGTCTTCTTAGGTCGGAGTTAAGGTCATTGCTGAGCATCATGGCTTGGTTTAATAGGCATCAGTAGGAACCTTTCATCAAATCTGGGATGGGATGGGATGGGGTCCTGCACACAGGGGAACACGTTGCCTCCTGCACACACGGAGGTGCAAGAAAGAGCAGGGAGATGAGCACTCCCACGGCCTGGGAGGCAGCTCCCTAAATCCAGGCACACCACAGCTGTTGGGGACCTGGCTGCTACAGGGTGTCCCAGCACAGCCCGGTTCTCGTGTTCTCAGCCCCTCCTGTGCTCTGTGGCTGTAGCTCCTCCTAGGCTGATTTTAAAAGGCCTCGATATAAAAGGCCAATCCTGTAATCAGTGGAGCTTGGGGCTCAGTGTTGGGCAAGCAGTCATCCCCCAAACTTCATTCATCTATCAGTACTGTTTTTCTCTCCTTTGTCCTTTTGACTCTTCTGAACCAACTGGGGTGACTGCTTCAGCTGCCTTGCACTGATCAGCCTCTCTCCTCTTCGTGCTGAGGACATGATGCAGCTACTGCAGCCAAAGATAGTGCATTGGCTTTGTTATACTGGGATGGATGTGACTTACACCGACAGTTTTAGTCCCCTGTCCATGCAGAAATAGAGCTGCGGGTATAATAGCTCCTTTGTGCTATTACAGCACACAATCATGTTGCCATTATGCCAGCAGAGCTAAACAAATATAACAGCAGAGACAACGTCTCACAGGAGCAACACACTTCCCCAGTCAGCTCCCCCGTTTTTGTGCCTTTCTGCCTTCCTGACGCTTGGATTTACACACTACCTCTTTCCCTCTTGGGCACAGAAATGCTTCCTTACTTTTCAGGCCCTGCTGCCATCCTGGGTCTACGTGCTAAGTGGTCTGTGACCTGCCAGAGTGTGTGAAAGTCTGGTGTTGTCTACAGGGTCAACCTTCTTCAGCTGACCACCAATCTGACCAAAAAAGAGTAAGGCAAGTATCATTGGAACACACTGTTAATGAAATAAATCCATTACTACATTAAATTGTAGTGTAACAAAAAGGTGAAATACAGTGATTCAGTAAAGGATTCAATTTTTCAAATGAAAACATTTTCCATACACCATTTCTGGCCAAAACGCACTTCACTTACACTGACAGGATATAAATATTAACACAGACACTCTTTGTTCCTAACTTGTCCTTCTGTACTGGCATGATCTGAGCCTAGTTGAGAACTTGCGTATCTTGCTGGCTTCACTGTTGATGATGGAGCCTTGGTGCATCTCCAGAGCAGACCAGCAAGGAGACAAAAGCAGGGACAAAGCAGGTTCAGAGCAGATTTCCCTTTGTGTCCAGGCTTTACTGCATGCCTACATCTTTGCTGGGGCTTTTGCTGGGCCAAATAGGGACATTTCATTTCTCCATTTTCCTGACCCATGCTCAACACTGGCAGATCGTGTGAGCATAGACCAAGCCTTACAGATTCAGAAGGCCGAGGCTGCTATTAAATGTCATTTTAGATATATCACCAGTGCATTTTGCAAACTTAAATACATATGAGTGATACTTCTGAGTTCCGCAGAAGGACAGAGATAACACTTCTTTTAGAACAAGTGTTAGAAGGAGGTGCTGGCAGGACGTAAATGCCAAAGGAGGGCCCAGCAAGCCCCAAGCCCTGGGCTTCAGGCCTGATTCTTCCCTGCTCAGTGCAGCGCACATTTGAGCTCATTCGGGCACAGGTGCTGGGTGAAACAATGGCCAGGAGGGGCTAAGCATTAATGAGATGCACTGTTGTTAGCAACAGAGAAGAAAAGCAAGGGAAATCAGGTGGAAAATGGTGTCATTGCGTGGTTATTTTAGGTTTGTTGAGCCAGAGATGCATTGGTATCCTCCATCCTGTCCTCTCCTCCACTGCTGCCCCTCTGTTCTCCTCCTGGTCATCCACAACAGGTGTCACTACACCAGTAAAGGTCCCAGCTCAACAAAGCCTTCAAGCACAAATTTAATTATTGGGACAAGCTTAAGGGCTTTGCCACACAGGCCTCCTGGGCCGCAGGGAGACATGCAGAGCCATTCGGCCTCCTCCCATCCCCTCTGCAGCACCACCGGGCCCTCCACTGGCTGCTATTAATTTTTTCCTGATAAACAAAATATTACAGAGAATTATAAAAGTAACTGGAAAAAGGAAAAAAAAAAAAAGCCATGAGAGCTCATCTGGTTTCAATGAGCTCAGCTCCCGGGAAATCAGTTTGCCCCAGCTGAGAGCCCAGAGCTGCTGTTCCTATCCCTAGATGGGAAGGGAGTCCCAAGTGTTTAAAGCAAAAACATGGAACAGTGAAACAGGGATCTGGTTAGCACAATAGATATGGGGAAAAAAAAAAAAAAAAAAGTAGAAATCAGGTCATGCTGGGCTTCATTTCCTAGAGCTGGCTGTAAGTAAAAGACAAAAAATGTCTCTTTTCATACCTTTCTGGGGCAAGGGAAACAAGCACAAGCTATAGCTATGCTTGGACAACTTTCCTGCATTGGGAACACATCCTCAGGCTTATCAAGGATCCTCCATAACTGGGATACATGAACACTTCCACAAAGGCTTTCTTAAGGGAAGAAATGGAGGTTTAATGCTGCTGGTGCATACCTTACCCAAGAAAGATTTCACTTCGTGGGGTTCAAACACGCCTGGCTCAGCAAAGCACCAACGTGCTGATGGAAACCATGAGGTGTGCCTTTGCATTCAAAAGGACTCTTAATGCACTTATGGTTAATCACATGGATAAATCTCTCAGTGGCTTCCAGCCAGAGTGAGCAATAACAGCAATGATCCCCACGCTTCCCCATGGGCTGATGTGCTCACCACACCAATGGGAAGTAATCCCTGAGATAAGTACGTATGATTTTTTGTTAGTCCCCTCAAAAACAAACAAACAAACAAAAAGGCTGTTATCAAGGTAGAACCATGAAACTATCTGCCTGTGCCAGGCTGGATGGAAAAACAAGCAGCAGGTGAGCAGCTTGCTGAGCTGCTTTTGCTCAGTGATGGCTGCAGGAGCCTTGGGAGTGTGGGCGGTGGGAGGGTGAGCTTGGTCCTGTTCATAGGTCTCTTTGGTTTTACTAAGAATTTGTGGGTTTTGTTTGTTTGTTTGTTTTGTTGTTGTTTTCATTGGCTTTTATTTTCTAAGGCCAAGATCAAGACATGTACAGCAGGTATGTGTATGTCTGAGAGGGACAGCCTTGTTTCTGATGACACGTCAGAGAGAATTAAACTACAGCCCTGTCTCCGTGTTCCAGCTGAACACACTAGGAGATGAGAGCACTCAGTGCAGGCAGAAAAGTTAATTTTAAGAAATCTAATAATGTGGATCAACAGCACATGAAGGCCCCCGTCTCTCTCCAGAGTGGTCTCTCAGCCCTTGTACATACCATGAGGCACTGACTTCAATTCTTCTTCATAAATGTCTTTTACAAGTCAAGTCTTGTCTTCTTTTAGGAGAGTGCCCACATTAGCAAAGCCAGTAAGTGGGACCTGTGAGAGGTTACTGGCAGCCCTTCACAGCGGATTCGTCTGCACCCACCCAATTTTCCATGCATCTGCAGGGGCTAGATCAGCTTCTTGTGATTCATTTTAATCTGGCACAAAGGAGATGCTTGCTGAAGCCTGATGTAAAACACCCACATATGCTACCATTATATAATATGAATCTAAGAAGATTAAAATATCCGGTCTGAGGAAACACACGCACGTATGTATGTGTGTGTTTGTATACAGTCTGCAGGCTGGCAGAGTGGAACTGAGAGTAAAGCTGCCCAGCAGAAACACTGAACTTGCACCTGATAGTTTGTACACGCTGGGTGAATGATGCACATATCCAGTGCACAGCACACGTGCATGCTCTGCGTTTGGAGGTGCAGCATGTTAGCTACCAGAAGCAAATACGGTTATGTGCTTGGTTATCCATTTTGCTGGTGCATCAGCATGAAACAGCAGGTTAAACAAAGACATTCCCTGAATTACACTTGACCTGACAGCTTATGGCAAGATACTGCTCACAAAAGTAAAAAATGGAGTGGATGCAGGCCCTCAGACCACTGAGCATCTTCCAGTGGCCCTCTGGCAGAGTTTCACCTCCTGCTGCCTGCAGTACTCATGCGTTCCCGGGCAGTAAATGGATTTGCTGCATCTGTCGTCTCCTCCTTGCTGCTATCGATTCTTATTGCCTTGCTAAATATAGCTTGGCCTCCTGGAGCTTCTTCATTCTGATTTTTTTTTTCTTTTTTTCTCCAGTTAAAGGTACCGTACACAGCAGGTGGTTTGAGGAGCAGGGCTGGACGCCCACTGCCACATTTACGGGTGATTTATTTTACAGATTTTACACAGGAGCCGCGAACAACCACGGGTGGGGTGTGCCCGCGTGGGTGCCGTGCTGCGACCCCGCCACGCACTCGCGAGACCGAGAGGCGATGCGGCCACGCAGCCCCCCTGTCCCCCCCCGGGGCTTTCCGCCGAGGCCATTCATGAAATGGCGGCGTCACGCGGGGGGCGGCCGCGGGCCGGGCCCCGCCCCGGGGCTATGTAAGGGCTGGGGCGGCCGCGGGGCGCGGAGCCGTGCGGAGCTGTCGGGCTGCTGCGGTGCCACCATCACCACCCCGAGGGCGGCCTCCGCTGGGGCTTCATGTCTGTGCTCTGCCCCCTGCCCTGGTGAGTGCGGGCTTCCCATGGGGAGGCTGCTTGGATGGGGTGTGGGGGGGGGAAGCGGAGCGTCGCTCACCTGCCGCCGCTGGCTGGCGATGTGGCAGCGTGGCGTGATATTTTTATCGTGATATTTCCATCCCCGGAGGGATGCAGGGTCCGCTGGCGGCCGCGGTGTGGCACGGCTGCGCCCGGCGGCCCGCGGGGGTGCGGGCCAAGCGGCCCCGGCGTGACCCGGAACGGAGCTTCAAAAAAGCAACAAAAAACCCCCTCGAAGCAATGCTTGTACTTGTTTACTGTGCCCCCCTGGGGACAGAGCTGGAGGAAGTGGAGTTAAAAAGCTGCCTTGCCGCTGTTAAAACCTCTCTAAGTATTGTTGAGCCGTGCTCCTGGGGAGGAATGGGGAGCGTTGCTGGCAGGGTGCAGGAGGTGGAGCACCTGGTTTGCTAGGTACGGTGGTTTTTCCGTCCCCTTCCACAGGGGTTGGCAGTTGCGGGGGGGAAACACGGCCATACAGGAAGGAAGGGACCAGAAATAGATTGCTGACGGCATCTTCTGCCTTCTTTATTTTTCTGACGTTACTTAAACCTCGCTTAGCTCTTCTGAAATCCTCAGGTCATGTGAACGCTGTCTTTTGTTTCCAGCCCCGATTATCTGAGATCAGCTGAAATGACTGAAGTGATGATGAACACTCCAGCTATGGACGAGATTGGGCTAAGCCCCCGCAAGGACGGCCTGTCATACCAGGTGGGTGCTTCGTTGGCTGCTTACGCAGCAATCCCCTAGGGAATCGCTTGGGACAGACAGTGGGTTTGGTCTGAGGTACCTTTCTGTGGCCTTATCTTGTAGCAGGTCTTTTGGTGACAGGAATCCCAGTACAGAGTTTTTCCTTTGCAGTTGTGACACAGCCTGCACAGAGGCAGTTGCTCTAAGTGTGCAGTCTAAGGAGGTGTGCTGCTGTACGCTTGCATATTTATGTCTGAGAAGTGAGCTACAAGCCTATAGCAGTGCACCGGAGCATGAAATCAGCTGAACTTTGGGCCATAGCTCAGGCCTCCGGTAGAAACCAAAGGTGCAGAGGGGAAAAAAGAGTGTGTGTTGCTTTTTTGTCAGAATTCTGTGTCTGAATAGCGCAAGTTATCTTTTTTGCCTGTGTGGGGAAATAGCTGTTCTGCTTTAGTGCTTGAGTTGGTGGAAAGCATATGACCTTGCCTTCCTCCACTACAGAGGGAGTGTGTGGTAATGAGAATTGCTTCGGGTTTAGCAGCCATCGGGCTGGTCTATGCCAGATGTTCAAACAGTTGTCTTAATGGGTCGGGCTGGTCTATGCCAGATGTTCAAACAGTTGTCTTAATGGGTCACCATGTGAAGAAGTCTAACCAAGTCATATGAAATGTTTCTATTATCCAAATTTTCCAATGAGAGTCAGTCTGGGTGCCTGGCTTGTTTTAACAGTTGCTTCAATGAGGTTTTCCCCTAGTGCTAATGACCTTGATTAGTCTCTTTGGATGAAGTAGGAGATAGGCCTCTTTGGTTTTGAGTGGATCATCTGAACCTGAAAGCGTTTTGAGTCATATATGCTGATAACTCATATCTATGCAGGGCTTATGCATCTTGGGTTCCTTCTCTGAAGTAGTCTAGTCATAGATGGCTCTGTCCAAATGCCTGCAAGAGCTGGTAAATACCTGGTAGTGCTCTGCTTTGTTGTAAGCCAGACTGATGGTAGAAAGGGCAGAGATATAGAGGGCAGATGCTGATAAGGCAGTGGCAGCATGTGGGCTGTGGCTGAGGGTTCTGCCTCCTAAATAGGTTAGTGTAAAGAGGATTGAAGAAATGGCTGCACCCTTCCTCCTCTGACTGCTAGACTGAAAATGTCACAGTGCAAAGTGAGCTGGTTGGAAGCATCCTTCAAAAGTTGAAAATTGAAGTTAGAATAGCAAAGACAAATCAAATGTAAATGGTACTGTGAACTCTGTTCTGTCTCAGGATTCGTCACTCCTTCCTTAATCCTGCTGATGGAGAGCGTTTGGTACATGGAAAATTATATGCTAGTCTGAGGGCTGTAGTGTAATAACTTAAAACCAGACAGGGCTAATAGAGCATGACTGCTCCTGCACTGAGGATTGGTCTAAGCTGCAACGTCTTCTTTCACTCATCTGCAGAGCTGGGCACTCACAATGTGTGATAGCCCTTCTCTATTAGAGACCAAAAAAAAGTAGATCCAGACTGGGAGAGGCAAGCTGTTAGTTCCTAAAGTGTTTCTTGTTCTAGTAGTAGAACGCATCATCTGTGCGGTAAAGTAAATACATCAAACTGAGGTTCAAAATGTTGCCCTTTGGGCTGTGCAGAGCAGGGTCTGCCTGAGGACTGGTCTGTAGGGTGCTTGCAGTGAGCGTGGGTGCTGCTGCTACCACCACATGTGGACATGAGATTATTTGGATCAGGAGAGGTGGCACAGAAGCTTTGCTAGAATTGTAAAGCAAGTCAGTATCTGCTGTAGACAGACTTGACTTGCAGACCATGCTGTTTTAAAGTATTTTTGTTTTCCAAGCAAAGACCTGGAAGTAAACTGAGGAAACAGCCGCCTCCAGACTCTAAACTCCAGCAATCTGGTTCTTCCGTCCTGTGGAGTTCACTGAACTTCAGGGCTCCTGGCTGTCTCCCTAGTTATTTTTCCGAGGGAACTTGACTTGTTTGCTTTTTTCCTTCTGCCTCTTCCATTCCTTGCCTCTGTTCATAGTCTGAAGTGTCTATTTGTCTAGACATCACCTGAAGGTATGCACCCCCCAGTAAAACTTCGTGCTGTTCTGTGGGCTGACCATTGCTGCTCTTTAAGCAATGATGTGAAAACCCAAACTGCAGAAGCGTCATACCTGTGATAACAGAGTTGCCCATACAGACCTAGTAGCTTGTATGCAGTTTCACTTGCAAAATGTGCTTTCTTGGCATAGTTACCTTTTTCCGGTTAATGTGCAAGATGCTTGCAAGCTGATGTGCTAACTTCAAAACCTTTCAATATAGAGCAGTTTTTATTCCTGTATTTGCAAGACAAAGTTGCTCTCTGGGCCCTCTGAAGATGGTAGATGTGAATGGTGAAATCTGGGCATGAGTCTCAGAGCACAGGGAGGCATAAACAGAATAGAAGATGCAGATGAGGAGATGATGTCATGCTGGGTCTTGTGCCTGCAGTGAGGAGCTATTTCTGGATCTTTAATAGATATCCCATAATTCCCAAGGGACTGCTAAACAAAAAAAACCAAACCAACTCATTGAAATGCAGCTGATGGCTCAAGATGCCCCTGCTACAAACAGATGTACCTACAGAGGGCTTTTTCCCCTTCCTGCCTGGCAATCTCTGGAGAGCTGGGCCTTTTCCATGCCAGTTGGAGCTAATGTACTGTATTAGAACTGTACTGTATCACTCTGCTGTACTAGCAACAGGTATACCTGTTCTCTGAAAAGCCTCATCAGCACTATGCCTGCTCGTCCTGTAACACCATTTTGCAGCAGCGTGGATGCTGCTACTGAAATTAAGGCTGGCTTAATCATTTCACTGAACTGTTGTTAAAACAGTACCTTCACCTAAATCCCACCTTGTTTCTTGAAAGTGGAACTGGTTCTGAGCACAACTGAGAACGCTTTGCCCAAAGTGTTTTACTCAAATGATGTGTCCTAAGCTAAGCATGATACTTTGCAGCCCAGCTAGCTGATCCTGTGGGGCCTCAGGCTCCCTTTTAAGGGACTGGCATGTGGAATCTGAGCTTGCCTAATGCAATCAGCTGGGGTTTGGTTGTCATGGGGAGCTTGAGCTCTTTAAGTCATGGTCACATCATGCTGGGATCTGTCTAGGTTAATCACAGCCACAGTTAGCTGCAAATTGCGTCAGACTGACTGAATCTAGGTAAATAGGCTTACTACTCCATCCAGTGTCCATAGCAAAAGCTTGGGGTTTCTGTCTTGTTGGGGAAAATTGGTGTTAGTGAATGCAACCTCTTCACCAGCCCCTGAAGCACTGACTTTCTCAGGAGCTGTGGTGCTCAGTGATGAGGGACTTGAGCTGCATCAGTGCAGAGAACAGAGATGTACATCTAGCTTCCCAACTAAACTAGGGAGATGGAAAGCAGTAGTACAGTGGATCTGGATGCAAAAGCCTGCATCATGAAGGGACCAACCTGGGGTCTAGCAGAAAAGGATAGAAGATAAGATTCCTCTTGTTAGCTTGTAAGGTGCTACTTATCTGTGTAGCCTTGGCTTCTCCTGGGGAAGGCCTGTGTTAGAGCTGGTGCTTGCCGCTGTCAGGAGGTCTTCAGACTGGGCTGCAGAATTTGATAATGACAACTGAGCTTAGGATAACTTGATCTTCCACTGTACATTGCACATTTGATGCAGTTACTAGACAAAATCCACAGGCTTAATTATTTTAGGATGAATTAATGTTTATTCCAGGTCTTGGACCTTAACTGGAGGCATGAGCAAGATATGGAATGAGCAGAGCCCTAACTATTATGTTCAAATCTACTCTCTGTAAAAGAATGTTCTGCTGAAATTCAAACTGAGGACAAACAGCTAATCATAACATCCTAGTGCATGTTTTTTCCTCCCTCCTTGATGTCTCATTACTCTGGAAAATTATGATGCATGAAGTTTCCCTGCCACTGTCCCCAAAGACAGGGCAATGTGTTTGTGACTAGGGAGTTGTCATAGCTCATAAACCTGAGTCACACTATGTGTGCATACTAGATGGAGCTCGGTTTCGAGTCATGACTACTGTGTGAGTGAAACTTAGCAGCATTACTTCTTGTAACTGGAAAATTTCTCCAAAAAGCACACTGAGATGATTTAAATATTTCCTGGAATGAGCTTGCTGTGCTTCTTAATGGCAGCAGAGTTTTATTTCAATAACTTTAATATTAGAAATCAGAATTTTGACTTGATGCTGCTAAAGAGGCACAAAACTTACCTTTTATTATTCAAAGGAGTGGTACGTGTACATCAGGGTATAACCTGTACCTGAAGTGATATGCTTCTCAGTGCAGACCTTCATCTCTTATGTTAGTAATACCACAATGAAGTAAAGCTTTCCACCAAAATGGTAGCTTAATTTTGAAAGATCTTACCTTAGTCTCCCTGAAGCTGAAACAGTTTTCAGCCTGTATGGGTAGGGAGGCAAGCATTTTAACTCTTTGTGTTGGTATGAAGTATACATTCGAATTTGAGTGTCACTTGGATTATGGTAGCTCTGAACTAATCTTCTTAATTGTCTGACATCTCTCCTGCTTTTGGTGTTTTTCCCTGTGAATGCTTAGAGAGGGTATAAGCCTCCCCAGGGCAAAGGGAACTTTCCGTTCTTGTTGCCAAGACTTCATTCAAGGGTAGCAGAGTTAGATCATCTGAAACAAAGCAAATATGATCTTCAGAAAATCATTTCAAGCTTTCATTTTAAATACTGCTTTCACTACCCTTTCCATCCTGAAAGACAGCAGTTCCCAAAACATAATCTGGAGAGGCTTGTGAAAACCAGTCTTGCTGCAAGCAAGAAGCTACACTAAACAGCATACACATGTGCTTATTACTTATATCTATAAGACGACTCTTGCCATAGGCCACAATCTGGGACACTGCCACAGAACTGGGGATATATGGAAGCAGTTGCAGTACCTTATCAGGTATATACCTGACTAATACCACTGAATTACATCTGCACTTGCTTTTAGCCAGCCTTCCCAAACAACCAGTTGGTGGCTGTCATTTGTCCCCCATCAAGTAACATAAGTCAGCAGTAGGCATCTGTTACAGATGTGTGCCTTGGCTCCCTCTGGTAAATGTGGGGGAGAAGCTAAGCCATCACTGCTGTACTCTCTGGGTGATGGGGAGATGAAAAGTCTTCCCATCAGGTGGGTGAGCAAGCAGAGAGAAGCTTGCAGACAGGTTTTGTTAGACAAGCTGTCCTGGCTGTTGTGTAAAAGGGTTCAGAGCTAGCAGGTCAGATCTGAGCCTGCTGCATCCTCACTGAGAGGGGGAACTCACTGCAAGTTTTTTTCAGAGATTTTTTTCTTCCCATTGTGTAAAACTGGAGTAGGACCAAATTCTGCATATGGGAGCAACAAATGCAGCGTGGCCCTGCTGGTGTGGGACAACAGAAAGATGATGCTTGCTGATCTTCATAAAAAGAGCCTGGCAGCTCTGCTTAATTTGGGGCTGACCTAGGAGACTTTTCCATACCATTTCCCTGAATGTGCAAACAGTCTTAATCTGAAAACCACTTCCCTTCAGTCCTTGTACTTGGCCTGCAGTGCTGTCCTGCTTGTCATATGCTAGGAAATCTGCCTTTGTATAATTTTTCCATTGACTGTCCACACCCCTTGAAAATGCAGTTGCAACATCTCACTTCATGCTGCTTCTATGATTAAAAGACATGACTTAGTGGAAAAAATCTTGACCTTCTTAGGTTTGGCCTGTCCTGCAACTGTTTGAGATAAGATTGTGCTGGTTTTTTGTTTAAAAAAAAAAAAGGCTGCACACCACATTTCAGTGCTGTTTGTTTTTTAAGGAAATGACTGCTACTTAGTTTCTGGAAAAAAAATTTGGCAGGCTAGGTCAAATTGGAGCAATTTATTTGAAAATAATATGCTTAAAATGATACCAGTCAAAAGTTAGTTTAATTATTATACTGCTATTTTTCTTGCACAGGAGGCTATTTTAGTGGACATTATCAGCTTATATAACCTCATGAACCACACTTCTTTTTCCATTGCAACCTTCTAAACAATGTAATGTCAAGGGTATTTTTTTTCCTATCCTGAGTTTAGATAACTTGATGCTTAAGAGCCATCAACTGTATTTCCAGTAATGTACTGGGTGTCTGAAACTGTCTTTGGCCAAGTAGAAGCCACAAAGCTCCAAGAAACAGTTACGGTCTCACTTACGCTGGGAGTGATTAATAGCAAGTAACTCATGCTGCAACACCCATATTAATGTGTCTGTGTTCAAAACACCTCACTTGCCCTTGTGCATGTGGAAAGCATGTGAACGGTGGGTGCTGTAGTGGGAACTGGACTCCTCTACCACTGTCCCCAGGACAAAGTGGCTGTGTGCATGGAGTCATTTTCCTGAGTATCTGGTCCTGAAGTTACTTTGCCTGACTTTGTATCAAGTTGCAGTCTGGCCTTTTCAAGTTCATAACCTGGTTCACACAAGATTTTGGATTTAAGAAATATGGCTAAATACTAGAAGACTGAATATTAATGAGGTAATGGTGTGGTTAATAGCTGCTAGGCTGAAGAATAAGTTGATTGGGTGTTGTTCCAGTTTGAAATTTGGGTCAGGCTTTCCTAAGGTGGTGGGTACCTGTATGGTTGGCGCGAGGAGCATGGTGCTTTGTTTAATGCTTAAGGTTTCTGCACAGGGAACCTGCTTTTGCAGCTGTCCTCACCCAGCAGTTTTCTGCGTGAGGTAGGGCTTGATAACTGTTCGTCTAGGAGGGCATCTTTTTTCTGTTCGCACTGCCATATAGTCACACAAATCTGCTGTTAGCACTCCGCTGCAGTGGCAGACTTTCCTGTACCCATATCTGTCTCAGTTTTTGGTGGGATCAAAGCCTGTAGTCCAGCAGCACTACCAGTGAGTGTGGGCCCTGGTGCTGCTGCTGGCCATGAGAATGTTTACCCTGGCAAGCTATGGGTGGGAGGGAAGGCTTAAGGTGTTACTGTGTACCTGAAGGGGCTGGAGACAAAGAGGTCCTTACTCTTTGCACTGGAGTACATAATTCCTGGCCATGCCACAGATACCCACTGCCATAAGGAATATGGTCCAGTCTCCAACCCTTCCACAAAATAAGTATCATTCTGCTGAATTTCACTTATGTACGGCAGCTGAAGCATGCAGAACATTGCCAAAATGATCCAAAATGCAGCTAAACTTCTCCTTTAGGCTGGTGCTATTGCCCAGGAGTTGTGCCAGGCACAGGCCCATGTGGCAAGGGTCAGGACTGCTACAGTGCCGTGTTGCACCATGTCTCCTTCCCCTTCTGAGGGCAGTGCCTGGAGCACAAGTCTGTTCTTGTGTGTAGTTTGGTGAGCAGCAGGAAATGAGATCTCAGATTTGCAGATTGAGATATCTCAGTTTGCAAAATCAGGAGCACTCATGCAAAAGCTGTGGCGGAGGGGTTGAGGCTTTCTGGATGAATAACCAGAAGAGCAGGGGCCTGTTTGGTGAGCCCTATCCAAGTAAACGTATGCCTTGGAAGAAGGCCTTTGGGCAGTGCTTGCTTCAAGCAATCAGATGTTGTAGGAAGTTGAGGAGTTCTTCTCATCACTTAGTTGTTTACTTTGTGTCCAGACACTAATCCACCCTGAAGACCAAGTGTCTTGAGAGTTGTTTTTGTCTCAGGCTGCTTGACAGCAGCTCCTCTCACAGACTATTTCTTGGCTCTTTCAGATTTTCCCCGATCCCTCTGACTTCGACTGTTACTGCAAGCTGAAGGACCGCCTGCCCTCAATCGTGGTGGAGCCAACAGAGGGCGATGTGGAGAGCGGTGAGCTAAGATGGCCACCAGAAGAGTTCCTTGTGCAGGAGGAGGACGAGGAGGAGGAGGAGGAAGAAAACTGTGAAGATGCAAAGAAGGACAACAAGGAGCAATAAATGGCTTCTAGGGAAAGGCAAGGGACTGCACCCTTCTAAAGGAAGAGCCACACTTTTTCGAATGGCTTTTTAAAGGAAAAAAAAAAAGACAAGTTCAACTTTGCACCTGCAAGATCTTAGTTTTTTGTATTCTCTGTATTGAGAACTGAAGCCCTTGGTGTCAGCAGACCTTCTGAGGAAGGAAGTGTCGCAGAGAAATGTTTGCTGTTCTTGAGATCACTATCTGTATTTTTCCAAGGTGGAGACAGCAGTGAAATTCCGAGCACGTGGTGGAGGGTGACCACACAAGGGATGCTGGAGGGGGGAGCATGGGGATGGAGGAGTGTGGAGGGAAAGTAAGCACAGCAGTGCTCAGCTGTGAGCTGCCTCTGACCAAAAGCCTGAGAACAGAGGAGTCATCTCTCAGATCTGCCTTTCTTAAAGCTTCCATTTTGTGTGTCTGAAGGTAGAAGGGTGTCCGTAGCGAAGCATCGCTAAATGCTCTACTGCTGAGGGGCCCGTAGCGCTCTCCAGTTCAGCACCTCCTAGAGTCATGTCAGGGTCATACATCCATAGGAGTAGTGGGCTTCTTGCTCTCGAGCCTGTACCAGTCACTTTCCTAAAGCCGGTTTTTTCCCCCTCAGTTTGCCTTTAGACCTTCTGGTGCTGAACAGCTGTATTTGCAGGGTGATGTTAGGCTGCTGCTTGTCATCTCTGCTGCTGCAAGGATCTAGTTTATCTTGCAGGTGGTTAGCATGAGGTAGTGCAAATCCAATGTAAAGACACGTTCTGTTTGCAGCATGAGCTCATGTAGATTTGAACACCTTGGATTTTTCTCTCCTATTTGCCAAGGCTGCTGCTGTTGGTCTTGTCTTGTTTCTATGCCCAAAGCTACAGGGTGGGGATTACACCTGGTTGCCTTGGTGTCTGAGGCTGTAGGGTTTCATATCTCCTACTTGCTGCATCATGGGCTTGTGAGGGCTGGGTCTGGGGATCTCCTACAGCTTTGAATTGCAGGGCCTCTTCATACCCTGGCAGTGCAGGGCAGGTTTGGCTGCTCCTGTAGGAACCTGCAGAGGGGGGGAGTGCTGCCAGAACTGGAGGTAACCCGAAGGTTAGATACCAGATCTAGGGTGGAAGGGTGAGGGCTGCTGTTTAAAGAGTATTACCCTGAGTGTCCTGAGATAGGATGTCTGCTTTGTGGCATGGGTGAAACATTTGTAGGTGTTTAATGAAGTGCAGATTGGTTTGCAAAGTCTGTGGTTGTCCTTATTTACCATATCCTGCTCCAAGGAAGAATATCCTGTCTCTGGGGAGGAGGCAGTTCTGCTGCCAAACAGGGTAACCCACTGTTTTCCTGGAAAGTGATGCTTTTGTGGCTTTGTGGATCAGCTCAGGGAGCCAGTTGCTCTTGGAATAGGATGAGAACAGTTACTACCTAAACCAAATCTGGAGTCACAGAAGAGGAAAAGAAATGTCAAGGCCTTAACCAAACTTTAATAATAATCCCAATGCCACCCCTCTTTGCTTATAACAGGTTTCATTTTTAAAATCTATTTGAACGTGTGTATTTGTATTTTTAATACCTCATAAGTAGTTAAGTGCTGGTGGGGGTTGGGAACTACTTTAAAAATGTTGACAGGATTGTTTCAGTCTTTGTGTTTAAACATAATGGCAATAACTTATCAGCTCTGCATCACTGTTTCAGATAGACAGGAGTTTGGAGATGAGTTAGCACAAAGCAGGACAAATTTAGTGTTCCTACACTGCAGCTGGTCTCAAACCTAGTGATGCAGGTCTGATTATACGTTCTCCTTGACTGTCTGGGTGGATGGTTCATCACCGAATGGTCATGACATAGTGATGCCACTTTCTCTGACAATTGTTTCAGCTGTTGTATTTGTAACACTTGTTCTAGTCTTGCTGTCTTAATGGAATGAGCTCGTACACCTGTATACCAGCCAGTTGTCCTATTTCTAAGTGTTACTCTGTTGGTCTCAGGCTGTACCACTAAGTCAAAAGCTGTATTTCAAAGATAATACCATGTTGCAGCAATGAGATGGCAATCCTTGGACTTCAAACCTGCTGTCTGCCCTAAAGACTTGTGTAGTTCTGTCTGCATCCTTTTTTGGAAGTATTGTGTATATTTCTATTTGTTGTTGAATGCATCTAAAGAACAAAGCACTCCAGTAAAAATCCTCCTGTTGTATGATATACATTCTATATTTCTGTAATTCTTTTTTGAGCCTCAGGGAGAAGCTAGCATTTTTTTCAAACTACATTTTTGTCACTGTGACAGTTGTAAATAAAGTTTGAAAATGCTTTCCAAACATACTGGCTTTGCTCTTACTGCTGGGGTGGGTTTGGATAGCCAACTTTCCAAGTAATGACCAGTGCTTGTGTTTCAGGTATGAGGGGTGCTGACTTGCAAGGCTAATGCAAATATCCTAAAGTACTCATATCTATCAGGTTGAAGCTGTCCTTTGAACATGGGGGCACTTGTGTTTCACGCATCTGGCTCACCTAACAGCATGTGAGCCTGAATCAGCTTGGAGAGTGAGGGGCAGTGTCTTTGCCTTCCATGTTTCTATAGTTGGTTGTTGCTGTGTGAATGGCTGCAGCAAATCAGTGTTCAATTTGCATTGTCCTGGAATTAAATTTAAGATTATAAATATATAAAGACAAAATTCATATCTAATCTGTATAGTTTTATGTATAATCCATATCTAACCCCTTAGCTGACAGCATGAAATTGTGGAGAGGTGAGGTTATTCTCACATGTTCTTCTTACTGCTAATAGTAATACAGTACCTGCACATGTTCCCTGTGTATATTCTTACCTCCACTGGGCATCAGGTGTGAAGATGCCTTGCAATATGTGCTTTTAGTACCTCAGCCAACTTACGTACACTGTCTGCTTGGGCCACTTTTGTGGGGGTCTGCCTTGGCTGGAGGTGATGGTGTAAAGGGGAGCTCTTCCATGGTCCTTGGCTCCAGCTGTGATGGTCAAACTGGAATTTGTATCACCAAATGAAAGTGAATTTGCTGCTGAATGGGTGGCCCCGAGTTACCACCCACAATTAAGTTCTTAGGGTATTAGGACCCTTATTTGCACATAGAGCAAGGTTTCTTCTATGTTCTTCCCCTCCTCCCCTGGCCCCCAAAAGCAGTACCCTTGGTTGTCATTTACAGTTCAGACATTTGTTCTATTCACAGCTTTGCCCTGTAATTGCAGATGGTGACACAGTGAGTTCTGCACTGCTGCCCTGCTTAGTTCAGTCTGTTGCGTCTCCCAGATATTTGGTTTGTTGGTTTTGGTGTGTGTCCACTTCTGTTTGGCTTCACTGGAGCACCTAGTTATTGAAATACACTGAGTAGAAGAACTTCTGGCATCTACCTGTGCCTGCATTTGGGTGCAGCTAGGCAAAGTTATTGTGCTGGAAAGCAAAGATAATTCACTATCACCACAACACGTGGGGAGCAGCGCAGTGTAGGCCCAGGTCCTGCTCTGGTGTAACCACACTCCTCCTCCTCTCTGAGTGAGAGGAGAATCAGCATCACTGCTCTAATGCAAGTGCTCTGAGCCCTGGTCCTGGAAATCAAACATCTCTGTGTAAAATGAGAGCAGTCACTGTGCCCTAAATCCTTGCTTGAGAAGAACAACTCTGAATGTTAATGATTTAAATAAATGATGTCTTTTTTGCTTGTGTTTGACTGGACAGGAAAGAAATGCTGTCAGGAAAGCAAAGAGCTGGTCCTGGGTCCAGTGGAAGCACCACAAAGTTTAATACCAATCTGATGGTATTCATGGTCTGAATTTTTGGGTAGACCTGTGTGGTGCCAGGAGTTGGACTCAATGATCCTTATGGGTCCCTTCCAACTCGGGATATTCTATGATTACCCCATAGCTGACAGGCATGCCTGCTATGTGTAAAAGCATCTCTAGATTGCTCTGCTGAAGTATGTATGAGGTGGCCAAAACAAAAATGAAAGCTTCTGAGTGGTGTTTGTAGTAGGAGGAGGAAAGAAGTTTCAGGCCCGACACCAAAGGGGGGAACTGAGCTCAGAGAAACCTGCAAACTGGCTCACTTTGCTTAGAAAATGCCTTGGGCTGGTGGTAGCACAGTTTCAACCTGCTGATGAGCAGAGCTGGAGAAAAGAAACGTCAGAAGAGAAAGAACACTGTGCAGCTGTTAGGTGCTACTCAAGGTCCTTGGTGGCCCTGCACATGTCTGAAGGGTTGGATGTGTAGCTGGGATGTACCCTGTGCCTCAGTTGCCCTTTCACAGCTCCTGGTGCTTGTTGGGGGAAGCCCAGTTGGAGGAAGATGTGTGCAAGGCTGTGGTTTGTAATGCTGTGGTGTGAGCTGAAGGCTTGGGGTGGTGGTTTGTAATGGCCTGGTGCAGTTTGAGTGCCAAAACTGAGGACGGACCAGCTGGGAAGTAGCCTGAGAGAGAGTCTGAACATTTATTTCTTCAAGTACAATGAGCCATAATGCGTGCTAGTGAAATATCATTAACAGAAATGACTGTGGTGGGACAGGACTGATAAATCCACTGGCCATCACAGCAGGCAGCAGTTACAAGTGAGGCACAGCAGCGTCAAATACACTATTTTGAGAGACTTGAGGGGTGGAAGCACAGAGCAGGGAGGGAAGCCACAAAGGAAACATGCACTGAGCACTTGTTTGCTGCCAGCTCTGTAACCACAGTGTTACCGTAGCAGCAACCATCAGCTTCATCTGATAAAAATAAGCAGGCAAGTCAAGTGTATGAGAGGGAGAGGATGTCAGAAGCCAAGCACGAAAATGTCACAGCAGCCTCGCTTTTATTTTCAACACTTCCTTCTTTACTCTGTGGTCAGCGAGCTCGGTGGCCAGGTGTTTCTCACACAGCCACAGCCCTGGATCCTCCAGGCTCCCACTGGCTGATGCTTTTGGCTCTACATCCTCTAAAGTGAGGATGGATACAAGCTGTGCTCATGAAGGAAAACAGGGTGGATGAATTTCAAGTATTTTAAAATCTTCCCTACAGGTTGCCTGCATTCAGCAACCTGAGCCAGGCTGGTTGCAATCAGCTCAACTAATATTTGTCAGGCATGAGCCTTCCTGAGCTATGTTTGACAACTCTTTTCCATTGGGGTGGCTGCCAGAGCTGTGGCTGTCGGGTCTGCTGCTTTGGGTGCTGCCTTTGGGGGTGAGGACTGGCTCCCTTTCAAACAGTGCCTACCCGGGGACAGGGACGGTCACCTCTCTGCATTGTGTGGGGTAGAGGTGAGCTGGCTGAGGTCAGATGGCTGTGCAGGCTGCAGTGGTGGAACCATTCACCATCTGCAAACAGCCCCAAGTGGGAAAACCCTTTGTAGTGTGCTGAGAGTGTCCTCCCTAGTTTCTTCTGGTAGCGTCTGCTGCTGCTGGAGTAAGGGGGTTCCACTGCAATCTCTGCCTTGCTTCATCTAACAGCTAAACCTCTGTAGCTATTACTGACCTCTGTATAACATTCTTGGCCACAGCTCATGTGAAGTATAATATTTAACTGAAGTGAGCACTCAGTGCTTTATAGAGACTTTTCATACCTTTCTTTTCCAACAAACCTTAGACACTTGTCTACATGGAAGGTTGGGTGAAATAGCAGTAGGTTTTGAGAAAACTTGGTAAGAAAAAATATCCAGAGCTACTGTTCTCTGGAGAGATGCTGTATTTGACTGAGTTTTGCTCTGGAAGCAAGTGAAAAGCTCCCAGCTGTAAGCACTAACACCACCTCACACCCTGGCACTGGGCTAGTCATGCAGAGTTGCCTTCATCTTAATTAATACCTGGTCATCTAGCCTGAGATAATTGTTTCATCTCTTCCTGTGCTCCGCAGAAGGAGATAAACACCACCGGAAGGTGATTAATTTTAATAGCCTATCTGGAAAGAATGACTTTATGGAGGTCCTCTGGCTCTATCTAAAGAGAAGATGTAGATAACCAGGTAGTTTGCATGCCCAGCTCTTGAGTAACTGAAGCTAGGCTAGCTGAACCTCAACCCTAATTTTCTCTGTGCTCTTCTCTTGTTGGGTTGGTGTCTTCATGTGTCGATGCCTCTGTTTCTATAGTGTAAAGATGTCTGTCCACCCACAGCCATCCCTTCAGCATGAGCACAGTTGGCTGAGGTAGGCCAAGCCCCATGAACTTAATGTTCTTCAATCACCACAAAAAAAATATAATAATTAAAAACAAAACAAAACAAAACAAACAAACAACCAAAAACCAGCATAGTGTTTGTGAAATAAGATGAAACGGTGAAAATACCGCAAATGAATGAATATGGTATGAACGTGGAATGAAGATGGAGGGGGTAGAAGGAGAAACTGCAGGGACAGTATCTGCAGGCTTATGCCATTGGCATGCTTCTCATGCTGGCCTAGCTTCTGGAAGCCCTTCTGCCCCATAGCCGTGTCCCATTTGGGCACGCTTATACCCACATCTGCAGTAGATCCCATCGACTTCAGTGAGATTTAACCTCATGCTGAATGCTGGGCACGTGCTAAAGATGGTCCCCGAAGCATGAGAACTTTCTCCAGGTGTGGTCACATAACATGGACCTTCCTTCAGCCTCGAAAATGTGTGGTTTAAGCAGCATCAGTCTCCCTTTGGGAGAAATCAGTCTGAAGCATAAGAAAATAAACAGGTTTGTGAACTCGGGTGCGTTTTCTAAACTGTCTGAACCCAAATGTAGCTAGAGAGGTTCACAGACCCTTGAACTTCATGAGGCTCATCCTACCTGAGCCGATAGGAGCAGTTAGACTATGAAGATAAAATGTACTCCCCATCTTTTGGCATTGGCACAACTGGAGTGCCTGATTCTGGCTGCTCCCTTGTTTCCACATATGTGGGCTGTAGATGGGCCCTTGACCATGCTGTTGTCTTTCTGCATACAGCAAAACAAATGACGGACAAATACAATCTACTTGCCAGGAATTCTTTGCCTGAATTATTCAGGAAGATTTGTTCTTTCCACTCTAATTCCTCATACTAAAATGTTGCCAACTGAAGTATTTCTCCTGGGCATTTTTCTGCTCTCGTGTTCCAGTCTAGATCCTGTTGGTGATGGCTCATCTGTGCAAGCTGGCTAGATCAGAGTCTTTCTGTGATTGATCTTTTAACCTCCTCCTTTGCTGGGACCTTGCAACCAGCAGTAGCAGACGTCCCAACAGGGAAGGAAATAAGGGGACCACCAGCGTGGCAGAGGAAACAGCAGTCTCCCCTGTTCCCTCACTAAATGCAGGCTTTGTAGCACCCTTTGAACCATTTTGTAGGATAAAGACTCGTGAGAGGTGGTAAGTAACAGACTGCCACTCGCTCTCCAGTCAGCTGCAGCTAAGTGGTGATGTACGTGTAGTGAAATGTTCTCTGAGAAGGGAAAGACACTGTAAAAGCACAGCAGGAGAAGTATCATCAGTGACGATGGTCTTTTCAATTTGTCTGAGTTGATGCCTGCCTAGCCATAACTAGAAAGAGAAGTGAGAAAATGCTACCTCTGAGGTTTTATGTCATGTCCTGCCTGATGTTTGCTGTGCTTTGTAAAGACCCAGTCTGGAGCTACTTCAATGGAAATGATTGAGTGTTTAAAATGAGGATGTGTGGAAGTGCTTGCAGGTTTAGGGCTTATTTTCCTTGCTTAGCTGCTCCAGTCTCCAGACAAATGCCAGCCATGAAAAACAACTGCCAAAGTTTTGTCTGTGACCAAAACAGAGCGAAGGACCAGCGTGAGGATGGGTTACTGACAGGAGCTGATAACAAGCTGGCTTTGCTAATTACTGTTTTTAAAGTCCAAAGTAATTGGAAAAAATGACTAAAGTTACAGTTCACACACCAACGATGAGAAAAAAAGCTGACTGGAATGTCTGAGTCACTGCCCCGTACACTCCTAATTATACAGAGATATATGGTTTATACGCCGCAGTGCGCAGTACCAGTGTGTGGAGATGCTTGGAGAAGCCTGCTGGCTAGTACCATGGATGTTGTTTGCCAGAAGATTTGAGGCTGGGTGGGATGATCCAGTGGGCTGTGGTACAGGGTCATTTTTGTTTTCCCTGTAGATGATGCCAAAAGGATGTCCTCTCTGCAGGGTGGGTGCATGCCTACCCTCCACTACCTACCTACCTACCACTACCTACCTACCACTTCAGGTGGTACCTACATAGGGAAGTAAACAGTAGCAGTGTGGTCAAGAGAAAGTGAAAGGAAACCTTAAAGGAACAGCTCTTCCATTCAGAGAAGCACCAACAGATCAGGCCTCTTGAAAGTTAAGCAATGCCCGGACCTTGAACCTGGTTCTGGGGCACCCTCTGCCTTGCCCCATTCACCTACCAAGAGGCCAACACGCCTTGCATGAACTTACATGTGCCTGTACCCAGGGCTTGTGTCATCCCTTCATGTTTTCAGGATGCCACTCATCTCCTCAGACCAAATTCAGGCATCAGTGCTCAGTGCTGGCAAGCCTGTCCCTCTGTGTTAGTGAGGGAACCTGGTGAGGTCTGTTGTACATCGCAGTGTGCCTGTGTGCTGTACATGAGCAGTGCAGCCATCTCAGCAAGAAGATGCTACTCCGATGGCTTTTAGACCATATACAACCCCAGTGCCCAAAGGCATCTCAGAAGGGCATCTCACAGGGCACATGGCTGGGACGCCAGTCTACACAGAGAAGCATAAAGATGTCCTGTCCCCCAGTGTCCTCCTGAGGTGCTGGTACCAAGGTGGTAGGCAGAGTTCAATAGCAAAGGTAGTGCCAGCCCCTGTAATGGGGCATGCAGGTAGTACTTTTCCTGGATTACCTTTCCACCCAGGTGACTGAGCTTTCTCAACAAAGCATGCAAGCAATTAAGGAGCTGAGGCCTCATTAGGAAAAAAAATAATGCAGGGCTTGTGACAAGTAGCTGGTGTCTCGAGCACAAGTACCTGGTAAGCATAAGGCTTTGGAAAAATCCAGCACGCAAAGGGTTAGGAGCTCAGTTGCATAATTCCTTTCATAAGTTGTTTTGTCATAAGCCTATATCATAAACCAGCAGGAGTGGAGGGAGGCAGTGGTGGCAGAGGAGGAGGACAATGAGGACGTGGACAGAAGGCTGCTTGTAACCTCCGCAGGCTGAGGAGGGCAAATGCCACAGGTCGTGTGCTGGGTGCTGACTAATGTCATTATCTATTTTTCCCCTTGTGAAGTGGTAGTGCCTCACCTGCGGTTTGACCTCATTCTTTCGTTCAAAACATGTCCCCTCCCCTTCCCCTTCACCTCCTCTCCTCATCCCTCCCTTGGGATGGGAGGGATGCTCCTGGGTTCCCTGTGGGTGCAGATGGAGCGATCAGGGTGCTGAGGGGAGATATCCATATGCATCTAGGAGGAAAAGGGGAAATTTTTGAAGTTTGTACCAAAGATTTCCAGCATAGAGGCTTGTCTTCTCCCAAGCAGAACTCAAACCCTTCTGCTTTCTTCCACTGGGCATGCCACCAAAATTCCTCCAGCCCACAAGCAGAGATGTCCAGAGAGGACAACCCTGCATTGCATTGAGGGTTCATTGGTTTTTGTTGTTGCTGTTGTTGATTTTCTTTTTTTTTTTTTCTTTTTTTTTTTTTTTTCCATGGAAACTCCCAGAACAATGATGCATTAATATTTTTTAGAACACCCAATAGTGGGGCTGATGCCTGCTGTTCCCAGGCACTGCTGCTGTCCCTGGGAAGCATCACCATCACTCCGAGAGGGAGAGAGGCATTCAGGCTTGGGTATAAGCAGGAGGGCTGGAGATGTGCTTGTGCTTTCCAACCAAGTCCTAGAAGAACAAGGGTAGTTAAAGTGGTAATGACTGCACATGCAGGGACACACTGGTGCATGTAGGAACATCTCAGCACCCTGTGTTTGTGCAGGTGTATGTGGGACCACTGGGCTACCTTGCTACCTGACAAAGATTTCCCCATAGTGCATGGTGCTGGCAGGGGGCACAGGGTCTGCCCTGTGTTGTATCAGAGTATGTCAGGACTAGTTTCTCTTGGGGAAAAAAAACTAACAGACTTAAGTGCCATAGGAAATGACCTGCTGCTTCTGCTGCTTCGGGGGGGGGAGGTAATTGTGTCCCGGAGGTGTCTGCGGTCTGCATTTGGGGGTATTGGTTTGCAAGTCAGGGAATGAAGCAGAAATCATCAAGAACCAGCTGGGGATGTGGAAAGGGAGGAAGGCTTCAGTTTAAAGGCTGGCTGTGTCCTCAGGAGGGTGTGCGGGGGGCTGATTTTGAGATAACACCCAAGGGTTATGTCATGAGTGCTGTCGCACCTGTAATTGCCTCCTTAGGAAGAGGCACGAGGAAAAAGGAATAAAAAGAGAACTGGGAAATTCTTGAGATTCTTTCCGATGGAAAAAATGTCCGCTTACTGCTCAGTGTTAACAGCAGTGGACACCTGTGTTTAACTGCTGAGTGGCAGGCAGCAAGCCAGAAGCAAACTTGCGCTGCACGCAGGCAGGTTTCTGTGGCTGCCTCCTCCATTACCACTCATCTCCGTGTCTCTGGCCATGACGAGGCTGGTGTCTGTGCTCAGTACTAGGACTGTGTCATGGGAGCTCAGCTGGCAGCATCCCTGGGTCAGGAAATGCCTGCAGCCTGGCAGGGTGCAATCATGCATTCCTCAGTCAGACTGTCACTGTGCTTCCCTCCCTCTACCTGCCTCCCCCAGACTTCTGCTTCAGTCAGTACGTGGAGTGAGCCCTGGTGCTTGGTGTTTTGCCCGTGTGGGAAGTTAGGAAGGAGGAAGAAGTGAGTTGCCCAAACCTGTGGGGTGAGTCAGTGGAAAAGCGACATCCTGCTGGGTTGTGTTCCAGTGCTCCCCAGCAGGCACATGCAGGGCCGTGGTGTGACGTGATGGGTGAGCACTGAGAAGCCTTCCAGCCCCCGTGTTTCCTCAAGCTGGGGGTGCCTGGAGTCTCTACTCCGGGGTGAAATGCCTCTGTGAGTAGCAGGGGCATTTCGTCTCATGATGCTGCAACACAGCCCCTCATGCCTGAGCCATGTGCTGCTCACCTTTGCCTCCAGGGAATGCCAGTCTCTTCGTGTGCTGCCTTTGTGACATTGCTGCATGGGGATTTCTTAGTCAGAAAAAAAAAGTTCCTTCTTCTCCCACTGGCCCGTCCATCACTCTCACTGCTAATTCCCCAGTTTTGCAAGAAGGGGACTGAAAATCATCATGAAGTTCAGGTGAGGTTCTAAATAGGCTTTCCTCTGCTCTCTTCCTACCTTCTCCCAAGTTCTTGTCCATGAACAAACACCAGAGTTTCGGGAGCAGGGCCTCCAAATATTTTGTTTTCCAGGACCTGTTGAATGTCAAGGTGTTGGTAAGAAGCCATTGCCATGTGATGGTATGGACAGTGCAACACCTATTTCCCATCCTTCATTTCTCACTCATTTTCTGTGTGGTCTTGAGCAAACTGCTCACCTTCTACATTAATTTCTTAATTAATGCTCCATTTCAGGTTAATTTCTACTTGTAAAGAACAGAGATGATAATAATGAATGCCATTTGTAAAACGTGCAGAAATGCACGCAGAGATGATCAGTGACTGCTGGGCATCCACCTCTGGTGACTGCCGAACATGTTCCATGCTTTGGAATAGCTGTGTTTCATTCATTAGTTCTATTGCTGCTGCTTTTCTTTTGTGTGTGTTCATGATAATGCCTCTGACATGTTTTCTAGCTAGTTCTTGCAGTTCTCTGAAAAAAACTGTCCATGGGCTTCAGAAGGAAAATGCACAGAGCCCTGTACTTTTAATGTAAGAGCCTCAGCCAAATGGGTACCTTAGAAAGAGTGCTATGTAAGAGCTAGATAAATCTATGAATGTGAAAAAAGAAAGGGGGAAAAAAAAAAAAGAAAAAAAAAGATTGTCATCTCCCACAGGTGTCTCGTTTTTCTGGGATGGGGCCCAAACTGTGTCCGTCTAAGTGGAAAATGTCTTACTGATATCACAAGATGCTGTGCCTGACCTCTCATTCCTTCTCCCAGCAGAGACATAGCACCTACTACAAAGCAGTCCTTTCTACACACAGGTTTCTATGAGCAAGGTCATATTTTTTGCTAATAAGGTTGAAAACAGTGCGAGTTTTTGCTAGCATTGCTGTGTCATTTGGGGAAGTGATTTTTTTTCTCACGTTTCAGCTGACCTCCTGGAAGGAGTGCTTTCCATTGCTTTCCATCACACAGTGTCACTTTAACTCTTCTTTAACATTTTAACATTCAATTAGATAATGCTTTTCCCCAGACCAATCCACTAAAAGTGTCCACTAAATGCTGCATAATTCAGGATAATTTGGTACCTGTAATGATACAATTACTCTTCAAGGCTCATTTACTTTAAGGTCTTCAGGCTGTAAAGCATGTGAGTGTGGTTAGTTGATTTTCAGGAATGCTTGCACTCTGGCAGGGCTGAAGAAGGAACCAAAAAGAAATGACTGCAAATTCAATGACACAGCAGGAACTTCATAGGCATTTCAACACAGAGATGCCCACAGGCAAAGAAATTATAATTGTTCAGGGGAAATAGGGCCTTGCCAACTCCTACGATTTTATCAGGAGCTTTGTAATTTCTAGAATGTCCTTAAAAGCCCAGCTGCTGGAGTCATCCCATTGTCAAAGAGTCTCGGTTTCATTTTTAATGAAAAGGAGCATTTCCAGCCTCTTCCTTCCTTTCTTTCCTCCTTCCTTCCTTTGTTCCTTCCTTGTAGACACTTGTGCTTGGCAGTTCCTGGCCCATGCACTTGCCTTGCAAAGAAGCAGGCAGCCTTCAGTGATTCCAGCCTGCAGCAGGAGATGCGGTGGCTCCACCCTTGCCCTTTTTCTTTCTCTTCTCCCGATATTCTCCTGTGACTTTTAGTTCTCCAGCTTGCAGGGGCATTGTCAGTCCTATCAATCATGAATGCTTGTAGCTTTGCTGCTGGCCGTGCGAACTACTTGTATGTTGTCTTTGGGTAATTCCTGCTGGGGCATTCTGCTCTGTCCAGCCCAACAGGGTCTTACAGTGTAGGTGATGGCAACATCAGGCACGACTCTGTCCCATGTCCCTTCCACCTCTCTGTGCGGTGGCTTAGTCCAATGGGCATTGCCTCTCCTCTGTGTTTCCATCCAAGTTCACATCCACGGGGGCATCACAGCTGCTGCCTGTGTCCCCTGGCCTTGGCTGGCACCCAGGTGTCACAGAATCATAGAATCATAGATTTGATGCTAAAAAAGGTACAGCAGTCTGACACCTTTCCTGTGCTACCCTTGTGCCAGTGGGTCTGTGGGCACAGAGGGCTCTGCATAAAAGCCTTCTCTTTGGAAGCTATGCCCTTCATGTGAAGACTAGCTATGAACCCATTTGCTCTTCTCTATCTCAGCGAATTCTCTCTCTCTGTCTCCCTGCCTTAATGATTCTGCCAAATGTTTGGATTCATAACACAGCAAAAATATCTTACTGAAAACTAAGTCAAGTTTTCTGCAGAAAGCCCGGTGTTTTTCTGTCCAGTAACTGCATGCTAACTCCAGGAACAAAACAGCTGCTATCCTTGCATACAGACAGCTGTCTTGGAATTTAAAGAGGAAATGAAACAAAAAATATTAAAGCATCGTGTAGAAAACCATGTGAGAGGTATAGAGAAGCAGAAGTTCTCATTCAACGAGGCGTTACATGATTACTCAATAGGTCAGCAAATATTACAGGTGAAATTCTAGTTCCTCTGCAGTTAATTTCCGAGATTTGGAGGCTGGATCTTTCTCACAGAACAAGCTTTGCATATGTATGTCATTTTGTTTAAAATGCCTAATACGCCTTCATGCCGGAAAGCTGGGGAGGGACTTTTTATTAGGGAGTGTAGTAATAGGACAAGAAATAATGGCTTTAAACTAAAAGAGGGTAGATTTAGATTAGATATAAGGAAGACATTCTTTACAAAGATGGCGGTGAGGCCCTGGCACAGGTTGCCCAGAGAAGCTGTGGATGCCCCATCCCTGGATGTGTTCAAGGCCAGGCTGGATGGGGCTTTGGGCAGCCTGGTCTGGTGGGAGGTGTCCCTGCCCATGGCAGGGGGGTTGGAATTAGATGATTTTAAGATCCCTTCCAACCCACACCATTCTGTGATTCTATAATTCTGTTTGTGGGAGAGGCTGAGGCTGATCCATGGCAAAACAGTGCCAGAAATGCAACCAGCCCTAAGTCAAGGCTGTCCCTAATGTACAAAGAGGTTTGGTGAACCCCAGCCTGGCTTCTTGGATTCCTCCATCAGCCCTTTCAAAGACCCTTCTCCTGGGCTTTCTCTGAAAACAAGGGCATCCTGATTTGTGTTGGTTACAGAGCTTAAGAGGGCATAGAGCTCTGCTTCATTTTATTTCCATCACTCCTAGGGGGCATGGTGTTGGGTAAGGGGAGTGCTAGGCTGAGGCCTGCATTTCTCTCTCACTTCCATTGCTGTTTCTTAATTTCAGCCTTGCCACCTCTGACTGCTCTCCTGAGTGTGCAATAGGGATTATAATAATCTACGCTCATCTACAAAGCATGCTAATGCCTATTGATAAAAACAGTTGTAAGATGTTATTGCACTGCTGGTAGGGGAAGGATTTTCTGCCTTGGCACTCAGGATCTGCCTAGCCTCCTTTGCACATGTAGGTGATCAGGATGGGTGACTATGCTTACAGTATTTCAGGATGGGAACAAGGCTTCCTGATATTTTCAGTAATCATCTGTAATAATTATTTTAACTAGAGGAGCAGTCTGTAGTGTAGCATCCTTCTGAGAGTCAGTCTGGGATAAAACAATACATCACTGAATCCTTCCATGGCTATGCCTGAAGTTTCCCAAGTTACAATTCCACTTTTCTCAGCTTTTTGCCCACTTGGCTACTGATAATGCGTATTTCCAGTTTTTATCATGCATGTAGCTAAACATAACATCTCCCCCTGTAAGAAGCTGAGTCTTCTTCCTCTCTCTTTCAAGAAGGTGACTGGTTAGGAGCAGATCTGCTGAACAGGAGAGAAAAATATTTGGAGAAAGGGAAGTATATTTTAACACTTTGTTTCCAAGCTGAGATTGGAGCAGGGACAGAACTTCTGTGTAATAAGGTGATCTGTCAAGACCAGTGACAGCTGGGAGCTGCATGGCTTAGGAGGCTGGGTAATGGGCTATGAATGTCCTCCACCTCCAGGCTCCTGGTGTTTGGCCAGTCACTGGCCAGCAGTGAATGAATGTTATAGCTCTGACTGAGCTGCTCGATAGTTTCTGTGAAAATTAAAGGACTTTCTGCTCTTCTGGCAAGCCCTATTCCTGCTGTGGCTCCTAGCAAGCGTTTAGAGAAGTAAGAGCTGTTTTTGCAAGACCATTGTTGTCCCGTTAGAAATTTCTGGGAGAAATAACTCTGATTAGACCTGCTGACTTGAGCACACAGGTGTTTGCTGCCAGATGGTGAAATGGATGTGTGTTCAAATCAAAAGAACTGAAGAGATGGGCTGGACCTTAAAAAGCAATAACTGGATGGGATAATGAGACAAGATCTGAAGTGAATGGGAGTGCATTCACTTGTGCAGATCAAACCTTGTCAGTGGTAGTTGTGAACCTGGAGAATCATCCAAGTTTACAGCCAAGTCCCTGACTGTTCCTTCCTGGGAAATGGATGACTTCATTTATTGATGGAAACCACTATATACTCTCATTATTGGTGCCTTATCAAAGTGTTGCTGTGCCACATCCTGGAAAAAATTGCACCCAAGATAGAGAACTTTCTGGCTGAAGGACCAGCTGGCTTTAAGTTCAGAAAGGGAGCCATATAGTAAACATTTGCCATTCAGAACAGCACTGGAGAGAGCTGGGCAGCACATGGTTTTGGCAAGTTTGTAGGGTTCAACAGCAACAAGGTGTAAACCTCCCTGGATAAGGCTGAGGTCAGCTGGAGCTGACAAAGATGATGTAAGGCTGGCACAAAATGTGTCGTGGTGCCTGTGGGCAAGGAGCGTAACTATTGGTTTGACCTCAGGATAGGTGTCAGACAAGCTTGTGCTCAAACGCCAGCTGGTTTCAAGAGGCATTGGAAAGAAATGTTCAGAAGAGCCACCGATGAAAATCTGCAGGAGGGTGAGCTGCAGCCTCAGTGGATGGGAGAGCAGTTAACTGGATTTTACTGGTGAGACTGGTCTAAACGGACCTTTGCAGGAATAGTGATGGAAATCATTAGGAAAGAGGACAGGCTAGCTCTGAAGAGCTAAACAGTATGCAGAGGTGGTGAGGATGGAGGGCCAACACCTTCCCTGCATGTGTGTTTGCTGGTGGTGCTGATGCCCTGTGGTGCCACACTGCGTAAGGCAGGAGGAAAGGGAAGGGGCACCCAATGTGCCCTGGAAAAGGCAGATGTGTGAGATGTAAAAAAGCCACTCATTTCTGGCATGGGCTGTGCTAGAGGGTTTTTTTTTTGGTGGTTGGGGGCTGGGGACTGTTGTGGGTTGGGATGGAGGTGGCATGGGCGTGGTGTGAGGGTAGCATTGGTGTTGTGTGGTGGTGTGTGTGCGTTTTTTCCCCCTGCTTCCCCACCCCCACCCCCCAAGTTCACTCTTTTTCCGAAGTAAGTATACCCACTAATATGCCACAGGGGAAGAACAGGGTTTAGTGACTAAAGCCCTGTGAAAAGGGAGAGCCAGAAATAGAAATACAGAAGCTCCAGGCAGTGTCTTCCACTTCCTGGAAGAAGCTTTCCTTATGACAAAAGCTGCCCTCTGACTGCCTCTCTGATGGCCCCAAGCAATAAGGGGTAAGAGAGCCCATCAGAGGTACTTTTTCTTTGAGGCACAGTAAAGATTTATTCATAAAAGCAGAAGCAGTAGGGAAGGTGGAGATGGAGAAGGGGAAAAACAAAGAGAAGTTGCCTGAAGAAGAGAAGGCTCCAGGGAGACCTCATTGCAGTCTTTTCAGTTCTTTAAAAAGTGCTTATAAAAAAGATGGGGAGCAACTTTTTGCTAGGACAGATAATAACAGGACAAGGAGGATGATTTTAATCTAAAAGAGGGAAGATTTAGGTTAGATGTTAGGAGGAAATTCTTCACTCAGAGGGTGGTGAGGCACTGGCACAGGTTGCCCAGAAAAGCTGTGGATGCCCCATCCCTGGAGGTGTTCAAGGCCAGGCTGGATGAGGCCCTGGGCAGCCTGGTCTAGTGGGTGGCATCCCTGCCCGTGGCAGGGGGGTTGGAACTAGATGGTCTTTAAGGTCCTTTCCAACCCAAGCCGTTCTGTGATTCTATGATAGACTATTCTATTCTTAATACATGAGTGAAGGGAATTCTCTGGACGTGGTCCTGTGCAACCTCCTCCAAGTATTCCTGCTTGAGCAGGGTCTTGTACTAGATTACTTCCAGAGGTCCCTTTCAACCTCAGCCACATTGTGATCCTGTGAAATGAGCATCTAATGAGACTGGAAGATGCCCTACTTTTTCTGTATTGTACCTTGCTACAAAAATAATGCTTTAGGAAATGGATTTTCCTCTTAAAATTTATGCAGAATCTTTTTGGGATGAGCCTTTCTTCCTCCTTGGGAGGGTGTTAGAGTGGAGATGGTCTTTGTGTACCTAGGGCTAACTCCTCCACCTTGTGAAAAAATCACCGTAACAGCACAGCAGAGGTAGCAGACACTGAAATTAATTCTTTCATATTTCACCTATTGGTCAGCTTACTCAGCCGTGCCCCTGATCTACTGTAAGTAGGACCCCATTTACTAGAAATACTCTTTAATTCTTAGTTCTTAGTTAATTTAAGTATCAACTAAATTGCACAAGAAGAAAGTGCCAAGGCCAACACTCATTACTTGAAGAGGTGACTTAGGGTTGATCAAGGTATATTTATACAACTGTGCACCATGAATAAGGCTACTGAGCTATTGCTGTTATCAGAAGAACTGTAAGCAGGAAGCCTCAGGAAACCATCAAGTTATTTCAGTTCTTCTCAGAAGAGGAGGCCAGGTAGGCAAGGGATTTATCACTGAACATGAAGGCTAGTTTGCCATAGGAAGCTGTGCTGGGGAGAGTTGGTCTTGTCCCACTCCCAGATCTAACCATCCTCTTAAAATCAGCTTTAGTAAAGATGTGACTGACTGAGAAAGAGTGTGTGTGTGTGTGTTTGTGTGTGTGTATTTTGGGGGTGTGGGGAGGGTGGGAGAAGGATCTCGAGCATTTTCCATCTGCGGAGTTGCAGAGGGAAGAGCTTATTGGGATAGTTTGTTTTCAAGACGAGCAGTGGAATCATTTCTACACAGGGCTGGGGATGGGGTTGTTTGGTGAGTCATTGACTTGGCCTTTCCCAGTCTCACCAGTGATGCTGGTGGATCCGTGCTCTCAACACCTGGATGCTCCCAGGTGGGCTAAAATCTCCAAGGAATCACACACTCCTCACTGAGAGGCTCCCGAGTGATGCTGACTCTGGCCCCCGATGATAAGCGTGCCTTTTGTTAAAGACCACTTACCCGGAGAAAGAAGTACAGAGTAGGTGTCACTGGAAGTGTCACATTTTAACCTGCCGCATGGATATGCCATACTGTCTGCACTGGCAGTGCTGCAAAACTCCTACAGGGGTGTGAGCGGAGAACAGCACAACCTGTATCAGAAGGGATGGTAGGTAGTAGAGAAAGCATTAGGGCAAATTTTGTGTTTTCTACACCAGTGACACCAAGGTAAAGCATCTGTCAAAGTCTGCCTGACCTGCCAGATCCTCTTAAATCTCTCAAGAACTGGCTATGACTGCTGATGGTGGCTGAAATGAAACAGCATGGTTAATGAACAAGAGAAAATCAAGGTGGTCTATCATACCCCATTGCCATCTGATCTTCCTTGGTTTTCTTCTCTGTTTTGTAGTAGCTCCGCTTGGGTGCTTAGGGAAAGCAGCATACTGCAGCAGAATTACTACAGTCTGAGAATTTTAAGAGAACGGCAACATTTTATTTCTCTTTCTCTTTCCTATTTAAGTCAGAACAAAGTTGTTCCTCCTTCCTCAAACCGCCAGACTGAAGTTCCAGCCTAGCTTGCTCCCACAAAACCACACTGACTTCAGTGTGTGAGCTGAATTTAACCTTTGGCCCTAAAACTCCTGGTAAGCAAGATGCTGGAGGCCAGTCAGTCTCTCCTCTGTGCCTGGCAAGGTCATGGAGCAGGTCCACCTGGAAACTCTACTGAGGCACATGAAAAACAGAGAGGTGATTGGTGACAGCCAGCGTGGTTTCACTAAGGAGAAATCATACCAGACAAATTTGGTGGCCTTCTACAGTGGGGTTACAGCACTGGTAGATAGGGGAAGAGCAACAGACATCATCTACTTGGACTCATGCAAAGCATTCGACACTGTCGTGCACGATATCCCTGTCTCTAAATCGGAGAGACATGGATTTGACAGATGGACCACTCAGTGGGTAAAGAATTGGCTTGATGGTCGCACTCAAAGCATTACAATCGATGTCTCAATGTCCAAGTGGAGATCAGAGATGAGTAGAGTTCCCCAGGGACCAATATTGGGAAAGAGTTTTGAGGTATCATGGTTTATAGCTGATAAAACTGAGATATTGTTGGCCTGATTTTTCAGAGATGCTGAGCACGTCTGGCTCTTGTCTCACTGCACTTGTCAGGTGGGTGTTTGCTGCTCAAGATAAGGACATGAACATGTTGGGCTAGGAGCCTGAACACCACTGCTCCGAAGTCCAAGAGCCCACCTTGGAAACCTTGCCATGGTAGTTTAAAAGAGAGGCATAAAATTAAAGGTGGTAGAGTAGGCAGCTGTTTTCAGTCTTGCTCTCTGCTATGTTTTGTAGGCTTTCAAAGGACTCTGTGAAATGCTGAGAATGAGGGACAAATGCTGGATCTTTGGGGGACCTGTATTCAAATTATCCCCACACTGGCATAGGACCTTCAACAGTCATTGATCTTTGGGCAACTGGATGAAGGAAATATGGACTTGATCGAAACCTGTAAGCTCCTCCTTTCATTGCAGGTTTGTTTGTAATGTTGGGTTGGACTGAAGTCTCCCTCTGCCACAGGTTTTTTGCATGACCACAGCCAAATGACTTGATTTCTGTTCCTGCTGAGTGCAATGACAAAACTCTCACTGTCTTCAACAGGGTTGGGATTTCAGGTAAATAGTTAAAAATTAAGATATTTTTGATGCTCCTCATAGGAGCTGACAGCTGTTGTTGGACGCAAGGTCTGTACAAGCTTGTTATGACACTGGGCAGCAGCGAGTGGTTTGGGATAAGGAACAGAGCACACGTTGAATGCTTGCTTGAAATTATTTTTTCTATAATGTGCTTGCTACTATATTAGTAAACCTGTCATTTGAGTCATTCTGTTCTCTCTGTCCCTTTCTTTGGTTATCTCTTTGCTCCTGGTGAAAATTATTTGACGTGCAGCAAGGCCAACTCAGTGTTTCAAGTCTCCTTGCCTGTGTGTGTGTGCCTTCTAGCATTGTAAGCAGTGCTATCACGAGCTGGAGTGAAAGGCCCTCCCTGGGCTTTGAATCAGATCCTTTCAAAACAAGCCACAAGTTCCCGGGAATATTTAAAGCAGCACAAGGGAGGTTTTTTTTTAGCTCTGCATTGACATTCCTGTGTTATCAACCTCCAGAGCTTGTTGCTTGCGTAGGAAGGAGAGCTATGACCAGTCCAGGCATGTGATGTTCCACTCACTTAATCCTGTCTCTTATCAGCACACAGGATGCTGCTGTCTCTTGTGAAGAGCTTTTCCATTGTCATTAGCAGCTTTTTTCTGTTCCTAAAGCTGCTTTGCATTTTACATATATATCCTGCCCCTTGCCCTCACTGAGGTACTCATCCATCCCAAACTACAGCAACTTCATTTTCTTTGATATCCCCTTTTCCCTGCTTGCTCCCACAAGTCCAGCACAGGCTTCCACCTTGCTACAGGGGATTTGAACACTATCCTTCACCACCTAATGGATCCCACAGGCAAGCTCAGCTCCACACTTACCTGTGTAGCGTCCTTTGGAGAACATCTCTTGGTGTGCAGGCAACCACTGGCCACTTCACCCTACTTGGAGGTCCTTTTATAGGTTCAGTGACTAATGGAGGCAAGAAAGCCTTTTGAAGTTCCCAACGAAGTTTTATCATCCTCTGAGGAAGTGACAGCAGAAAATGTGTGTTCAATAGGATGTTTCTGACCAGGGAGGGTGGTGGTGCATGGAGCAGATCCCATCATCTACATCCATGTACTTCCTGGACACAACGGTGAGTGAAATCCAAGCATGTACAATAGGCAGGTATACAGTTATGGGTAGATGGGGATCTGTATTCTTACAGGATGTGCAATCAAGTGATGACTCTGAGGGGCAGTTTGCCTTGTGCAATGGGTGCAACTCATCTGCTATGAAGGGCACTGCTGGGACGTGCAGTGGAGTTTGGAGAACCTGATCCCTGAAAGAGTCCTGTAGAGAGACTGAGGAACACAGCTAGGCAATAAAAAACAACTTCAATATTTAAGAGGTTAGATAAGCTGACAGAAATGTGGAATACGATTGTTTACACATGGACACACATGCCAGGAAGAAAATTCTTTTCCAAAAATAGACATTTACTTTATATTTATAGATTTTTTTCTTTCTTTTCCTCACAGACAAAGCAGAACACTTACATAAGGGGCAAGGAGAAATGATGAATAACCATTTCTTGTGCAGACCAAAATCCGTCTGGGCATAGCAGAGTACTAGAATTAGCCAGTATCATTTAACTGTCTCAAGTTCTTAACTAGCAGTAGACAAATTTCTAGAAGTCCCGAGTTTTTTCTTCAAAGCATCTAAATGATAACAGGCTTGGCTTATTCAGTCTGAAATGTTTCACAGGACGCAAGCAAAGGCTTAGGTTGTGCCTGAGCTATATCCTACTAATTTTAGCTCCTATTCCCATCCTCTTGATCACCTCCAAGCCCCTTGACCAGCTCCCAGCAATATGTGTAAGGCCGATTCTGAGGGAGATAGGGCCATGCTGCTATCTAAATTTTACAGAGGAAAGAACCAAGGCCTGCAGAAAGACTAAATCCCCACAGAGTGACTTGGGCACCTTACTTTTGCTGTCTGGTCAAATCTCCAGAGCCTTTCAGTAGACATCTATGGATCTTTGCTTAAGGCACTGACCCAAAATCATTCTGAAAACTTTGGGCAGAGCATGGATCTGGTGATGCTACATTGCCAGGCCTCTTCTATGTGCTGCTCTGAGACCAAGGCACAGTCCTGTAGGAGACTTGCTTCTAGAGCTGAACAGGGGCTTCTGCTAAAACAGGGCAGCCGTCAGCCACAAAGCTGCCTTTCCTCCCCTGGTAGCTCACGATGTCTTGTGCTGCCCTCACCTGTCTGGCAGAACACTAAGAAATTAAGCTCTCTCGTTCTCTGCTGAAGTGTTGCTGTCACATTTCTTTGTGGGGAAAATCCTTGTGGTGTCCTGAGTGCCAGTGGGTGGGCTCAGAGGGCGAAGAAAGCAGTGAGGAGGCTGGTTGTAAAGAGAAGCCTTGCTCTCTGCAGTACAAGTAAAAACTTCGGCAGTTGCTGCTAATGGGAAGAGGATTGTGAGAGAAAGGGCGTGACTGTTTAATGGGTTTTAGAAATGTGTTCTTCAGCTTTGTATGCATATATTTTAATCTCACAGAGTGCAAAACTAAACTTTGAACACAAATAACTATTCACTTACACAACGTCCTTGCTTACCAAGCTCCCACAGCTTAAGCACTCATCTTCTGGAGCAGAGGGCTGTCAATCACATCGAAACCATGACTCAGATACGTGTGCATGTCTCCACAATGCAAAATTAAGATGTGCACTGTTTACACAGGATGCTCTGCACAAGGCATGTGACAGCAAACATAGAGCAGCATCCTTGATCCATGGTCTCAAAGACAAAGCATGGTGCTGACCAGAACAGGGAGATGCAGATCACGAAAGGGGACAGGACAATGCCTTCCCATTTCTTTCCACTTGTCTATGACTGGGCAGAGGGAAGAAAGGATGAGAGAAGGATTTTTTACTTATTTATTTATTTTCTGTGGTTTCCTGGGTTTTATTTCATTTAGGTCTTCTTGAACCACAGGCAGAGTCCAGACAGTAAGCCCTTGCTCTGTTCTCTTGCAGCAGGAATTGTTGGTCATCTGAGACAAACAATTTTAGCTTCCATGCATCCCTGCCACTGTTATGATCAACAGTCCCAGCCAAGATGTTCTGGAGCTGAAGAGTTTTGAAGTGACAGCTCTCTTCTTGGCCCTCTGCCTAGGTCAGAGACATATTCATGCTATGGGGAAAGTTATCTGGTCACAGCCAGGGCTTCACTTGTTCTGGTGACAAACAGGGGACTGTAGGGTCAAGGGTGTTCATTCTTTCCATTTGCACTTTGAGCATGCATGGTTAGAGATTAGTAGTGTGTCATCCTTTTCTTCATCCTGTTTTTGGCAGCCATGCTGTACACCAACGAGCCTGGACAAGTAGGTGATACTGATGTGTTTGCCAAAAGTAACATTAGGTTGCAATAACATACTTTGACTCTAAAGGACCAACTCTGCTGAACATGCTTGTTTTCTTGAGACATCAAGGTGAAAAGGTTTTTGGTTAACAGTAACTGACCTCCCCAGGGTAAGCCTAAGAGTTTTTTCCTGGGAAGCCATTTTTAACCACAGATGGTCACCAGATGCAGTAGTTTTTAAGGCTATCAAAGCTGAAAGCCCACCATGGGAATGAGCTTGTATTATTATTATTTTTTTCCTTTTGCTATCAGGCCTTCTTGAGCAGAGCATCTCCTCAGTTGTCCTCTTCTGTGAGAAGGAACTTTTGGGGTACGGGTATGTGGAAACTATTGGGTCAGTGGGAGACATGCAGTGGTAAATGTATGTGTGTGTCCATGAACAAACATTTACTGAGATGCTGATGGATTCTGAGAGAGCCAGGGCTGGCCATCATGTCTCAAAATAGCTCATGAAAGCAGACTGCCTTACACTGATTCCATACTCTCTGATGGAGATGTACAGCCCTGAAATGTAATTTGTTATGCAATTTATCAAGGTAGTCATCCTCCAGGGGTTTTAGAGCCCTAGCAAGAAAAGACAAGGAAAAAATAAAGACTAGCTTTCTTCAGCAAGATAAATAGTAAATTGCTTTCTGAACACCCTGGGGTGACTTTATTGAGAGTCTTATTTGACTTCAGAATACAGTAGTGCATTTATGGAAAGGTTCATTTTTTTATCTTAACTGTGTGGAGAGTGGTGCTAAAATATTCTTGCTGTTAGTGACCATGAAAAGACTATCTTCAAGTTCTCTGTTTTCAACAGCATCAGCTTTCGGTGCTGCTGTAGATCAGGTCTCTCCCGTCTTTCTCACAGAGACACACACACACACACATCACATGTAAGGTTGTGTAAATGGTGTACAGTCATATACGTCAGGGAAGAAGCACAGTCTAGCAGATTGGCCACTGGGTCCATATCTCATAGAGCAAGATTGAGCTACGTTGCATGTAGGTACCATTACTTTCTTCCCAATTGCTTTGAACTCAGCTGACATATTTCATGTCGATAGTTTCTATCTCCAGATATATTTTCTTATTTAGAGAAGTTCAGATATTGCTGAAAATGATAATAAAAAAAAATTGTGAAAACTCAGTGTTTTTCCCCAGTTTAAATTCTGGCAAACTTATTTTAGAGCAGCAGCTTTAATATTCATACTGCTGGAAATTATGAAATTTGGTGGGGCCTCATCTGTTTGCCAGCCTAGTACATCTAAGTTTTACTATGTTAAACATTTTTTTGGGGAAAAAAAAATGTAATTTGCATATGCTCTTATGGGTTTTACAGAGAAGTTCCCAGAAGATTTTACATTCTCTAAGCCTAAAACAGAGATTGAATAAGACTTGGGCAGCTGTCAGGTCTGGATCCAAATACCTGAACTGGTGCCATGAAAGTTTTCTTCCTGTGCTGTTAGTATTCACTCCGTTACTGCTCAGACCATGGCAGAAACTAAACAAAAAGCCCTGAGAATATTAGTAGATAGACCTACCTTCAAAGCAGAGCTTGAGTATGGTAAAATATAAAGAAAAGGGAGGGACAAAAAATGAAATTTTCATTCAGTGAGTGATCACTATACAGAGCAGGAACTGAATGTGGGAGGGAGAAATAGTCTGTAATCATGTAATTGATAATTATGTTCTCCTGCCTACACAACGAGTTAAGGAGCATGCTCCTGAGTGTTTCACATTATAGCCTAGGCAAAGGAGTTGTCTTTCAGGGTGGGCTGCGATGAGTTACATGACATGCACATCCCCCAGATATGTGTACCATACATTCTCTTGAGGATGGAGTGGGTAGGGGAATCTGTTTACACAAACATCTCTCCTAGGATGGTCAAAATAGTAAAAGAAGGCAGGTGTTTGTGCAAAAGAAAGTCACCTACAAATCTGTTCCCTAGCACTTCGTTATAAACAGGCAAACAGAGATAGAACTGAAATGTAATTCCCCTGTTGAATAAAGTTGAAGTAGTTGTGCAATTGGGCTATTTGAGTGCCAGGTACCACCAGAAGTGACAAATGGCAAGTGACACATAATCAGCATCTTCTGTATTTAACACTCCGTGTAACTGAATGAGCTTTTCTCAGCAGTGGAAAGACAGATACATGCCTTAGTCTTGTTTGTACCCACAACACCACACCCATGTCCCTAACTTTTTATAGAAATGCTTTTGATTCTCTGGGTATGTTTGGTTGTTGTTGTGTTGTTGTTTGCTTGCTTTTCTTGTCGTTATTGTTGTTTTTCATCTGTGGGGATTTATTCCACCAGTTGGTCTAATCAGCTCCCAAAAGCGAGTGATTGTGGGAAGCTGTGCACTGAAAATAACTCATGAGAACTGAAAAGGAAAATGCTTGAGACATCCAGGCTACTAATAAAAGCACGTGTTGCAGAGCCCTGTTTAAGCTTGCCTTCGTCAAGGACACAGAAGTAGCTCCCTGTTCACCTAGGCCACATTTCTTCCAAGTTAAGGGGAGGGATGGCTCAGGCTTTTGGTTCCTGGGGTGACTGGCAGCATTAAGGGCAGAAAACCTTCACAGCTGAAGGTCAGTTCAACTTTTAAGCCATCACCAGGCTTCCTACTTCTTAATAAAGTACTTACAGTATTGATCTCCAGTCTTTGCCCTATGGAAACAATAAATGAGCTAATTATAAAGCTTTCTGTTGCATAGCTAACTTTGCATGTGTAGTGTGGCATTCCCAAAGCTTTCATTTTAATTTCTGCAGTCTGAGAAATACACCCATGAGGTACATCTTCAGTGGAGAAGCTCATTCACAGCCGTGCATTCTTTCTCCACCACGGTTTTAAAGATCAGCACATGAACCGACTGCTGCAATTATATAAATACAGAAGGAGCTCCTTTTACTGCCATCCACATCTTCCAGTCAGAACACAGCCCCCACCCTCCGCTCCCCCTGGTATTGTTCTGATGCCAAATCAGCAAACCTTCAGGGAAACAGGATAGACCTCAGCTATGAGCAAGCAATGTCATCTTGTGTTTCTTTTTTTGTTTGTTTATTTGTTTTTAAAGTGTGAAATATTGGAGTAGTACAGCATTTAAATCACGTTGGTGAAGATAATAAGTGGACCAGACAGCTGTAGCTGGGCATACGCTGAATGTGGGTTTGAGTTTTTACTTTCTCTTCTTCAAACCCAGATCTATAATAAGATGTTTCCTGGCTTGCGTGTGAGTGTTTTTAATAGCTTTGTTTTTTCTTGCTGGACACTTCTGAATGTGGCTGTGCTAGCCAAGCCCTACACAGTAGCTACAGCGGATATTGTTTTACAGCTTTGAGCCGGGAGTACAGTAGGTGCCATAAACCATCCTAGAAGTCTGCTCTGTCAACAGGCAAGTACATTAGCAACCCTTCTTAGCAAACTGAAGCAGTGTCAGAGGCAGAAGAGGGAAAGAGCTTTTGTTTGCAGGAGAAAAGCATGCTTCTCCACAGCTGGGAGACATCTGCCGCAGTAAAATCTGTGCTTTTATTTTATCCACCTCTGTAGTCCTAAGAAGCAGAGGGACTGCTCCTTGATCACCTCCCTCCTGAGAAGCCAATCCCAGCTCCAGTCCTATCTGCCTCCCAGCTCTTCTCTGGGTGCTAGCAGATCCCATGGCTATGCAATAAATAGGAGCTGCCAGGACTGAAGGGTAGGAAGAGCAGGTAGGAAGCCTCACACAATCTCATGCGTTTGTACTAGCAGATAGATCCCAGGCCTTGCCTGAAACCACTCTTCAGATGAGGTTTGCTGAGCCTGTACTGCTCCCTTCACCTCATAAACTGAGGTGATTCAGACAGATATTGACTATTGTTGTCACAGAATCACAGAATCACAGAATCGAAGGGGTTGGAAGGGACCTCAAAAGATCATCGGGTCCAACCCCCCTGCCAAAGCAGGCTCCTTAGAGCAGGCTGCCCAGGTAGGCGTCCAGAGGGGCCTTGAATATCTCCAGAGAGGGAGACTCCACAACCTCCCTTTGCAGCCTGTTCCAGTGCTCTGTCACCCTCACCGTGAAGAAGTTCTTTCGCATGCTGATGCGGAACTTCCTGTGCTCTATCTTGTGGCCATTGCCTCTTGTCCTATCCCCACAAACCACTGAGAAGAGGTTGGCCAAATCCCTCTGTCTCCCACACCTCAGGTATTTATACACATTGATAAGATCCCCTCTCAGTCTTCTCTTCTCCAGGCTGAACAGACCCAGGTCTCGCAGCCTTTCCTCATAGGGAAGATGCTCCAGGCCCCGTATCATCTTTGTGGCCCCCTGCTGGACTCTTTCCAGGAATTCCCTGTCTTTTTTGTACCAGGTTTTGTCCCATGTAACAAAGGCAGCCTGTCCAGAAAGTCATGCTGGGCATCAGCTGCTCGCTGTTGGCCAGGTTTCCACCTCATTGCAAAGGCTAGGCCATGGCCTGTGGATAAAGCAAGGCCTCAGAGTCTGCGTGAGTCATGTGTGGTGACCACTCCTTGCACTGGGCTTTAAAGTAGCTGCCAGCAGAAGCATCTCACTAAATGACCTACAATAGATATGTATTTGCTTAAAATCCCCACTGCAGATGTCATTTGGGTGATGAATCTCACCTTTCACTTAAAACAAAACAAACAACCACATACCCAGCCTCGGTACCTTTGACCTGAAGTGGCTCGGAAGCTTGAAGATGTATCCAAGACTTGCTGTTATTTTAACCTACAAGATTTATTTTAAAATTAGAGTCATGTTTGGGAGAGGCCTGAATTACAGCCATCTCCGGGTTGGAGCCAGTTCCCATGTCCCAAGTAATTAATTTCTAAGCCTCATACATAAGACCTAAACTTGACATGAGTCAATGTTGTAATGAGGCTTTTGTAAAAGACAAACATCATACCAGGAATGTAGTCTACAATAAAAGAGCAAACCAGCCAGACCTACTGAGACTAAAAGAAGAGAAAGCTGAGGGAAGGATGTGCCCCCAGGATACATCAAGCCATCTGAGAGAGGGAGAAGATGGTCTCTCCTTGCTGTATGCATTGAGCAGCACTGGCTGTGTTTTGGCTGTGGCCTCAGTATACCCTGAACTGTGCCCCAGAGTCCGGTCCCTCACCTGGCCAGGCTGGGGAGGTGGCTGGGGCACCTATAGCACCATCCAGGTGCTATGGGAGAAAGCAGGGGCTTTCTCCATGGAAACCAATCTGCTGTTGGTACACAGCTGAGTCCAACTCCAGCCAGTCTGCATCTGGGGACCCCAGAGATGGAAAGGGCATGTGAACCTTGTGGTTTGGAGATAGGCAGATAGAGATCATGCCTCTTTGAAACAAAATCCCCTGTGCCGCACTGGGGCATGGTCAGGACACATTTCTGTTGTTGTACAGAGATGCTAAGCTCCCACCTCCATGGGATCAAGAATGGGGACATCCCTGACTGAAGAGGGATAATGGAGCAGTGTTGGAGCATTAGCACCCACCCTGAGAAAGACTTCAGCAAGAAAATCATTTACCTCTTTTGAATTCCTCATCTCAGGAATGGAAGCATCACCATCATTCTGTATTGTGCATGTTAACAAATCTGAAGTAATCAGATGTTAAAATCTTAGGGCTATGCCAGTTCCTCTGGTAGCTCTGAGTTGATAGCTCTGAGTGGAAGCAGAGTCAGAAATGGGTTTAGGAAAAACTGAACATGAGCATGGGCTCTCCCATGGGTTGAAAGGTAATTCAGTTTTGGGAGGGTGCTTTTCTCACTTAAGAAATTCTTCCTGTTCAAATAAAGATACAGCTGACTGCTTCCCTCCTATGTCAGCTTGTGCTTTCCCTTTTTCTTGGTTCCAGCGCTCAGGTGTGCATGGACAGCTCACACTGGCCCCCAATCAAGCCAACAGAATGAGACCATTGCACCTGTGAAAGTCTGCACACAAAACAGCTTATATAAAAATAATTAGCTTTCTGATTACTCCTGTTGCCACTGTGGAATCATCCTCTTTCAATGTGTTAATTACCATCTTCCCCCAGGGGACGTTTTAATTTTCCAGGAGGATGCAAAGCTTTGATTGCATGCCATGGAAGTGGAATGCAGCATGTAAACATGGAGAAACTGTTCCAGTGTTGACATTGGGTGAGACCAGAACTAGCTGGGGAAGTTACAGCAGGCACAAGGCAGAGTGTTCTGTATAGCACCTCAGCCTCTCGTTCGTTACGGGTGGTGGACATGGGCATATGTCCTGAACCCTTCTTTGCTGGTCACAGGTTTGGTCAGCAGCTAGAGAGGAGAGGAAAAGGCTATGTGGAGCTTTCATCTACAGCTGGAGTTAGACATTGAAATGTCATGGAGCTATCCTGGCTTTCCCAGACTTGCATCTTTTTTTGACTGCCTGCACTGAAAGAGATTTTTCTCCTGTCCTTGGAAGGAGAGGGGTTGATAGCAATATCCATCCTCTGAAGCTGTGATGACAGAAAGGGTTAATTCAGCACTGACACAAAGCGCTAAAGTGGATGGAGTAGCCTGTGCCAGGCAGCAGTACACTTTGGACAGAGAGAATTTCTGTAAAATGGAGTGGTTGCCCAAGAAGGTATAATTAACTTGGCAGTCACATAGGAAGGAATGTGTTTGTACACAGATTATTTCCAATTTGTACAGATTATTTCCAATTTCTAGCAACACCTGATCACTTGCCTTAACCAGGTTTCTCAAACAAGGACAAATCAGCAGTTCCTTGGAAGCCCATTCTCTCCAGTTCTTGGCTTTACCTTTCTATCAGTATTCCTTCTGCAGGAAGACACGTTAATTACCACCAGGAAAAGCTCATGAAAGCAGGAAACCATTTTATTGTTGAGCATCGGTGACCTTTCATAATGTTTGATGAAGTCTCCTGTATCCTGGGAGGCACGTAAGGAGTGCGAGGATGCTGTGGGTGCACCTGCCAACATCAGGTCCCCACAGCCCAGCCCTTCAGCCCTGCTATGGAGCACCAGTCATTCTCAAGTTTTATAGCAAAAAAACCCTTCTGGAAACTTGATTTCCTCTCTCGTATGAAGTGACGGGTTGCAGTGACTTAGCTGGGATGTGCATCCCCAGCCCTCACATCCTTCTGAGAGGAAGGGATGACCCTTCTCATCTCGTGACAAATCCCTGGCGGTGTTTCTTTGTTTCCTTTCAATACTCTTATCTGTGTATTAATCTTCTTCTGATAGCTGTAGGTTGGTGGCTTCTATATCACTGCACTCTATAAGAAAAGTTTTTTGTTTTTTAAATAATTTGGACTGAACTGGGTCCTGTACAGTCTTTCATAAACTGTCCACAGAGCACAAGCTGACAAGGCACTGCCAATCTGACCCTCTCCACATCTGAGGCCATGCAACCTCAACTCACCAACCCTGCACTTAGTCTGCGGGCTTGTATTTTTAGCTAAAACTTTTCCTCCAGGCAGCTCTCCAAGCTCACTTTGACCATCTCAAAAGATGGAGACTCTGCTTTTTGTTTCCTTTGGCATTTGTCTTTAACTCCTAAGATTATACTGCTTGTGTATTTCTGACTTAGTTTGGCCAGCTTCAGTCTGAAACAAAAAGTTCTGCCTTTTTCTGATGGAGCGTTTTGATGTCTAGACTTATGCACTCAAACACCGTAATCAAATCCACCTTCCCAGTAATACATTGCCCTCAGGATGCTTCCCTATATATAATATATGTATATAGTATATATATATATTCCCTGTAAGGCATATTCTCCAGCTCTGAAGCAACTTCTGTGGCCTGATTCTGCCCTCTTCTCATTTTTAGAGTGTGACCATGGGCACCAACATGTTGTGTTTTAGCACCAGGTTAAAAACTCATATGAATGTGTGCGTAGGGATCATGTTAACACTGTATGCTACAACATCTCTTGTGTTCATCTGCAATTACACTGCTTTTTTTTTTTTTTTCTTTTAAAAATCTTTTCCTGCTTTCCTCACAGTGGTCAATGCTGAGCCAGGGTGGTGAAGGGGAAGCACCACCAGTCTGAGACAGCATGACAGAGTCTACATATCTGTGCTTGCTGTCATTTCCCTTGGGACTTTTCAGAGAACAGAAATCCCTATTCCCCAACTTGCCTAGTTCATTTTCATGCATCATTTAATGTGCCATATAACATTTTATAGACCCATTTCTGTAACTCAGTGTTGAGCTATTATTTAATGCAATGATCCCCAATAGAGACCCTAGGACAGCTAATTGCACATAAAAACACGGGGGTGGTGAAATGAGAGGAATCCACAAATGCTTTAGGTACAAATTTTACCAATAATACCAATAATACCAATATTAATAATTTTTTTTAGGCTTGATTCTGCTTGCAGTTCTGCTCATACACATCAGCAGTAATGCTGATGAAATCTGTGGTGCGGTGCCAGTGCAAACCAGCATTATAATCAGGGCCCATATAATTAGTGTTTGCTTTAGGGAGAAGGGGAATGACATGGAGCAAGTCTTGCCTTCAAGCACATGGAGGACAAAGAAACTTAAGGAGAACCTGAGTGCTATTGGTAGTATGAAGCACAGGAGGACAGAGGAGTTCAGCTTCTTGTCCCATGCAGACTTTCTGGCATGTCAGTCACCACCACATGAGGACAGCTTCACATAATGGCTGATGAGTATGTTTTTCCTGCCACTGCTGAAGCCACAGGAAAAATCTGATTGATCCAGGACATGTCAGAGCTTATTCTCTTCACATTTACTCATGTCTAGTGCTCAATAAAAGATAGATTCCAGTCAATTGGAAAACTTGCTTAGGAGCTTTATGCACTTTTAAGTGCTTTGCTGGGTCTGGCCCCATGCAGTGTGTCAACCACCCATTAGTCTCATCTTTTATCATTGTAATATAGATAGCTCCTTGGAAATAACTCTTTCAACACAAATGTCTTCCCTTCCCTTCCCTTCCCTTCCCTTCCCTTCCCTTCCCTTCCCTTCCCTTCCCTTCCCTTCCCTTCCCTTCCCTTCCCTTCCCTTCCCTTCCCTTCCCTTCCCTTCCCTTCCCTTCCCTTCCCTTCCCTTCCCTTCCCTTCCCTTCCCTTCCCTTCCCTTCCCTTCCCTTCCCTTCCCTTCCCTTCCCTTCCCTTCCCTTCCCTTCCCTTCCCTTATACACTATAACAACATGTTTGGGTGATGTCTGGCTTTCTGGTCTGAGGAAATAATGGGAGGGAAGCATAAAGGTTTTGGAGCAGGCACAAAGCTCTCAGACGCCTGGTTTGTGCAAAGTTGCAGAAAGTACTTCTCTTCGCGTTGCAGGGCCTGACAAACCAGCAAGACAATATAAGCTTACAGCAAGCTGTCCGACAATAGAAAATGCTGAGCTCCCTGAGTAATTAAAGGTTATGTAAGACGGTCGCATGGTTTGCAGGTATTATTAATTCAGTCAAATTTGCAGTATAAAAAGGGAATTAGAATTCATCTCACTTGCCATTCATTACACTCCCTGTCTGGCATTGCAGCAGTAGATGCAGCAGTGGCTGCTAGCACGAGGAGAGGCTGCTGGGTCCCAGGACTCCCTTGGGAGCTTGGAATGACATGGCTCTGTGATGAGCATCTTCCCTTCAGCCCCTGAAGAGCAGTGAGGTGGCACAGATCAAACTCCTTGGCTCTACATGCCAGGCTGCTGAGATGCAGGGAGTGTGACCGTGCTTGCAATTATTTTCTCGGGACTCCTGTCTTCACCATGAGGGAGCTTTCAGGCAGCGGCAAAGCCAGTGGTTCTGAGGGAGCTGGAGATAAGAGTACGTTAGAGTATGAGCTGTGCCTTCTGTTTTCTCCATGAAAACTTGATTGTCACTCAGCTGTTATAGCCAGTAAATCCAGTTATGGCTGCAGACAAAAGTGTGGGGATAAAAAAAATAAAATAGGTCAAGCTAGCCTCAATGAAAATACAGCCAGATCCTCCAGAATTATTGAAGTTATTTCTTTGTTCTTTGCAGTCCCAAGTGCATATCAATTCTTGTGTTGTAGGTGCATATTTTGCCTCTCTTGATCTGTGATATATTAAATGAGGGTAGCACTTAGCCATGATTAAGGTGCTTTTCACCAGGCTGTTTCAGTCCATGGTGCTGCTTGGAGGGTGGTTCGGAGCCAGGCACCCATGCAGCGGTCCTGTCTGCTGCTGCAGTGCCTCCTGGCCAGCTCAGAGCTGAGTGAACCTGTCTGGAAATTGTGGAGGAAGCATGTGGAACCACTCATAACCTAGTGTAGAAAACCCCAGTGGTACCAAATTACAGGTGGATGTCTTCAACAGCCTGCCCTGAACAGCCACCTGTGGCTTTCTTCCAGGGTTCTATAACTGTACAGGTGAGGTCCTCTCCATTGGGCTGGGAATTAAAATAGTTTTTGCAACTAAAAAGCCAACAGCCCTTTTCAACAAAACAAAAACAACCAAACAAAAACCCAAAACACACAAATTCGAACACATGATGAAAAGCCATTATGTATGGGGCAGAGGGCATAACTGAGTGTTGTGGTTTAGCCTGGGTGGCAGCTAAACACCACACAGCCGTTTGCTCACCCTCCCCCCTCCCTCTCTGGGGTGGGGGAGAGAAATGGGAAAGTGAAGCCTGTGAGTTGAGATAAAGACAGTTTATTAAGACAGGAAAATAATAATAACAATAATAATAATAATAATGATAATAGTATTACTAATAATAATGTGTACGAAACAAGTGATGCACAATGCAATTGCTCACCACCTGTTGACCGATGCCCAGCCTATCCCCGAGCAGCCGGTTCCCCACCCCGGCTAGCCACCCCTATATATTGTTCAGCATGACGTCAGATGGTGTGGAATACCCCTTTGGCCAGTTTGGGTCAGCTGTCCTGGGTCTGTCCCCTCCCAGCTCCTGCTGCACCCCCAGCCTGCTCGCTGGGAGGACAGAGCGAGAAGCTGAAAAGTCCTTGGCTTGGTGTAAGCACTGCTCTACAACAATTAAAACATCAGCATGTTATCAGTGCTCTTCTCATCCTAATCCAAAACATAGCACCCTGCCAGCTACTAGGAGGAAAATTAACTCTGTCCTAACTGAAACCAGGACACTGAGAAAATATCACTGATTCACTGATGTAATGGCCCCACCAGGCTTCAGACTGCACTTGCCAGTGCATGGTGTCCTGACCAGTCATCAGCCTAGGGCCGCCTCCCCCGGGAATAAATGTGATTAAGCCATTAAAACCCATCATTAATATCCTTCCACCCCAAATAGCCACTTCTTTCTGTGTCTGCCTGCCACCCCCTCACCAGCGCAGCTGGGTTTTGAGGCGCATGGAGTGCAAGGTGATAGAGGATGCTGCGATGGGGAGGGGTTGCCTGGCTGAGCCTGGTGCATCTTCCGCACTCCTCAGATGCTCCAGCTGTGAGGATGAGTTTTGGGCAGGAGTGTGAGTGCTTGCCTGCATTAAATAAGCTTCTCCCTTAGCTTCTGGGAACATGGCATTAATTTCATGTGGGTTTCTGTTGGATGTCTAATGAACAGATGTCTAATGAACTTCTGATGAACTGGGGTTGGAAGCAGACAGGCAGTCCTATTGAATCAGCACTGCATAAGACTGGCCTCGTTGATGAATAGTTAAGACTGACTGCCTGAATCAGAGGTTTCAGGCCTCTGCCTTTTCTCTTTTAATTGCATTTTACAGAGTTCACAGGCCAGAGCAACTGGGGAAATTTGTGATGGGTCAGAAGTGGCTGATGTTCAGAAAGAATTTCAGGCATCCTTCAAGTGACCTCCTCCTCCTCCTCACACACAACCATTGCTTTTAAAAGAAACACTGATAATGGGGGTCCAATAGAGCTGCCTTGCAGAAATCTTGCCCTCAGACCTCCAATTTGTAAATCTGCAGGCAGGGAGTGGCACACACACAAGGTGGTGAGAGCAACACAGAAGAGCAGGGAGCCTGCTCAGAGTCAGGAGCCAAACCTTGATGGCCCCAATCTCTTGTTGGAGCAGATGACCCAGAGCCTACAGCACTGATGAGACATTTTACAGCTGGTGCGGCAGCAGCTTCAGAGTTAGACAGCCATGCTCCTTTGCCATCAGCAGGGTTTGTAGTTAAGCTGGAGCCTAGTCAAGTCTTGCACAGCTTTGGGGCAGATGGAACTTGTTCCCTTCACAGACTGTCTGAAGGCAAGGAAGAAAAAAAAATTCAAAACACAAAACAGTTCTTTTTTGCTGACTAAGCTGGCCAGTGCAGCTGTCCTAGTTAACCTTAAATAAACCAAGTAAAGCTGTATGGAAGGGATACACCTCAGCAGAGGGTTTGCCTGAATAAAGGCTGTAAGATGTAGCTGAGAGTGCCCCAAATCCAAGCAGAACATCTCCTGTCTAGAGGGCTACTTGTGCTCATGTACAACCTCCCACAGCACAGGCAGGACATGACCTAACTGAATCAAACCCACTGGGGAACAAGTGGTGGGGCCATGTTGTGGCAGAGCCATCAGCACTGCAAAGAGGGAGAAGATAAGCGCTCTCAGGTAAATCATGATGTAGCTCCTGTGCCTTGGCTTCCTCACCTGCAAAAGCAGCAATATCAACACGGTGCTCCTGAAAGGCACGGGATGTCCCAGGTTGTCCCAAAATGAGCATGCAGGTGTGCTAACACGAGGTAATATCGAGCCTTCTGGAGGGTGGGGAGCACTTTATGACCGTGTACTGGGAGGCAAGTTGCTGGGCCTATGGCAGCCCTGTGGTGATCTCTCCATGAAATGTTTTTGGATTTCCAGATGAAAAGTGCCACAGGTGAAATGAGGTACTCCTAACTCTGCCTGAGTATGCCACACAGCTTGACATGACTGTGGCAGGAAGTCTGACCCGGCATGAAAAAAGGGACTGACTCTGTTGTGTCTGCAAATCCCCCAACCAAATTGCTTTCCTTAGGCTTGAGACTTTGCTGGCTGTAGCTCATCTGTACCTGTGATTCCTAGGCTGCAAAATCCTGCTCTAAATCTAGGAGGCAAGATGACATGTAGGGACCCCAAGAGTGACTAAGTCTGAGGAGGTTTGGATCAGAGGGCCTGAGAGAGTGTGTGTAACAGGGAGAGGAAGCCCCTGTGAAAAGCTCAGATCTCAGCATTTCTTCAGGGATTTGAAAAATGCACTTGGTTTCCAAGCCCCTTCCAACATCAAAGGGAGAGTGTAGCTAAGCAGGATCCTTCCTTCCTTCCTTCCTTCCTTCCTTCCTTCCTTCCTTCCTTCCTTCCTTCCTTCCTTCCTTCCCTCCTTCCCTCCTTCCCTCCCTCCCTCCCTCCCTCCCTCCCGTCTTCCCTCCCTCCCTCCCTCCCTCCTTCCCTCCTTCCCATTATTGAGTATGAGATACTGGGAAACGACTGCACAAGTCCATCCATTTTTTGATAGAATCATTTCTCCTGCATGAAAGGAATTTATTACAAAGCAGCACTGTGGAAAAACTTCCATAGGCAAACATGCTAGATGATCTGGGGTGATCTGGAGTTTTCTATGGGCTAGTAGAATGAAACTGATCCACAAAAATACTATCATTAAGAGCATGACCTGAAAAGGGAATATTTCGTATGAAACATGGGATATGTTTGTATTTGGCATGAATCAGTGCTATGAAGAATGAGGGAAGACTGGGGCAAGATGTGTACCCAGGTCCTGCCCCTGTGCATGGAAAAGATAAAACACCTTCATTAGAGACCTGGGGAGGAGGTACTGAGGAGTGTGAGGTAAACTTCTGAAAAAGACATTTTGGAGAGTCGCCAGGTTTAATGAGAAAGCAATGTTAGGAGTCTGGATGATTGTTGATAGGGTTATGATTAAGGACAAGCGGGCAGAATTTCCCCTGATCTTCCATACGCGCCAAAACAAACCTCTTTACCTCTGCACCTACACTACCTCATCTGTGAACAAAAGAAAAGGAAACACTGCTGAAAGGGAGCCTCATGGGCTAAATCTGCAGTTTACAGGGAGTTACTGCTTCAGAGGAGACTTGGGGGAAGAGATGGGGGGGAATCTGTGATCTAGTGATTCCCCAAACCCCTTTTCTTAAGGAGAAATGATTCCCATACTATTTAATTACTCAGAGGCAGCAGAACTTGTGTTCGTAACTAAGGGCTTTTGAAATCCACTCTTAATTTCCTCCAAAAGCAGTCATTAACAGAAGGAGATGACAAGGTCATGGAGGAGAAGGATGAGGTTTGCTAGAGAGCTCACGGCAGCACAGAGGTTGTCCAGCAGTGCCTGCAAGCCCTGAGCCCGAAGGGAAAGCCAGGCCAAAAAGGTGTTTGTTTCCTCTCACAATGCCTTTGATCGCATGCCCGTATATTATATCTCTGCTGTTACTGCCCCGACAATCCCCGGAGGTGCTGCATGGCTGTGCTCAGGCTGGGGCACACTGCCACACACTATATTTAGGCTGCAGAATTGCATTGTTAACTTGCTGCTCCTAATGAGCAGGCAAATTACTTGTTGCACAGAGCGTGGGCTGTGGCTGCTTTTGACTGTCTCTGTGTCATGTGGTCAAGGGGAGGGGAGAGAAAAAAAAACACCTATGCAAAATCTGTCTGAGCTTTACATAGAAAAATGGCACCTTTCATTAAAAAAAAAAAAAAAAAAAAAAAAAAAGGACTTCCAGGACTCTCTTCTACTTAAGCCCTGCGTGCTTCTACCTTGAACTGCTTTGCATGGTATCTCGTTCAAACAAAACGCTCTGGGTGACAAAATGGAAAAACTGGTTACCAATGATTCACAGATAGATCCTAAAAATATATGGCTATTGTTCCTTTCCTTATGACCCAGCTGGGATGAGTTGTTTTACAGAGGAAGCAGGAAGATAAACAAACAATTCCAATATGCAATGGTGGAGGCTGCAATCCAACATTTTTCAGCTGTCTGATTTCGACTACCAGATCCTCCTTTGCAGTTAGGTCCTTTCTCCAAGCAGGAGGGATGGGAAGAGTGGCTGAGGACACCTCTGTCACATGCAAGGCTGGGCTGCTGCAGGTCAGGATGTGTTGGGCTGTGGTGCTTCTCACCAGGTCACTGATTCAGCAATAGGTCATTGGGGCTGGGAAAGTGATGCATGACAACACTGGTTTGTGTGGAGTGGCCTTGCGAGTGGGAAGCTTCTGAGGATAGGAAGTCTTGCTGCTGGTGGGGTCACCAGACTGGCTGTGGCCATGTCACAGCACCTGGAAGTCCATCTGTGCCACCTCTGGTGAGATGTTTTTGTGAAATCATCTCACCCATCCCAATCTGGTCCTTCTGCAAAGACCACCATTAGCTTTAAGCAGTTACTGAAGAATGTTAAGGGAAGGACTGAGGACAGAGGCAGGCCTTCTGTGTACCACCCCTGCCTGTATCTGAAATGAAGGTGTGGTGTTTTTTACCTTGCTGGGCAGCTGAAATCCACCAAAACCACTCTCTCACTCCCCCTCCTTAGAAGAAGAGGGGAAGAAGAAACTGTGCTGGAAAGAAAAAACAACAACAACAACAACAAAAACAACACCTCACAGGTTGAGATAAGGATAATTTAGATAGGTGCTCTGCCTCGGCATTGCTGAGCACCAGGACACATTATTCAGCATGCCCCAGAGAAGCTCTTACAGCTCACATTTTCTGTGTTAATGAGAATATTCCTGCCTGGCACAAGCTGACCCAGACCCTCTCTTCTCACCCCCCAGCATGGCTGTGAGCCTATATAGCACTTCCTCCTTTTAACCCTTCTTTTGAGTGAAGGGAGGAAGCACAGCAGTCATTAAGTTAAAAAATAAACAAGGCATATTGCGGGGGACATGAGCTTGTGGGCTTCAGGATATATAGCTCATTGCTTAGGATCAGGAGGAAGCTCCTTCTATGAGCAGGTTGATCCACAAAAGCTCATTTCAGGTGTGATGGTGGGTTTGGAGTTTGTTTGCTTGTTTGTTTACTGATACCATCTTCGACCTACTGACTCTGTTCAGAGAGGAGGCTGGTCCTTCAATGTAGTTGCACATGCCTGTTTTCCCACACATTTCCTAAATCACAGTGAGAAATTTAGCACAGAGCTTCACATGGACTTGATTTGCCCCCTGACACTACATAAAATAAGAAAAATTACAGAGTGAGGCAGCACAACTTCTCAGTAATCAACTCTTCAGCTGGTGTAAATCAGTACAGCTCCCTTGTTTTCAGCAGAGTTACACTCTTCAAGCCAGAAGTGGTGTGCCCCCTCACATGCAAAAAGTAGCTCTGAAACCTCTCTCTTAGTGTCAGGCATTGTGCAAGGACCCAGACAGCAATATTTGATTTTGTAGGCACTGTGCCCAGCTGCTGCCCTGCTTTCCTTGTGAGTTGGCTGTTCTCAGCAGACAGGGACAAGACAAGCAGGAGCAGCACATCTGTCTCGGGGCATGCAAGTGCCACTTTGCTCTAATTTAGGCTATGCAATGGCAGGGAGGCACTGGGAGGAATTAAGCTGCCTGAGCAGCTCCGGTCATGGTGCTTTCTCTCTGACAGTCATTCGCCAGCTGGGAAGACAACGACAGTGATTATTTCTTGGTGGTGGAGAAAGAAGTCTGTGCAGTAACCTTGGACCCAAACACACCTGCAGCTCTGGGTACATCTGGGATCTGAGCCTTGAGCTGGAGTTTTCTCAGTGGTTTCCTGATGGGTTCCTGTATACTTCCCAGACGTTGTAAATGCAGCTCTTGAGCTTCATTTCTACTGGTAAGCTTAGGATGCAAACTGCCTGGGAGTTGCCAGTGTAGCGCCTGGTGTTTTGAAATGAGCACAAGGAGTTTAGCAGATTTGTCCTTAACCCTCAATAAGCCTGAAGAGGGAGCACCACGTGGGATGGTGCCCCTCTGGACCTTTTGCTCATAAATAGAGAAGGACTTGTGGGTGATGTGAAGGTTGGAGATTGTCTTGGACACAGTGATCACAAACTCATAAGTTTTTGATTCTTGGAAAAGTAAGGACGGGGGTTAGCAGAACTGCCACCCTGGACTTCCAGAGGGCAGACTTTGGCCTGTTAAGGAGACTGGTTGGCAGAGTCCCTTGGGAGGCAGTCCTGAAAGGCAAGGATGTGATCTACCTAGACTTCAGTAAGGATTTTTACACCGTTTCCCACAGCATTCTCATGAAGAAGCTGGCTGCTCAAGGCTTAGACAAATGTATGCTTCACTGGATTAAAAACTGGCTGGGTGACCAGGCCCGAAGAGTCGTGGTGAATGGAATTAAAGCCAGTAGGAGGCTGGTCACAAGTGTTGTCCCACAGAGCTCAGTACTGGGGACAGTTCTCTTCAGTATCTTTCTCAATGACCTGGTCGAGGGGATCAAGTGCACCCTCAGTAAGTTTGCAGATGACACCAAGTTAGGAGCGAATGTTGATCTGCTCGAGGGAAGGAAGGCTCTGCAGGAGGATCTGGATAGGCTGGACCAATGGGCTGAGGCCAACTGTATGAAGTTCAACATGGCCAAGTGCCGGGTCCTGCACTTGGGGCACAACAACCCCAAGCAGTGCTACAGGCTGGGGGAAGAGTGGTTAGAAAGCTGCCCGGCAGAAAGGGCCCTGGGGGTATTGGTTAATAGCTGGCTGAATATGAGCCAGCAGTGTGCTCAGGTGGCCAAGAAGGCCAACAGCATCCTGGCCTGTATAAGAAGCAGTGTGGCCAGCAGGTCTAGGGAGGTGATTGTGCCCCTGTACTCGGCTCTGGTGAGGCCGCACCTTGAGTACTGTGTTCAGTTTTGGGCCCCTCGCTACAAGAAGGACATCGAGGCACTGGAGTGTGTCCAGAGAAGGGCAACCAAGCTGGTGAAGGGCCTGGAACACAAGTCCTGTGAGGGGTGGCTGAGGGAACTGGGGTTGTTTACTCTGGAGAAGAGGATGCTCAGGAGAGACCTTATTGTACCAATTACCTTAAAGGAAGTTGTAGTGAGGTATGGATTGGGCTCTTCTCCCAAACACCAAGTGATAAGATGAGGGGAAGTGCCCTCAAGTTGTGCCAGGGAAGGTTTAGGTTGGAGATTGGGAGAGATTTCTTCACTGAAAGGGTTGTGCAGCATTGGAATAGGCTGCCCAGGGATGTAGCTGAGTCACCATCCCTGGAGGTCTTCAAGAAACGTGTAGATGTAGAACTTAGTAGCATAGTTTAGTGGTGGACTTGTCAGAACTAGGTTAAAGGTTGGACTAGATGATCTTAGAGGTCTTTTTCCCAACCTGAATGATTCTATGATTCTGTGGGGCCTGGTTTGAAATGGACCCAGCATCAGCCTATTTCTGGACCTTTTGAAATCTCAGCCTGGGTACTCAAAAACAGACAACCCAAATTTCCAGTTCTGCTAAAGCAATTTCACCCTTGCCCTGGGTTTACTTACGCACACAAGCTTTTAGTGAGATGGCCACAACTGTCTAGTGTGGTCATCTGAGTAAGGGAAGTGGTGTAGGAAAATTGAAATGGAAAGGGGTACAGGCCCAGATGCTCGGGTAGAGAAGAGGAACTGCAGCATAGCCATGTGCTGCAGAAAACTGTCCTGGCCCACTCTTGCTGGTGTTTAGTGCTCCTTCAGGGAGGTGAGTCCAGCCCCTGTTACTCTGGACTCACAGTTTGGAAATTCTGACTTTTGAGGCTGTTGAGGTTGGCTCAGCCTAATGAAAAGATAGAAGCCATTCAGGAAAAAAAAATCCAGATTTTGGTTTAAGTGTTATGTGCAAAGTCAAGTTTTATGTCTTTGGGTACACTGAGTTTTCTTTTATGCAGGCCCATTTGTCAGTAAGATTGAAGGAAAGTCCTCATGTTATTTTGCTAGCCTCTTTTATGTGGAAGTTTAACAAATAAGCTACAGAGAGACAACTGCTTCCTAAGGGAGGAACATCCCCTTTCTTAGGGTGTGTTCTTGGTCAGGTATCCCACTTTGCTATTCTGGAATTATGGAAGGGGCAGAGTAATAAAAGCAATTAATTCAAATGAAGTCATGAATTATAGTCACCAACCAAGTATAGTCACTAGCCTTGCGCATGGATCAAGGCAATCCCCAATCTGAATACAGGCTAGGCGATGAGTGGATTGAGAGCAGCCCTGTAGAGAAGGATCTGGGGGTGTTGGTAGATGAAAAACTGACCATGAGCCAGCACTGTGCACCTGCAGCACAGAAAGCCAACCGTATACTGGGCTGCATCAAAAGAAGCATCTGATGCTGATGCCTAGGGCTGATTTCCAGCTGTACAGCCAGTGGTGGGGCCAGTATGGACCTCACCCATGCCATGGAGTTGTGACCAGTGCTGCTCTAAAAAAGCCAGTCTTTGCAAAGCCTTGCTGTTGATTCCCTCCACTGCTTTAAAAATAGAAGGTTATTATTAGGGTGAAAATATCCACTGTCCAGTTTGCAGGGGCAGGATCTATTTCCAGTTGGATTTCAGGATGTGGGGAGAGCCTTGGCACCAGGAACTGTGCTTTCGGTGCTGTGCCTGGTGCTCATGGGCAGCTATTAAGGACAACTATCAGTCTTCAGAGACAAGAAAGTGAGTAGGAGATGGGAATGTGAATGGTAAGTGATTTATCAAATGGACTTTGTTAATCTAAATGTGTTAAAGAAGTTTCCAGTGGAAGGAAGAAAGGGGAAAGGATGGGATTTTTTGTTTTTCAGTTTGGAAAAGATGTAGAGAGAGTCTCATTTTTATTTTTTATTTTTATGTAAGCAACATTGTTTATCAAAACTTCAGATACCTCACATTTATTTGTTCACCCAAGCCCAGCTTGAGGACAGCTAGCAGTAAAGAAAGGCAAATTAGGACTACAGTGAGAACAGGATGAAGAGAGTCCAGTTTCTTCAAGAAACTCTCACTCCAGGGATCATTAGGTGCTTTCTAAGAGAATACCACTGCTGCACCACTGCCCATCTGTCTTTTGCTTTCACTGTCTATGCAGTCTTCTGCATGCAGCTGTGCTTGCACTGCTTGTGCCCTGAGCTGGGGGCCGGGAGCCAGCTCAGACTGAAAGCCACGTCGCTGTGGTTGGATTGGTTACCCTTCATCTGGCTTGGTGTACCACAAGAGCACACACATGTCTGCCAGCGAGAACTGCAGTTAAAGACTTACTGTCTTTTGGTAGCACAGAGGTATGGTATGGGACCTATTGGTGTGGGTAGGAAAGCATGTTCAACACTGGGAGAAGCTCTGATTGATAGGTAAGCACTGGATAGCCTTGCAAAGGTACTTTAAGATGTTGCTGTCCACCCTGCTTGAGATGAAGCATCTGAGCTTCATCTACATCAGATGAAGCAGCTGAGTCCATACACTGATACTAGCTTAAAGCAGGAGGAGGTTTGTCCGCATGAAAAGGACAGACAATGGAGGACAGGGGCTGAGGGGATGGTACCAGGTCTATGTACACACACATTTTTGCAGCTGCATTTTTTAAGCTGCTTGCTTAAGAAATTATAGCATCTGGTTACCCATTGCTGAAATTCCCTAAAGATTTTGCTTCCTTTAGATCTTCGTATAGATCTGCAGTGTCATTATCTGCAAAGGATCCCAAGCAATTTGAACCATATTCACATAAATAGTCAAATTCTTTTATGACTGGGACTGGGCTAGCCTTTGTCATCTCAGCATGGTGATGTAGACAGCACTTTGGCAGCTCTAGACCCAGGACCTCAAGAAAAAGCCCTCATTTCTCTGGGCAGGCAGCAGATGTGTGGCAGGGATGTGGGGTTATGAGCACATTCAGATAGCCATGTCACAGCTGGCAATGTGCTAGCACATTTTGTGGCCTATATGCTTACTGGGCCATTTTTCTTTGAGTCAAGAAACATTGCTTTTGAGGGGAAAGGAAATATAAAGGAATGTTCAAGTGAATGGACTTAAAGGTAAAGCTAAGACCTGTGACTTTATGTGAGGTTTTCATCCTGTTCTTTCTCATTCATGAGTCTATGAACCTAGAGAGAACTCTGACTGCAGGTGAAGTGTTCATCCTGTGCCCATACTGCTGGCTGCTTGTATCTCACCCTGATATGTGTGTGGTTGACCACATAGCTCCTAGGTACAACTGCCTGTACAATCTCTTATGAAATTGTCCTTTTTTTAAGGTCCTTTCATTAAGAGCAGTCAATGTCTTTCCTGAAGAAAACAGTAGGACATTTAAAAAAAAGGATACAAAGGGAGCAGATGAGACTTTAGTGAACTACCTACCTTCATGAAACACTATCAGGAGTGTGCGACTGTTAATGGGAAAGGAGTGCTGTTTTTCACACACACAGGGTCTGCTGTATAAAACCAAGCAAGAGGCAAGTTCCACGTATGAATGCATTTCTACTCACTTTAAAATATCCTGCGTGAGAGTCTTTTTATTGAGTGCATGTGATATTGAAGAGAAACAAGGAATTTTATGGTGTGGCATGCCACATAGTGATTTCCCGTATTCAAAACCTGCTAAACTGAGATATGCATCTGGATGTACTGCTCCCAAATTCATTTTTGCTTAGAATCTAGGACTTTGGTTTGGCCATTTTAGAGTGGCTTTTAAGATGGCCCATCTTAGGAGAGGAGATCCTCTCTTAAACTTCAGGGGTGTTTGTACCTGTTGTGTTGCTTTTGGCCCAGTCCTTGTTTCAGCTCTCTGAACAGGACAGGTTCACAATTTTTTGTCTCTTATGAGAAGAAAAGCAGAAGTTTCTACACTGGGGTGATTTTTTTTTCCTCCAGCAAATTTAATTCTGCATAACACACATAATTGAAGTCAGTTGACTTTCTGCTTCCCAGTGACAGCTAGGCTGTGCCGCCTCCCTCTCAGGAGCAGGTGGTCAGCACTCCTCTTTCAGCACATGGGATGCCTCTGCATGGCCACTGCCGCTGCCCAGGGACTGCAACAGCAGCTGTCCCTCCCTCCCTCCAACCCACTCCCACCTCTACATGTGCATCTCCTCCTCCTCCTGTGGTGTCCACAAGGTGCATGCAGGAGGGAGGCTGTGCACCTTCTGTGATGGGCAGGAATGTGCATGGCTGACCTGTGCCAAAGCGTGAGCTACCAGAGCTGAACAATTCCTTCAAAGTCACAAGGCTGCAAGAAATCAAGTGGTGCCAGTTCATTCCAGTCCAGTGCAACAATGTACTATGAAACCAAGAAAGAGAATGAGCCACAGATTTGCAAAGGCTGGAGTCAATTTCTGTTGTACCCTTTGCAAATTCTTTCCCCATGCAGCAAAAAATAACCCAGCTCTTCCACTCCCCCCTGATAAAATCCGATCATTTTTATAAGCAAATACCAAAAGCAAATCAAAATATTTTGGAGGTCCTGAAATGTTGATTCACTTCATGTTCCAGCCATAAAGGAAATAAAGGGCTAGAGATCAAAACTGTTTTCATGGTCTTGTCTAAAATGGGAAAAGAAATCATGGCAACTCAAACATGTTTAGATAAACTTTGTTTCCAGTTTGGGGGTTTATGCCTAGTTACCACTTTGCTTTATGTGTGTTAATTTCTGCCAGCATTAGGGGGAAAGTTGCTGGTTGTCTGGTGCTGGTAGGGAACAAAGCTATTTGTCAGTGTAGACACGGTTATTTACATTTTAGGCCAGAATTATATCAATGGGTTTCCAACAAAAGGAAAAATTGAATTGGATTAGTGTTCTGGATTCTGTGGCCATGCTGGAAGAGTTCAGCAAAAGGAAAGGGAGGGGAAGTAACATATTCCTCCTGAAAAGGTAGTTCAGTGAAATATAGAGTGAAGTTCAGCAGTGGTAAATAGGGCTAAATTGATTGAGTTTAGTTCATATCCTGAGAGCCATAAACAAACACAGGTGAAATTTTATGAGCTTTTAAAAAGAACTTTATGAGCTTAGAGGGAGAAGCGGTATAATTTGAAACTAGTAATGGAAAAATAATGTAATATGGATTGTGGCATACCTAGAAAAACATGTTAACCTACACAAGGATCGTAAAACATAAGCAAGGAGAAGCCTAGAGATCTACTCTATTCTTCTCCAGGACCTTGATCCAACCCTCTTTCTAGCTGTAGTACCTATTGAATTTTCTCTCCAGAGAGACCAGAAGTCTAAAGGATTCATGTGCCAGTACTTTAAAGGGAAAAAACAAAAAGGAGGACATGGGTCTATTAGTACGCTCTGCTAGTTCTCCATCACTGCACTCCCTGGTTTTCCTCCTGAGGACTGGAGGCTGCTTCTCTCCTCACTAGATAGGAAGCAATGTACAACTAAAGATGCATGGTCTTGTCTGTTTGGTGTAAGAAGGGTGGCCTGGAGCATCACCTGAGACACTTGGCTACAAATATGCTGTCTCCAGAAGCTCTTATTTTATGCATAAATGGCAGCAGAGGAAGGATTTGAATTGTGGAGGCAAAAGTTGTGCGAACTCCCTCATGTAACTGGAATTTTAGCCAGATGCATTCAGACATTCCCCTGACCACTGATTCCCCACTGGTTCCTGCTGAGCTTGCTAATTCCTGGAGCTGTCTGTGATTATTTCCTGCTCTGCACCATCTTTGAGCAGAGGTTATCAGTTACTTTGGGTCACAAATCATACTGAGGAGTGTTTTGGGAAGAGGAGATCAGTTGTGGCTTAACTCAGTGACAGGCCGGTCTCCTGTGCCATCAGCTCCTGTTCATCCAGAGGTCATGCTGAGAGAGGGCTCAGAACCATCCCTGATAATTGCCAACCTGACCAATCAGTTTTAAGAGGCAGCATTTTGAATGTTTCAAGTTTGAATAACCCTATATTATGGATGAGTGGGATGCTACGTCAGCAGGTTGATTCAATTTGATCAGGCCCTACTTGCTCATGACAGCAATTCCTTGGACTTAATCTTCTGAGTGCCATAAGGCAGGACGTGCCCTAAGGAGTCACAAATCAAAGGAGATGTCTTTTAGACTAACCAACCCACTGTCATGCAAAACCAGATTTCTAGGAGTGAATTTTCAGTGGACAGCAACTCTTAGACTAGTAATTAGGGCAAAAGCCTATTGTTGAGTTCTTCTCACAGGCTAGAATTTATCGCAGAACAACGGGACCCACCCAGCACTGCATTTGAGACAGTATTCTGAAGTAAAGGCTTTATTCCAAATAAAACATTTGCCCCACATCACTTATCAGATCTGGCTTTGGTAGAAAACTCATCAACAGGCTCTTCTTATGATGCTAATATCTAAGCTTTGCTTTCCTCTGTTGTGTTTGGGTGTATATATTTAAAGCTGCTCTTGTTAATGCACCAAGTATGTGTAAGCAATTAACAGGAGATTGTGTTTGAATACAGCTTTCAAAAAAGTCTCCAGAGAAGTTAGTTCTCGTTACTCAGTGAGCAGCCCTTTCAGCCATGAATAGTGACCTTGGCAGAAGGTCCTGGAGACCATGGAACTAATTGAAAAAGTTTTAATAAAGGCTAGTGCATGGAAAAAAAAATCCATATGACTAGTGCATTGTTCAGTGGTGACGATATGTTTGGCAGATACCTATCCCATTACAAATTCAGATATTGAATTCATTGCAGAGCTGTGATTTTAGGGTAGATTTGATGACACACTAGAGAATGGCAGCTTTAAAAAAAATGTCCTTTGATATATTCTGAAAGATGTTTCGCTGTTTGACAGAAGTGTAGGATCGCTTAATGGAACTGTGCTGTACTTCGCCAGATGCTTTCTTGGAATAACATTTTTCCATGGCATCATAGTTACAGAAGTGGTTGTGAGCACATTCACAAACTCATGTGACCTGAATTAGTTTTCTTATTGAAGAAAATAGCCTTGAGTATTGATTCAGTTTGCTGTTGTTCCTTCAGTCATATTTTGCTGTTTATGAATATGCTGAAAGATGCTCCCCACCCAGAAAATATTTGGAAACTGGCCAGGAAGGGACATACCCCTTGTGCTTCTTCACAGTGCTTTACTCACTGGGGCTACTTTTTCTTTGCTTCTCCTTAGTAAGTTTCAGTTAGTCATCCAGGAAGCAGAACTGTGGCCCTTAGTGTGAAACCAAAAAACAGATCCTTGGATGACTGTTGCCCAGTGAATATAATCCAAATCCCAACATATTTGCAACTAATAAGACTGTTAGGGGAACACTTCAGTTATTTGCGTTTCAGCAATTAGCTTACACTGATGCTGAGGTGTAATCTGCTCTAGGCAGATGTGTGTTTGAATCATTTAACTGTACTTTTTGGAGTAACATTTCTTGCCATTCTCTCCTGATGTTGTTGCTGTTGGTTTCCTGCCATTCTCTCTAAAGAGCAGAAGGATTACACAAAGATGAGGGAGGTTTCAGCTTGGACCCCACTTCCACACACTAACTTCAGCCTCTTTGAGCTTCAGTGGAGCTGGGCAACCCATCTTTCCACATCTTTGATTTCATTGTGTCTGAAAAATGGGGCCGAGGAGAAGTGTTACAGTGATAGCAACTTGCTGTGCAGGCATGGCTAGGATTCAGTAAGTGCTTTGAGCTCCTTGGTAACATTATGGAAGTCCAAAGGGCTAGCATACAGAAATATAGCATGCAGGATGGCTTTCTGTCATATGATCACATCTTATACCAGCAAGTAATAGAACTGTAGGATCATAGAATGGTTTGGATTGAAAGGCACCTTAAAGATAATTCTACCCCTCATGCCATAGACAGGGACACCTTCCACTAGACCAGATTGCTCAAAGTCCCGTCCAACTGGCCTTGAACACCTCCAGCGATGGTGCTTCCACAGCTTCTCTGGGCAACCTGTGCCAGTGCCTCACCACCCTCTGATTGAAGAATTTCTTCCGTATATCTTCCTGGAACCTTTACTTCTCCAGGCTGAACAACCTCAACTCCCTCAGCCTGTCTTCATAGGCGGCTTCAGCTCTCTGATCATCTTTTTGATAAATGATGTGTGTTATCAGGTGCTAATTTTCTCAGAATTAACAGTACACTTGCTGATAATAAAGATTTAAAAGAGTAGCTGCCTCCATGCCCTAATTTCTCTTTCTTTGTATAGAGTATAATGAAGAGACCATAGTATCATCTACCCTTGTGAGGCAGTGATTAAGCAGTTACTAACATCTATTCAGAGATCCTGGTCTATGTAATTATAGAGCTGTGTCTTCTTTGGACCACGATCCTTGGGAACTTTGAGCAACTGTATGGGCCTTGAGGTTTTAAACAAAGCTTATCGAAGTCTTTAGGGTTCTTTGTACTGACTTGGATGGGTTTTAGATTGAGTTCTTTTTATCCAGCAAGTTTAGGTGTTTAGGTAAATAGGCATGAGTAAAAAGTTGTTTTAAAAGCTCATTTTGTCATCAACAGAAAAAACACTCTGCAGATGTTCAAAATGCACAGTTCAACAATTCAAGTGGTTTCAATTTTTTTTCTTTTTCTTTTTTTTTCTGTTTGAAAAGAGGAAAACACTTTGAAAAAAAAAAAGAGAAAAAAAAAGAAGCAGCAGCTTTGTGGGTTCTATCAACCCCAAGCAAAGTTGTCCTCACTTTCCCATCTATCCTCTGACTGAAAACTGCCTTTTTTTTTTTTTTTTTAACCTTTTACAGCAAAATGATGTTTACAGTTATCACAGTGCAGGAAGATTTACTCCTAAGGGTATAAAAGCCTTAAAGCATGGATTAGACTGGAAGCCAGTACATAACCAGCCAGGAACCAGCCTGCTCCTACAGTGTGCACTCAAAGCCATTCTCTGGTTCTGTTCTTATGCTTATTTATTTTAATGTTTTCTTCAAACAACACCTATGGGCAAAAGAGGATCTGAGATATCCTGTCTGAACACCTGTGACATTTGGATCTGGCAGAAAATCACAGTGCTGGCATTGGCTCTCTTTGTGTAACGGATGAGATCATGATCAGGTTGGAGTTGTTTTCAGGGCTCTGGATCTGAGCCTGGAACTGAACTTTACCTTTTAAGAAAGCCTAGCTCTCCCCTGCCTTCCCACCCGGCACCAGGCAGTGGAACGAACGAGGCAACGGGGACAAAACAGCACACTGCACAATAAAGAGTGTTAATATGAGTAATTATTGCAGTATGTCAGTGCACTATTTTAAGATTGCTCACTGCATGCCAAAGAGTGCTCTGGGCAGGGTTTTCATTACAAAATCCTGCCAAAGCACTTCCTGAGGGGATCGTGATAAATATAGATAGCAGAGAGCCTGTCTGGATCCATTGCAGTGAATAGCAGCAGCACACATGCCTTAGGGTCCACAAGGCTCATAAACCAGAAGACACTGGAGTTGGCCAAGGCCCCGGAATACCTCCAAATAATTTGGCTGACTCTAGTAAGGGATTTTCAGGTAGCTTTTTGGTATGGTGTAGAAGACACACTGGAGAGTCAATTCCCAGTTATCCCTACCAGAGCTGCATGGGTCACTTTTATTTCTGGCCCGTATTTAATTGTGAAGGATCCCTGTGAAATATTTTAGGCCAACTTCTTTTCCCTTTTGTTACATGGCTTCATTTTTGACCATCTGTATAACATTGCCCTTTGCATTGTGTCATTGCAGAAAAATAAAGGACAAAAGAAAATTATCCAGCTTTTTTTAAACTCTCTCTTTATAGCTGAATGATTCCCAGTTGCACATGTACATGAAAAACACTGCCACTCATTTTGCAAGCAGCTTTATTTTCTCATTTCAGGCACCAGGGCTGCTAGAAGTGCCTAAGCTGGCTGTTGTATTTGCAGTGTTGTTTAGGGTTTGAACTGCTCATCTCCCAAGGCTCCTATTCTGGTAGTGCAAAGAAATGACTGTGTTGAAGTATGTGCATGTTGGGGTCTGAGCAAGGCCCCCTCTCCTGGACCAGTCAGCCTGGTGACCCCAACGCTGCTGCAGTGGAGACCCCAGTGAACTAGTGACCCTAAGTGTGCAGCAGGGGCTGCGATGGCTTTGGCCTCTCTGAGAACACCACCAGCATTTCTGAAGTAAAAAGTCATGTCTCAAGGGATGGCCATGCATTTCGTAAAGGCTGTTTCACTGCCAGCCCTGCTGTGCAACAGCCGCAGCAGCTGGGAAGTGTTTCATGTCCAAGTGACCATGCACCAGTGCGAGGAGGGAACAGAGACACAATGGACTGTGCTTCTCCTGCCTGAAAACCTGGAATCCCTCCTTCAGGCTCTGTCTCTGTGGGCTAGTATAACTCATTTCTCTGTGTTGTTGTCAGCTGTGGGCAATTGCCAGAGTGTGAAATAGGTGCTCTCTGTACTTGCTGAGATTTCTACCCCACCTTAGTACCAGCAAACACTCTGCTGAGCCCTCTCCTGCTTGAGACCTGGTGACCAAAGTTGTTTTGGACCTGGAACTACTGCCCTGGCATACTGTGTATTTCTGTGGGTATGTCCTGGGGGAGCAGAGGGTGTACAGCGCAGGGGAGACTGGATTAGGTGTGTTGTAAGGCCATGCTAGCCAGCTCAATGTACCCCAGCACAGTAGGAGCCTATCTTTAGGAGGTCTTAAGCAATTCTGAAGTTGAATTCTGAATGTTGATTTACTTTGAAATTTTTTCATCTTTGTCAGACGCTCTCATGGAAGAGAGGCTTTGAGTCTTCTCCCTAGCTTGTCATTGTAAGTGACTTCACCCCCCTCCCAGCAGACACCAAGGAATTTGCCCTGCACATGAAGTTAGGAGCAGCGGGGAAAGCTGATGAAGAGGGCCCATTCCTACTGCAAGCCGGAAGCCCTGTCCTTCCAGGGACCCCTTTCTCTAATATTCACCTGTTATATTTTCCCTTCCACTGCCATTACCCATGATGTCCTGGCTTCTAAAGCCATCTGAGAGTTTTAGGACAGGCCCTGTGGGCTCTTTTCTGCCATCTACCTTCTTCTGATCTCTCGTACTAGCTTCGTGCTGTGTTTCATCACCTCCACACTGTGCAGGTCTCTCCCTGGGGCATAGGAGGGTAGTGGAAACGTGGTGGCAAGTTAAAGCTTCCCACAGCTTCCAATAAATGTAGAGTGCACTTCGTGTGTTTTTCCAGGTAATACCTGTGTGTTTTGCAAATAATACTGCCGCGAGGGGTCTAAATGCTTGAGGAGAAGTAACATCAGCTCAGTGAAAGGGATGATGATGAATCAGCAGGAAATGTTCTTTGCTGTGGATATCTAATAGACTCCATGACTCTGTGGGAGGAAAGACACAAACTTTGTGGTCTTTTTCAGTTTTGTTGTTGGTGGTTTGTTTGTTCTTGTTTTTAAGGGGTAAGACTATTCTAAATTCAGAAACTTCAGTACTAGATAAAGGGTGTGGGCATATGTGTAGATACTGAACTACTGATTCTTCTTATTTATTTTATTATTCATGACAAGAAACCTGGATCAAAGTAAAAGCCCATTCTCTTAGGTCCTGTGCAATATGTAGGAGAAAGGCTTGTGTTAAACAAACAGAAACCAACACAGCTCTGCCTTGCTAAACCAGGAGAGATGCAAATTTGCTCATAAGTTTGTTAAAGGGAAATTGCAGACAAGGTATTTTAGTATTAAGCCTGAGCAAAAATGCAGGAAAGGGTGTTCCAGTAAGGTGGTGATGCTTCTTTGCAGCACCTGCATTGATTTGGCTGTAAAGTATAATAAGCAAATTTGCAACAGGGTAAATGACTACTCCAGAAGTTTTGTTCTCTGCAGAGAATTCTCTGCACCTGTCAGGAGAGCTGGATCACTTGACTGCTACCTACCCTATTTAATCATCTGTTTTTGTGAGTGCTGAGAGCTGGAAAACAGGAATAACAACGTGTTTAGAGGCCTGATCCTTTCTCATGACCCACAAGGACTTTCCACCACTCATTCCAAAATGAGAGTTGCAGGTAGCGGAAGTGGAAAAAGTTATGAGGAAAGACAGCTGTGGAGGTTTGGTTTGGACATGTAACCTGAGCTAAAAACAATAATTATTTCCACTTCCCACCCTCATTGTCCCAGACAGCAAACTGAACCCTGGCTACATGTAAAGACATGCTTTTGACATACTTCTCTTTAAAGTGCATAAGACAACATACATGTGAACTGAAGATTTGGGGTTTCTTCTTTTTTTTCACCCTAACTCTCTCCTGCTCTTTTAACTCCCTTCTAATCTCCAGTATGTGCCTTGAATTCTCTGCACCATGCTGCAAAGGAGCTAGCACAGATTCCCTACAGGCCGAGCGATTTTTATCCAGCTGAACACATGTTCAACAAGATCCCACAGCAGTTATTTAAGCAAAATGTCTGGTGAATCTATCAGTGTGGGAGTTAGTGCAGACAAATCTGAACCTGGTCTGAGAGATCAGGGTCCATTTGCCAAGTCATTGTGACTTCTGGGCACTGACACTGAACCAGTTGCAGTCTCTCATCTCTCTCCATCATGCCGACACAAGGCCAAGCACATCACATGAGAGCATCCCCAAAGTCATGTAGCTCATGCTGCTGAGAACTAGAACTAGAGAACGAGCGCGAAACCCCATGCATGTCCAGTTTAACCAAGACCATTCTCATTTGAGAGTGTCAAAGACCAAGAGCCAGAATGAGTTCCCAGGAAAATCATACCAGTTACTTGCTGTTGGTCCCTGGCTAAGACATGTAACTTCTCAGTGCTTTAGTTTCCCCATCTGTAAAATTGAGTAAAAATCCCTTGATGTTGCCTGACAGAAAGCTGTACAAGTCCATTTCAACCCTGCTGCCCCTACAACACAGAAAAAAGCCACTTCAATAATCTATAGTGCATTTCAAGGGTTGGTCAATATTCGTAAACCTAAAATAACATATTAAACACCATGTACCTGCTATGGAGTGTTACCTCTATTTTTTTTTTCTCATTTGCAACTCTTTAGATTCCTTCCCTTCCCTTCCCTTCCCTTCCCTTCCCTTCCCTTCCCTTCCCTTCCCTTCCCTTCCCTTCCCTTCCCTTCCCTTCCCTTCCCTTCCCTTCCCTTCCCTTCCCTTCCCTTCCCTTCCCTTCCCTTCCCTTCCCTTCCCTTCCCTTCCCTTCCCTTCCCTTCCCTTCCCTTCCCTTCCCTTCCCTTCCCTTCCCTTCCCTTCCCTTCCCTTCCCTTCCCTTCCCTTCCCTTCCCTTCCCCCTTTTTGGCTAGTAGCATTCATAGAGAAGATACAGGGAGGGCAGAGCAGCAGAGCATGTGAATAATTTCATTTCTTCATGCCCTGAGGTGATTCATGTGAAGTCCACATATAAGCACTGGTTCCCTAAACCCTGGAGAAATTTAGAGTGTAGTTCGCTCTTAGGACTCCAGAATCACCTAAATAGGAGACTGACTGAGGAATTACTTCTCTAAGAAAAATCCCCTTTGCAGTCAACTTTCAGACCAGGGTCTGTTTTATCCCTTTCATATCTCACTTCATAAAATCAGTGTCAAAAGTGAGACTGACAACCAAACCCAAGATGCACCTACAGCTCCTGTCCTGTTCTGCTTGAAGGCTTCGCTTCTTTTGATCTCTCTGGGACAACAGGCTGGCTATTGTCCATGTGCTGTTTTTTTTTTCCCTCTAGCAACAGAAGATGGTGAGTGCTTTCTTAAGCACAGCAGTGGTAAAGGTCAAAGTCAAAGCAGATCTGGCTTTGCCTGTTGTGAAAGCAGGAGCAAGGGGTGGGATTCCTCAGCGGGACATGAGGGAATGGCTGCACAAAATAGCTTTATATCCTGGATGACTTTGGTGGTCCAAACAGCACAGTTGTTCAGCTCTGTGGGTATCACTGCTGCATGGGAACTCCAAAGGCCACTCTTCTAGACAGACGGACATCTTCCCAGTCATTAGGTAACTAATACTGCTTAGCACCCTTCCAAGACTGGGATAAGGACACGACCCCAAACACATATACTCTCAGATACACAACCACACAAAATTTGACAAAGGAGAGATTCTGTTGGAAAATCATTCAAAGGTTTCAACCTGCAAGCCTGAAGCTAAGTGCTTATCCCTGTGTGTAAGGAGTCTGTAGTCAACCAGCAGCCTGTTTATGAGAAGCCCTGAGTACCCATTATTTTTGTTGTCTTCAGTAAGAGCTAAAGGTCCATAAAATTAATCTAAAAAACACAGACTAAGGGAACCATGTTTGTTTGCTTGTGTGTTTTCCCCTGCCGTTATCTATCATGACTGTCTGTAGAACACTGACCTTTTGTTACTGGACGTGATGCAGCTGGTTCGTGATGTGATAGTTTTGAGATATAAGGCCTCCTTGGCTTATGCCAGGGAGAAGATCCTAGGGCCATTTTCTCCTAAGACCTTATGGAAAAAAAAAAAAAAAAGAACAAAAAAAAAGAACTCTGTGTCACCTTATCCAGAAATAGAGATTTTGGCTTTGAGTTATGAGATGATATCATATCCCCTGCTACGGAAAGTGCACGTTCAGTGACTAGTGTGCAGGGCTGCTGCACACCCTGCTCATCCTATAGGCAACTGCACAAGTGTTGTGACTGTGGTTTGTACACATGGAGAGAGGCCAAGGGTCACTGCCTGTGGGTGCAAATGGTTGGGATTGGCGTTCAGCATGCTCTCATCACAGCCTGGCAGGCTGCTCCAGCTGCAGACATGCATTGATTACAGTAGCCAAAGGCTTTGTCTTTCCTTAAGGGGGGTTGGTAGAAAAGTCTGCAATGTTTTTTCCAGTCGGCTACACAATAGGTTTTCATGGTACTGTCAACCTGCTTTATCAGTGTCTTGTACAGTGATGTGCAACGGGGTGAGCTTGACATCAGGTGCATTTTCAGATTTTCTGTGCTTTTCCATTCTATTGATAGGGTATCCTAGCCTTTCATCCCTCTGCCCTGAGCTCTGTCTTCTGCAGTCTGGCCCTTGCCTAATCAAGTGAGACAGCTCTCCTGTTGTTACTGTTGAAGCTGCAATAAACAGCATATCCATTTCTCCATTTATCTGCTTTTTGAAATCCAGCCTGTAATGGCAGCAATAATTACTCCATTTCTATATTTGGAGATCATCAGCACCTCATGAATATCAAATTGTACTGTTATTATCTCTGCACAATATGGGCCAGTCTCCTATCAGTGTAAACATGTATAACTGTGAATATCAGTAGGACTGTCAGAGATCCCAGAATAGACAAGGTAAACAGGAGTCTGACATTATTTGTTTAGTGGGGAAGGCAGGGAGAGAAGCAGAAAAGCCAGCTGGAGTTTTGATAGCACAGAGCCCATCCAGCATTGCTGTGGGTACACACAGCACTCTACTTGTTGGGACCATTAGGAGCAAGTGCAGATTTCTCTGAGCCAAGTACCATGTTAAAATCCTTGGTATTGGGGTTAAAATCCTGAGTCTTCTGCAAAAACATCTCAGCCCACAAGCAAATTCCTTTGAACGCTTACTTAGGCTTTGTTGTTAGACTTTTTCATTGCCCAGGAGATGGTGATGTTTAAAGCTCCAGTCTGACCAGGGCTGATCTAAAAACTTCATTGTTGTCAAACATCTGAAGCTCAGTGGATTTGGCTGCCTCCTAGGAGACCTTTTCCCCCCTCTGAACCTCCAGTTGAGGAGACTCCCAGGGGACAGTCTCTCCTCATCACCATCTTTCAGAGCTGTCAGAATACTTTAGCAGCTCATGGCATGGTTTTCCAAGCCTTGCTTGCATTGATGCAGACCCTGCTCTGGAGATGAGCCCATCCATATGCACTGCTTTCCATCCAGGTCCGTACCTCCCCACCACAAAGATATTACAGTCATTAATAAAAAAAAAAAAAAAAGGCACCATGAAGTCTCCCCAGCCTGCAGACAGAAAGAGCAGGGTTATGTCTTAGTACCTAACTGTCTATAGTTTATAAAAACTTTTTTTTGTGTGTATAAAGTGAGGGTGCTAAAATGCAGGTAGGGGAAAAGCATGGCTGGTTCACTGCTGGCACTTGGAAGGAGCCAGGCCTGAGTGACTGCACGACCCAGGGAGGGTGGGCAGGTGAGCCATGGGGCTGGTGGGACAGAGGGACACCAAGAAAATGGTAAAACCTTGTGAGAACAGCTGATTCTGTGAGGTTGCAGGTTGTGTTATTCCACAGTATTTTACCCCAAGGTATTGGCATACACACAGCCAAGTACATGCTTGAGTTTCTAGGTCAAAGCCCTTAAGGAACACCAAAACCAGCCAAAAACATCCTATAGTCTGCTCCAGATAGATAGAAAAGGCTTAGTAAATAAAGCTGGCTTCTTATCAACTCCTCGTCCCTGAAACGGCTATATTACACCCGCCCAATGGTTTCTGTCCTAATTTCTAGAATCAGCCCTCTTTTCAAAGAAGCCTCCGCCAAAAGAGGACATGACTAAGCAAAAGAGGAAGCTTAACTGCAGCAAAATGTGAGTGAAACAGAAAATAATCACTGAGTAAACTTGTACTCATCCGTTCAGCAGGGAAACAAATCTAGATCAGTCTCCGCAGCCTTGGAATGATCTCACTGGCTCTAGCACAGCTGGCCTAGAGACACAAACAGCATGCAAAACAGGAGTTAAGGACCCCAGGGCAGTGCATGGCAGCTATCATTTGCATCTGTTTCTCAGGGGGCTGTCTCCTTCCTAGAGAAGAACTATTGTATGTGTGTTTATACTGCAAGGGAGCTGTCTATGTTTGGTTTGGAAAAGCTATGCTTGCTTAACAAAACCTGAATTTATCCCTGTAATCCTTCCCTGCATCTCCATGGCCAGATTGGAGCAGCCTGTGGAAAAAATTCCTGTCTATTTTCAGAAATAGATAAAAGCTTTCAGATTACGGAGTGCAAATCTCAGCTCAAAATGACTGGAAAAATCCATTCAGTGTCTCTGTCACTGACCCCCGTGACCTCTCCAAGTAATGAATTTCAGTTGCTTTTCCCCTGTGCTGCTTCCTTCTGCCACCACCACTGCTGGTCCTGGAACAGACCCCAATCCCAGCATCTGCAGAATGTCAGCCCTGCATCCAGCTGCTTATCCCATGGGGATATGAAAGAGAGATACGAAAGAGCAGAGTTTGTGGAAATTACTATTGATCTCACTGCTTAAGACTGTTAGTGGGGTCTTTTTATGCCAGCGTCCACACAGCTCACAAATTTCAGGATAGTGCTAGCATGCCAAGGAAGAAGTGCTCTCTGCCACAAAAATAAAACTGCCTGGAATCTATTTCTTTGTACACACTCATCTCAGAGCCATGCTTGCTGCTGCGCTTGGAGTTGGCTATGATGCTGGTCCCTTCCCCCTTGGGAGCTCCTAAAGCAAATGAGCCTTTAGCATCACTTATTAGTTCACGAGATTGAAGATTCAGCAGAGAAGATCACTGCTCATTTAAAGGGATTGCATGTTTTAGGAAGTCCCTGAGGCTCAATGAATTCTGCTCATGGTGGATTAGATGCCCTGTTAGCAAGCAAAATATTAAATGCAATTGCAGTGAGCTTACATTTCACTCATTTTTCACTTACGGATTACAGAGTGAGTCTTCGTAATTAATACCAAGGAAGAGGGCATTCAGCTGAACTACAGCTTTTGAAAGATTAACCTTGATAGGATTTTTTTTTTTTTAATTTAGAACTTTGTTTTCCCTTCTGTAGTGATCAGAGCAGACCTGAGATGCTGATCCCTTTGTGTTGTGCTCAACAAAGCATCTAGCAGAAATCCTGCAGGCCTCCACTGGGATTCACCCGGCTGCTGAGCACCACACCTGCATCTCCTCTGACAAAATTGGGTCAGATCCTGGAAGGTTCTGAGTGTAACCCATTTTGGAGCTGAGGTGCTTCAGATGTCTTACCTTCTGTTTCAGGATACAAAAGCTAAATGAGCAGTTTGTTGCAAAATGAGACAGTTGGAGAGACCACCTGCTCTGATGGTGAGTATGTGATTCTGGATGAGATGACAGAACTTCTGATTGTTGCTCTTAGTCCTGCTAACCAGCAAGGGCTTGGGGCAATCAGCTCATTTCACTAAGAAACACAGAAATATATCAAATTTGCAATGACTGGGTTAATTTTTATCTAATGTGAATACAGAGATGCCTATACTTGAACACACTGCTACTGAAATATGTGAACAGGTGACAAGGTATGCCACCCACCAGATCAGGCTGCCCAGGGCCTCATCCAGCCTGACCATGAACACCTCCAGGGATGGGGCATCCACAGCTTTTCTGGGCAACCTGTGCCAGTGCCTCACCACCCTCTGAGTGAAGAATTTCCTCCTAACATCTAATCTAATTCTCCCCTCTTTTAGTTTAAAACCATTCCCCCTTGTCCTGTCATTATCTGTCCTAGCAAAAAGTTGTTCTCCACCTTTTTTATAAGCACTCTTTAAAGAACTGAAAAGCTGCAGTGAGGTCTCCCTGGAGCCTTCTCTTCTTCAGGCTGAACATCCCCAGCTCCCTCAGTCTTTCTTCATAGGTGAGGTACTCCAGCCTTCTGATCTCCTTTGTGGCCCTCCTTGGGACCTGCTCTAACAGATCCACATCCTTCTTGTGTTAGGGGATCCAGACCTGGATGCAGCACTCCAAGCCGGGCCTCACGAGGGCAGAGTAGAGGGGGACAGTCACCTCCTTGACATACTGCCCACTCCTCTGTTGATGCAACCCAGGATGCAGTTGGCCTTCAGGGCTGCAAGTGCTCACTGCTGGTTCATGTCAAGCTTTTTGTCCACCAGAACCCCCAAGTCTTTCTCTGCAGGGCTGCTCTCAATGAGTTCTTCTCCCAGTCTGTACTCATGTCTGGGATTGCCCTGGCCCAGGCACAGTACCTTGCACTTTGACTTGTTGAACCTCAATAGGTTCACATGGGCCCACTTTTCAAGCTTGTCCAGGTCCCTTTGATGGCGTCCCTTCCTTCTGTTGTATCAACTGCACCACTCAGCTTCGTATCACCAGCGAACTGGCTGAGGGTGCACTCAATCTGATTGCCTATGTTGTTGATAAAGCTATTAAATAATACTAGTCCCAAGACAGACCCCTGAAGGACACCACTTGTCACCGGCCTCCACCTGGACATAGAGCCATTGACCACCACTTTCTGGCTGTGACCTTCAAGCCAACTCCTTATCCACTGAATGGTCCACCCATCAAATCCATCTCTCTCCGATTTGGAGATCAAGATATCACGTGGAACCTTGTCAAAGGCCTTACAGAAGTCCAGATAGGTGACATGGGTTGGTCTTCCCTTGTCAACTATGATGCAGTCACTCCATCTTAGAAGGCCACCAGATTGGTCAGGCACAATTTGCCCTTGGTGAAGCTGTGCTGGCTGTCTCAAATCACCTCCTCGTCTTGCATGTGCCTTGACATTGCTTCCAGGAAGATCTTTTCCATGATCTTGCCAGGCACAGAAGTAAGACTCACCGGTATCTGAAGCAAGGAATATAATGTCATTAATTAAGATAATGTGTACTCCAATAGGAATACCACAGGAAAGGCCATTATTGTCTCTAAAGGTTAATTAATCTTAATTCCCCTTAGAATTGTCATGAAAAGATACATATTGATTCAAGGTTACTGGTTCTACATATGTAGAACACGGGCTGAGTGCATAAGCCTGAACTGTATGTATAAAAATGAAGTGGTTCATTAGAAAGAGAAAACAAACTGCAGTTGGTAAAAAATAATTTCAAACATCTTCAGAAAATCTGGAGGTGTTTCTGTTACGATGATGAGTCTAAGAACTATAACTCCAAGTAAAAACCTAACCTACTGAGAGAAAATATACGTGGAAATTCAACTCTGACCCATTTGGAAGACAAAATAAGTCTGTGATATCCTGTTCATTCACCAGGGAGCCATACTTACTATTCAATTTTTGCAGCTAGCCAGAATACAGGTATTTATATATTCTGTATGATCCAAGTGCTTAAAATTCTTTGGACTGTTGACATCAGCTGAGATGAATGAAGGAAATTCATAGGATCAGTGTGATTCAGGATCTTCCTGCAGTGTGTAATGACCGCAGGAATATCTCCTATTTACATAACTCTTTTTTCATTCCAGGAGTTCCCGGGGCATTATGCAAACCCTTCAAAAGAGAGATCACTGCAACTACCACCACTGAGATCCCCTGCTGTGAGCTGACAGCTACTCAACAGGAAACAACTACACTGCACAGGCAGCATGTAGGGCCGTTTGGATGGGTGCCTTCTGGAAAAAAAAAAAGGGGGGGTGTGTGGAGGGTGGGAGGAGAGAGAGAGAAAAGAACAGAGCTAAAAGGAAATGTTTCAATACTGCTGGGAAAGATGAGCCCTGCTTCTCACTCAAACTGCCCAGACAGCCTCTCTCACCTCTGCTCACTTCACAAGAGGCGTTGGGCAGCCAGGAGAGTGGTTGGCTGTATTATCCAAACATTGAGCAATGCTCTTCACAGCTCTGCTGTAACACTGGCTAGTCTACACAGCTCTCCTTGGTCATCAGTGCTGTGTAGGGGAGGGAAAGATGAGCAAATCTGCCTGGAGAGCTGCCCATGGACAATTCCTGTTTCCTCTGCTACTATTTGCACTGTATCTCCAGTCTCTCTCTGTCTTTTCCTCGTAGTCTCCTTCCTTGGTTCTGACTATGATCCTGCTCCTTCGTGCTCTGGAGTCAAGGTGTTATATTATTTTAGTGGAGGACTTAAGGAAAGGAGAAAGCACCTCCCTTTTCTTCTGGGAAAGGTAGTTTGCAAGTATCTTGGAACGATTCTCTTAGGTTTTCTGAATAGGTTTCTAGGTTTAGGATGGGCACAAAGTGTAGGTTAGTTAGGCAAAAGACTAATGTGAAAAACCTGAAAAATATCCAAACCCTTCAAACTCAGCATTTTCCACTCACACCTTCCCAATAATTTCTAACTCCACATCTTCATCCCTAAGAGTAATGCTTAGGTTTGAGCTTAGCTGAATGTGGCAAAGAATCCACGTAAGTGGTGGAAATCCATCTTTGTATCATCCTTTATCAAGCGGGACCAAGGGGGGGTATATTAAATTTTGGGCATGGTTTCCAGAGCTATGGGGTTTGCCTAGGGTATTTTCACCAGAGGGAGGGAAGAGAGGCAGGTGGACCCTTGCCAACAAATCCCAAAAGAAAGGGTCTTTTACTCAGTATATAGATATATATTGCCATCGCTGGTTTTGCATGGCTTTATGACTGTGCTCCTTCATGCCTAGTAAAGGTCTGGGAATGCACGTAAGTTGTGAAAATCCATCTTTTTATCATCCTTTATCAAGAGGGACTAAGGGGGGGGTATATTAAATCCAAATATTTTCTCTGCTCTTAATCACCTGACAGAAAGGTCACACTAATTACATCAGATGCATTTTCTCAAATTTCCCTGCTTCTGTTATGAGTGTGAGGCTTATCTAAGAGGAACTATTCTGACCACTAGTAAACACAGCCTGTCTTATCCATGTCTCAGTTCCCAAATTAACCAGGTGACAAGGAGACCCTCACAGGATGCAAGGCATGGTGACAGAAATGGGCAGGTCATGGCCTTTTACTGTGAGAGAAAAGCATGGCAGAAATGATCCAATTCTGTTACTGCAGAGCCATGTATGCAGTCCATGTATGCAGGGGCTGGGGGCAACAGGGGGGAGCATTGAGTTGACAGGCACTGTGCCAGTAGATAGTGCTAAAGACTACACAGCATGGACCTTGGCTTAGTAGGACCAATGAAAGTCTGTTTTTATGCTGTGCAAATGGCCCTCTGCCTTTCCCCTAATGCTTAGTAGACATGTTTTGGAGTTGCCATTGTGAAAATCGTAGGAGTGGTGAAGCAGATGTTGGCTTGGTCAGGAGATACGGGAAGAGAAATGAACAACAAGTGGGAGAGAAGCCATGTTCATCATACTGCAGATGAGCCTTCATATTCTCTGTATCACTAATACAAACTGGAGTGTTTGGCCTTTTACTACTTTTCCTTGTGTAGTATTTTGTACTTTTTTTGCTAAGTGTGCCTCAAAAATTGGAGATGATAAAACATGGGCCAGCCCTTGGTGGAAATGGATGGTGCTAGGATACTCCTGGAAAGCAGCAGGGTTTAATTTTTATCTCTACTCAAACTAAATTTTCCCAGAGGTGGAAGTGGTAAAAGCAGTTTTTGGTAGAAAAGAAAATCATTGTCATGTTTGAAAGAGGGAAGCACAATAAAAAGACACACTTAAAAAGGGAGAAAAGTAAAATGCCATTAGATCTTATTCTTTCAAGATGAGGCCCAGGCGTGAAACTGCAATGTGCAACAGAACTCTGCCACCAGATGGTTATATAGATTGGAAACGAGCAACAGGGAAGAAATATGGTACTTTCTTACATGATGCAATAAGATGTTGTGCTTCCTGGCCACATATAAAATTAATTTATAACAGAAGCACACCAGAAATGCCTGAGGGTAACACTAGCCACAGCAGAACATCAGGGCTTCTTTCTTTCTTTCTTTCTTTCTTTCTTTCCTTCCTTCCTTCCTTCTTTCCTTCTTCTTTCCTTCTTTCCTTCTCTCCAGCATTAAATAATGGGACTGACATTTTTCTTAAAACAACCTCAGAATGGGTGGTTGGAGAGAAAGATCAAAGATCCATGTCTCATAGGATGCATCAGGAAAAAGTAAGTATGTAATCTGATGCACTAATGCACTAATATACACATATGTCCTCTGTCACACACACTAGGGTAACTCTTTAGGTTATTTTTTCAACAGACCTCTACAATGGTGACATTATTAAATTAGTATTATTACTATGAATAATTGTATCATTTTCTCTGATTCCAGTTGTTCTCACTCGTTTTCTTCTAATGCACGTTGGTGGTACCCATCACTGGAGTGACTGGAAGCATTTCACATGTTTTACAGTGTATAGTTTTAATGTTCTCTGAGCAAAGGAGACAAGTAAACTTTTTGACCCTGGAAGTAAGGGACAGATTTGCAAAATATTTAAGCTCTGGGCTTTATCAAGGCCACAGTAACCTATTAAAAAACAAACAAACAAAAACCCTCCCACTGAATTCATTAAGCTTTATCTTAAGCTGAAAAGACCAGAGCAATCAGAGCTGCCCATCAATGAAAAGAATGGGAAAGATGGATAATCAATCTTGCAATGCATTTTTAGTAGTAAATTGACTTGACCCAAGACCTGTGTGTCTCAGAGGACTGAATGACAGTGCTGAGTGGTAGGTGATGAAGGTCCATGGAGACAGGATAGACTCAGGTGATGGTTACAGCAGTGCAAATCTCCCTTCCTGTGGAAACGCTGTACCACCTGAAGCAGGGAGCAGGAGAAACCACCACTGGGGTAGCTTGAGAAACCAGGAAGACCTTAATGCCTTAGTTAGGGCTCTTTGTCTTAGTGTCAGCTCTTCCAAAGTGCTGCACATATGCTTTCCTAACCACAATACTATTCGAAGCCTCCACCTTGGTTAACGTTTCATCATTCACACTCTGAGAATTATCATTTCCTCTAGACATGCTGACAAAACTCATTGCTTATTGCTCACAGCATGTCAGAACTGCTGATTTTGCTTCGGACTGCAAGATGTTTGGAAAGCCACATGCTTTTCCTGCAGCCAGCTCAATCCCCTCCACGCCGGCCTCTGTTGCTGTGGTTGCTCTCACCCAGAATGCCAGATCCTGTCCCCCCCAAGTTAGAGCAGATGAGAAGAGCTGCTTGAAGCAGTGCTGGGTTTCATATCTTCAGTATCAAGTTCACAGAATTGTAGAATTCCTTCTGATAGCCAGATATATGACCTCTCTAACAAAGCTGGTCGAGTCTTTTCCACCTTGCTTACCTCCAAGTCTGTGGATAAGCCTGTCAGAGGCAGGAGCCAGGGAGGATGATCTAGATGTGTCCTGTAAATGCTCACCGTTCCACTACCCCAGCAGTGCCTCCTACACCCCAGGGACATTACTGGGGTCTCTCCCTGGCAGCAATACTACTCTGGAAAGATTATAACTGTGAAGAGGCCCAAATATAGCACCCGAGTGTTGGCTTTGCTCTGCCCCCCCCAAAAACAAACAGGATGATTGGAGTGGGAAGTGGGAAAAAGGAGTAGTCCTGTGCTCTCAACCTCTCCAACAAGAAATGGGAGTAACACCTGGCTGGTCACCGACCTGTTATCATGCCACAATCGTGAATGGTTGCTAAATGTTGCAGCCAGAGAAATGCAGATCAGATGCAGATTAATTGCTGCGTTTCATATGACAGGACATATATTTCTCCATAAGTCACTGGCATCTAAGCTAACACAGACAACACAAAGCTATTCCTGCAGATCTGTACATTTGCCCATGGCTGCACAGCTGAGCTCTCATTTCACAGATGAGCTTCTCATCCAGGAGAAGGAAGAGCTGAGTTTTTGATGAAAGCTCAATTTCTGCATTGCAGGGCGAGTAGTGGACAACATAATCTGATCTATGAAGCTATGAAAAAGCTATGAGCTATGAAGACTGGGGGCAGGAGCGTGCTACTGGCAGTACTGTCCTTCCTCACTCCCCACCTCACTGTCTCGCTTTACTGCCTTGGCCTGGCAAGCCCCTGTAGATGTGAGCTGCCTCTCACAGCTTGTTATCCCACATTTTGTTTGCATCATGCTGGATCTGTCCAGGTGGTTAAACAAAAGGCATCTTTTTGTTATTGTTGTTGTTTTTACCGTGCAATTGCTACGTTTTTTACTAGGCCTTTGCTTTTCCCGTGAGGAATCTCTGGAAACTTGGATAGGATCCTTTGGCTCACATTAGAAAAAGGTAATAAAATCTTGGGAACCCAAAATGCTTCATTGTTGTTTTCACCAAACATCTTTTCCCATTTTGAAAAATGCGCTTCTCTGTTCTAATTTGTTTCCATATTTAGGGAAAACTTCTTCCTAACCTGCCAGTTTTTCTTCTTTCCAGCAGACCTGTGCCCTCCAAGAGCCCTGCAGACCTTAACTCTGCATTCCACCACACTTCTGACTCTCCACAGAGCTACAAGGAAGTCGATTATTTCCTCATTGCTCTGGATTCTCCATCTGTCACTTTGCGACATAATATTTACTTACCTTTTCCAAGCACTTTAAATCTCCATAGGAATGCATTATAAAAGTTCATTAGTGTTATTACTGTTCTCCATTGTGTAATGTTGAAAAATGGCTTGTGCAAGTCTGGCTCTTCTGTTCTTGCTCTGACCCCATCCACTGTTCGGGTGCTGCTGCCTCCTCTGGGGACAGCAGTAACTCACCTTTGTTTTCCCAGTCTCTCTCTCAGATCCTACTGAGTCTGAGATAGGATAGGATCCTACTGAGCCTAAGAGAGGGACAACTGTCTAGTCTCCTACATGTTGGTTCAGAGACAGGCAGATCTGGATTCAAAGGTTGCTGCTTTTCTTTCTGCACTACTGATAAACATGTCTGCATTTGAGTTCCAATATATATTTTCACAGGCTCCAGTATGACCTGTATGATCTCAAAGCTCCTTTTATATGGTGGGAAGGCTGAAGACCCTGTTGAGAATGACTTTACCAAATGTTGATGTGCTGCTGACTCTGACCTGTTTTCTCTGCCACAGTGTTTTTCTGTTTAGTACATAGTTACATTTTTTTGTTCCATTTTTTTTTCTGTCATGCCAAAACACTTATTTTCAGTGATACAAAAGGCTGTCAAAACACCAGGTACTTGAACTGACAACACCATGTTGTTGTCATAGGAGCTTCTACTAAACAGGCTGGTGACCAAAGGTTGTGGACTGGTGAGACTCTTCCATGCTCTTCTTCCTCTCCCTCTTCATCCTTTTCGGAGGCATACTGGTCAACACGCTCACCGTTTTATGTTAAACAGCTGCCATGTTTCAAGCCAGAGGTGACTGCATTTCAGAGACAAGCAAATGTACTTCTGTATTGCTGCCAGACTGTGATCTCATGTACTTTAGCCTTGTGTTTTCAAATGCCTCTACTGGATGTTAGTGGTGCAGCTCTAGCCTGACCCCAGTGTAAAAGAGATCTGATCTAATTCCGCTACCTTTTGGCATCCAAAAAATGTTAAGTATATATTTTAGAATAATGTACATTCTGCCATCCTGTTAACTCCTGTTTCACAGGGACTTGTTCTCCCTCCTAGCCAATTATTTTGACCAGAATTGGTGACTAATGGAAGCAATTTGTAGAAAGCATGCTGTTCCCAACTGACCAACAGCAAACTGCTAATGACTGACATTAGAGTGACTGTTCTCCACAGAGGAAGAGTTGAAAGCCCATTGCATGCAGCACCAATCACATTAACAACAAAACAAAGCACCCTGATACTGGCACCTGCCATTTATCCTGGCTACTTCTTGCCTCCTTCTGTGGCACATCTGTAATACCACACCAAAATACACCAGCTGTGTATTTGTTTATACAAACATGAAATGCGATTTAAAACACTTTGATAACATGACCTTCTAAACTTGATGGACAAAATATTAAAAATACTAATTCACTGCAAGGAGCAATTCTGCACTGCTTAGGAGATGGTGCATGGGACTTAGTAGATCATTTTCATCTCTGAAATTTCTGAGACGTGATGAATGGAATTTCTTAGTATTTGAAACAAGAGAGGGGTATGTTTAAAAAGACTGGAAAGGACCGCAGTGTAAAATCCTTGTAATTCAAAAAAGGCAGTCTTGTTTTTTATTGCCCTTGTGGGGGAGTCTCCTGTGAACCAAACAGCCAATAAGTCAAATAAATATTTCTGAATTAAATTAATCTTCTCACAGGCTTTGGGGATTTTTTTTTTTAAACACCAGTAATTTATTGAATTATCTTTCGTGGTTATACCTGCAGATGCCTTTTGAATTTGATAGCTAACACACTAAACTCCTAGTGTTTCTCAAATCAGCTAAATTCCCTATGTCATCTGTACCAGTTACTATATTTATAAGGCAGTAAACAGTGGCATTTATTGTTTGCTGTTCATGGGACTGTGCAGAAGAACAAGTTTAGTCTGTTTCCAGAGATATACACCTACCTTGCTGGCACCAGAAATATTATACCAGCTTAAATCAGTGCAATCTTTCCATGCTGTCACTGCCTTCCCTGTTTTGATGTTCACTGCTGTGCTGATTCCCTTTGAATTAAGGCCCTGTCCCCACTTCTGCCGTTTCTGAAAAATTTAACAAGTGCAGCTTAGGCATGTTATGAGCAGCTAATGAATTTCACTATCTAAGAGGGTATGTTGGCTCTGATATCTGTTTTCCTTTGTAAGAAGATGGAGAAATGAACGTCCTTATGTTGACTTGTCAAATCCTTATCTTGAACCCTCTAGAAAAGTAGGAAAATGAAGGCAAGCAGGTGAATGTCCCAGATATCAAGTAACTCATCTCTTCTCATAGGCAGTGAAATTTGCATAGAAAACTCAAGAGAGAGGAAAAATCCAGATGGATATGGAGTACTGCAGTTTTGGCAAATGAATGACAAAGTGGGTTAGGGCAGCGCACAGGAATTAGTTCTGAGCTATCCTAAAGGGTTTCAGGATAGAGCGCATAGAGGTTTTGATGGTGGCATCTAAGCTGCTCTCTAGGTTGGAAGTCTTTGGGGAGAGCATCTCTCAACCTCTCACCTGTTGCATTTATGATCCCTTCTCATCTTTTCCTTCCTGTGACACAATCCTTTCCTCTTCCTCTTCTTCCCACTCCTTCAATTTACTACTTTATAACAACTCTGAGGCTAATTCTGCAGTTGCTTACATTGCAAAGGACAATTAGGAAAGCATTTAACACATTCTGAGCTTATTTAGGAGGTGCAAATAGCCATGTGAACAGTAGACCCAGACCCTCAGCAGATCCATAAGGTGCTTGTGGGTCACATTCTGAAAATATTTTGATGCAAGCATAACTATATGCACCATGAGCTGTTAGAGAGTCTTCACATTAAAGTGACAGAGGCTTTTGCAAAGAACAGGAGAACATGAGTTTACTTTTCGCTTTTTTTTTTTTTTTTTTTAGAGGCATTACTAGCTGCTTAAAGATATTCTCCACATTGCTTATCTCTCCTTTTTTTTTTTTTTTTTTTTTTTTTAAGTGGTCATTCTACTAGGCTCAGGTAGAGGCCCCAAGGGAGCTTTGTCTGCAAGTAAAACACAGAACTAAGCGATAGTGATTAAAAAGCAAAATGTTTTAGGCGCACTGCTATTAGTGAAGCTGGTTTCAAGTTTCCCCTCCTCTCTGTCATCACTCTTTTAGTGGCTCATTAGGAGCTTCATGGTGCTACTCGTAATTCCTGGTGAGCTGTGCCATCACACGACTAATTAAAGGAGCACTCTGCAAATCATATCACTGAAAACCTTTTGTAAAGCCTACGCTGGTTACAGCCAAAAAATGCTCTTCTCATGTGTTACTGATATCTTAAATTCTTACCTCTTCATCTATACATTTCAAAGTCCTAGCAGTGGATGGACAGTAGCTTGCCTCACTTCCCGTTTTCACTTTCTACTTCTCAGGTGCTAGCACAACTAAAAAGTATGAATCATTTTTAATTCCAATCCTTTTCAGAGAGTTCTCATTAATTCACCCCCCCGCCCCTTGCCCCCAGTCATCTCTCTTTTTTTTTTTTTCTCCCACGTTTGTTTTTCCACACAAGTATTCCTTACACAGCCACAGTGGCTTTTAGTCTGGCTGCAAGTTCCTCTCTAATAGCTTTTGAACACATCTGACGAATTTCTGTCCGATTTGGTGGAAGGGTAGCAGTCTCAGAAACAATTACATTCCTACAAGATCTGTTAATACTGACAGCATGCCAGAGGTGAGAGAATTAAATTCATGCCCCCAGTGAGAAAACATTATTATTGTTCTTGGCAGCTGGTACACACTGGCCAACCTGTATCTACCACTTCTTGCCTTGTGTGGTTGTTGATCGTGGTGTGGGGAGGTGATAAGATTAATGCAGTAGGGAAGGAGGTAGGCTGAGGGATACAGGGAGCAAACCTGGTGGAATTCAGGCCTCCCTCCTTCCAGTTCTCCCCACAGTTGTTTTGGGACTAAATTAAATCCAAGATTTCTTTTTCTTTTTTCTTTCTTTTTTTTTTCTTTTCTTTTCTTTCAAATATGTCAAAAGCTCAAACACCACTTCAAATGGCATTATTTTTGTGGAGGTAAAGCCATTACCTAATATTGTTTTAACAATGCCTTTTGAAATGTACATACACTTCCAATCAGCCAGATTCTTCCTTTTCACTAAATACTGAACATTCTTTTCTTCCCCTCACTGTTGTCTTTGGCTGTAGAAATTGTACTTTCCACTTTCATAAAAACTGCAGGGGTAATACGACTGCATGTATAGTTTTTGAGTAGACTTCTTGCATTCTGACAAAATGGCTATGTTAACTCATCTCACAGCGGTTCGAGGGCTTGCATGCTTTGCTTGGGTAGTTGTGACTGAAAATGCAATTCTATGTATTTTCTAGTACTGTGCCATGCTGAATGGTTGAAAAGCTGTCATGTTCTTCTTCACAGTAGGCTACATAACTATGTGATAGACAAAATGATGCCTCTACAAAATGTACAAAATTGCTTTGGGGTCTTTAAGGAAATCAGAAACACCATTACATGTTTTAATCTTTCTTAACAACTTATTTTCTCCAGTTATAAGTAAAATGTCTTAACTGGAAGTTTGTATAGCCAGGCATTGGTGATGTAATACGCAAAGCCATATAGTGTTTCACATTTTCTTATCAAACTTTAATTAGTATCTCCTGACAGCATTCCCAGCAAAAACAAAGTGTCGTTACCACGAGCTATTGTGTCCTAAGAAAATGTCTTTACATATCTCTCATCTCTCATTCACTCCTTTATCTCTGAGGGTACTTTCCCAAGGGATCCCTCGCACTAGTACCCTAAACAGCCAATAGTTTGCCTTTCTGAGATTTAGTGTCTTGCCTTTATATTCTGCCCATCCTGAATCCATCGAGACTGAGAATTCTACCAGAGCATGTTCACCAAAGCCCAGGGTATCTCCAGTCTTGATCCCTCTGATAAGTTTTTCAGCATTGGTGAGCAACAGGTCCAGCAGCGTGTCTCCTCTGGTTGGGCTTTCTATCACCTCTGCTAGGAAGCTATCCTCAATGCATTCTAGTAGTCTCCTGGATTGCTTGCAGTTTGCTGTGTTGCTTTTCCGTTAGGTGTCAGGGTGGTTGAAGCCACCTAGCAAGATCAGGGCCTTCAAGCATGATGCTTCCTGTAGCTGAAAAAGTAGCTCTTCATCAATATCCCCTCCTTGATCGGGTGGCCTGTAGAAGACACCAACCATTAAGTTTCCTGTGTCGGCTTGGTCTCTTAATTTTTACATGTAAGCTCTCAACCTATGCATTGCTGTTCTTCAAAGACAGCTCCATTCAATCAATCCCCCCCCACACATGGTTTTGTTTGTTTGTTTGTTTGTTTTTCATCCCACTAAGTTTCTGTGACAGCAATCATGTCACAGTTTTCTAGCTGGGCAGTGGCTACCAGCTCCTCCTGTTTGGTATTCATGCTGTGTGCATTGGTATAGAGGTACTTCATTTGGTCTTTTGACTGTCTGACCTTTTTGACAGAACCTTTCTGGAGGGACAATATGGTGATATCCAGTAGAAAGACCATCCTATTCATCTGAGAGGCTAAAAAACTGGTTAATGACAGTCTCTAGCAGTGAGGGGAAGCCCTGGCCCAACGCAATAGTAAGAAGATGAAGGGTTGAGGAATCTTTTGAAACTGTAGGTGGTTTGAAGGAGATGCTTTTGGACATGGGTTTAAAGTACTCTGAGAATTCAGTTGAGTATTGTACCAATTTAAATCTTTAGCTTTACAAAAAAGGTATGACAATGGAATTTCCAACATTTTTAGGATGAGATTCCTGGAATGTTCATTCACTAATTTTTTACTTCCAATATTGACCAAATTGATGAATGATTTTCAGCTCCACAAGGGTACTTATTAAGGCAATGCACTCTCAATGAATGATGATGATAGATGCTTCCAAAGAGCTGATGTTGGCCTCAATATTACCTACAGCAGAAAACAGGGATCCCACCAGTGGAGTGGCTATGGGGCAATATATCTTAAAATGGTTATGGGGTCAGGTTTTTCCGTGGTACTTGAACTTTACAGATTTGCCAAGGGATGTGTTTGCCACGCACAGGAAATGGTTAAGGGGTCAGAAAGAGAACCCAGATCACTTTGGCCCTAATCCAGCAGCTCCATTGAGCAGGACACGGGCTTGGCTTGGTTTTAAAAAAGTATAAAACTTCACTTTAAACCTCCTGGAGTTTTCTTTCTTGGGTTGAGGGTTTCACCAGATGAGTTCACCTTGTAAAAACATGTACGTGGAAAGAGTATAAAAGGGTTAACTGAGTCAACAACACGCAGCTGTAAAGTTCAGTGCAATAAAGCTGAAAATATTGCCAGTTTCAGAGAGAATTCGGACTAACCACCCCCAGGCCTGCCCTAACAGCACTGGAAATCATTCCACGGCTGTTTGCTGCTGCTTTCTTTCCTGCCTGCCTGACAATTTTATGAGAAAACCCGCTGCTAGCAGCAGTAGGGTATTTTGCCCGTAACACAGCACTCTTGGGCTGATTAGCTGTCGCACTTTATAGCTGATAACGGACTTAAGATGATTTTATTATTATTATTGTTATTATTGTTATTATTGTTATTATTGTTATTATTGAGTTCCTCACAGCCCTGAACCAGAAGGCCGTGTCACCCAACGGCCATTGGCAGTCCTGTTTTGGGGAGGAAAGGCCTGGCAGGGGTAGGAAGGAGGGCAGAGGAGAGGTTGTGCAATGCGAATTCCTGTCATTTTGATCAAACTGTTGCAAAATGTGGCTGAAAACTGCATATGCTTCGCTATATGCAGGCAGGCAGAGAAGCTTTGGGGCCTGCAGGACACCGCCCGCTGCCCCTTTAAGGGAGGCCGGGCGCGGGAGCGGCGCCATGGCAATGGCTTGACAGCCGCGACCGGAAGAGATCGGGGGGGGGGTCGGAGGTCGCTGCTGGCAGCGCCAAGATGGCGGCGGCCATGGCGGCGCTAGGCGCTGATGCGGCCGCGATCCGCGCACCGGCGGCCCTGTGAGCGGGCGGGGGCTGCTCCCGGCGCGGCGCCGCCTCCCCTCAGGTGAGGCCGGGCCCCGGGGGCTCTTTCGGGTGGGTTGCGGTGGCCGTGGGCGGCGAGGCTGCAGCCACGGGGCTCGTTCGGTGGGGCCCGGCCTTACCTGCTTCCCTTCCTCCCCAGGCATGGCCGGAGCGTTGTAGGAGGGCTGCGAGCCGCGGAGATGCCGGGCGGGGACACGCCGCAGGGGAGTGCCTGAGATCGTCTGGGAACACGTTGTGTGAAAAGTGTACGTCACGAAACCTTGGCTTCAGTACCTTTAATTCTATTATATCTAAAGAGACAATCGCATGACTGTTGTTATACTCTCATCCTTAGCATCTGTTCTTCTTAAGGAAGCAGAGTCAGTGTAGACTTCTGTAGAAGATTACAGTAAAGTTCTGTGTAGATTTGTTTCATTTTTTTTCCAACCATACTCCTGTGGTTTTCCCTAGTCGCCGTGCCTCTTGTCACTTCTCCCATTGGTGATGCCGTGCATGCTGCTATCTTGGCTAGATTTACTCTGTAGCAAAACTAAACTTTGACCCAAATGTCCCATGTGCAAGAAATGCAGGAGTGGGGTCAGAACAAGGTCTGTAACTTGTGACAGCCAAACTGCTGAGAACTTAACTGGCTGTAGAAAGCTGGGTGCCAGAAATAAATGCTAGAGTTAAACTACGTGTGCAGCCTCGCTTTGGTTCTTATGCGTATTCATCGTGATACCATTCTTGGATGTAATAACTTTTAAGCCATACTTAACCTAGTTTATTAAGTGGGGTGTGCTTACATAATGGGTTGTATATTTTGATTATTGATTGCTAAGCATCTCCATAGGAGACGTTTCTTCTTTTAAAGACAACACCTAATCTCTGCTTTTGGACACTTAGACTTTTCAGTAGTATTTACCCTGGCAATGTTTTAGTCTTTATCAAGCACAAGCTTATTTTGCAGTAACATGGAAAAAAAAAAAGAAACAGACAGTCTATTTGCTTTTCTTTGTTACAAAATGGGGAAACTAGGATTAAAAAGTAGAAAAGTCAAAGTATGTCTTAAAATGAACACCGCTGAAATGTTGGTTGGCTCATCAGATTTTGTAGTGTTTTTTAATACTTAGAATAGAGAGCTTCAGTGGGGATTTTAGCAGTGTTAAGGTTACTTGATTCAACAAATCCGTTCTCTGTTTGCTCAAGTGACAGGCTGTCATGTGTTTCATCTGTTCCTGCAGGGTCTCTGCTTCTCCAGCAGGTACTTCCATTGATGCCTGTCTGTTTCTTCTTTCCATATTTCTTACTCCTGTTCTCCGCTGACAGTCTTTTTCAAGGTTGTTCCTTGTTCACTTGTTTCTTCAGGTTGTGGTGCTGAGAACAGGCAGACAAGATTCCTGTGTCCGATATTGAGTTACATAATCTGGTTTAATGTTTTATTAGCTACGGACTGGGAACTAGCTGGCTTGTTTACATTGTGCAATGTTTGGTCAGCTCTTAGAGCTAGGAGAGTGGAAAATGGAACCTTTAGAGAGTTGACTTTTTGAAACAGATCCTTTCTGAGTGTGTGGAAAGGCTTGCACTTTGGTTTATGTAACTTTTTGGTGACTTGGACAAAAAGTTGATGACTCCTGAAAGACAGCTGTGCTTTATAAAGGCCCTTGTTGCTATTGCAGGATAGGATGAGATGGTAGAGAACAATGTTAGCAGACTTCTTTAAACCTAGACAAAATATTTCTTCTTTTTTTTAGGGCTTTTTCTCATATGTCTGTTTATGGAGGGAGGCTTTACCGGTCAATACAAAAGTAATTGCTTGACTTGGTTAATACACTGTCCTTTCATAAGTCTGAGAAAATGAATTTGCGTTTAATCTGATAATGGGCTTATTCTTTTCTGGGGATTCCCTGAAACAAAACTTTTTTCATCTTGCTGCTTTGACACAGTCTTTTCCAAGACTTTCTCTGTAATACTAAAACTTCTGTGACTTGCAAGTTTTTTGATCATCCTTTGGTATAAACCTGCCATTTATGTCCTTGTGGGTATCAAGGTACAAGAAATGAAACAAGAAGTAAAACCAAGCACGTCATTTCTCTTGCTGAACTGAAGAGAAACAATAACAGGTAGTGCTGGTTCTGACAAGCCCACATCATCATGACTTTAAAATAGGAATCGAGTTTGATTTCATGAAACCTTGTTAGTTGTCTCAGGTGAAGATTTAGCCAACTGTTCATGGTAACTGGATTTTATTGTGGTTGTACATGAAGTGAACATACAGACCTGGGGTTATTGTGTGGTATTTTTTTCTCTTACTTTTTGCTTGTTTGGTGTGATAATGATTCAACCCAGCTACAAATGTTATTTGGGAAGTTAAAGAAAATGTGCCTTATGACCTTTCAAGTCCATTAGGAAGACCTTCTCTGGTGTTTGAAGGTGAAAATATTACTGTCCTGCCTGTGAGAACTTGCGTGAACCACTTAATATGGCCACTAAAGTGGTTTTAACAGTGGTAAAAGCACTGAGAAGCCTTTTTTTTCAGTTTGGTCAGCTCTTGGAGAGACAGAAGTGGTAAACGGTAGATTCTAAACTGTTTTCTTCCTCAAATAATATTCTTTATGTCTGAGTAATTAGTTCCACATCACTTGGTAATTTTGCTCTTAGGTTTCATTGCGTTTACTCTTACCTAGCGTTACTATGGATTTTAACATTGATTTCCCCAATCTCCACACAAGCAACAGTCTGCATTTGTTCAGATCGAGTATTAGCACTGTGTTTGAATTCAGAAGATAATCATATATCTTGCAAATTACCCAATGGCTGTTTCATCTTGAAACATTTAGAAATTCATTTTAGTTTCTCCTAATTATAACGTTAGGCAGCAGTCTAAACTTAGGACAGCACTTTGGCAGTGATATGCTTGTTTTTCCAAACTAAGCATATTTTCTGTGGTTAAATTTTCCTTTCATTTAAGTACAGATTTTAATCAGCGTAGGCCAAATTTTTCCAACCATGCTTAAAATTAGCTTGAGCCATATTTTAAAAGATGTTCTCCTAATGTGATTTAACGTATTGAGAAAAATGTATGCATAAATAAATAAATGTTTTCAAGCTGATTAATGCTTTTGAAGTGTTTTTACAACTTATTTCCATCAAAAATTTATAGATTGCCTCAAATAGTCTTGATACTAGCCTTTTTGTAATACATACCACTGAAAGCACTTCATGCTGTGCTTCTGAAATTTGAAAGGTAGCTGTTCAGAAAGAAACTGTAAATTCTGCTCAGCAAGAAGCCAGGTTACATCAGAACAAAGTAAAATGCTGTTCTTCCAGACTTCTGTGCAAGCATTGTTTTGGAGATTACTGAAGTTTTCATTGGTCGTCTTGTACCTCCTTCGGCAGGGTGTGAGTACTGCTTTCTGTTAGTAAGCTGAAGTTGTAAATTTCACTAAATGATTTTTCTCATAACCAGAACTGTTACCCAGAATTCATATTGTATAGTAGAAAATTTCTCGAGCATTCAGCTCAGTGAAGAGCAGATGTGTGTTTTGTGCTCGTTAATAAGAAAATAACATTTAACTCTCCTGGTGAACCAGGAGATAGTAATGAGCACATGCAGATCTATGAAAGTTAACTTTTCAAAGTGAGCCAGACTGAAAACTGGTTTTCTGCATTCCGTCTATATTCAGAACTTGGAACTTGTTCATAGCTCTGCCACGTAAATTTTTTAGATAGTATACCAGCCAGAGTTTGGGGCCGTGTGCTCTAGGGAAGTCATCACAAGGTTCTTTAACAAAGCCATGGAAACCTATGTAAGATTTCTCAAAGAGCGAAACAAATAGAAGAAAAAATTACCTATTGCGTCTCTACTGGGATTAAGTAATATTTTTTTAATTCTGAGCTAGTGGAAAGCCTTTTTCCCTTGAGTAGAAAATTTCAGGAAGTGTGAGGTAACACGTGGATGCCAAGGTTATCAAGTGATTGTGTAGAGTCTGGTAAGATTGGTGAATCATTTCCTATTAGTGCCCTGCATAGACGGTACCTTTCTTCTGGTCTTCCCTCTTCAGTGTGAAAACACCAGTAAATCTGTCAATTTGACTAGTAATTTCCCTTAAATATAAAACAGTTTTAGGGGTATTTCTTTCAGGGTCTCTTGCCAAGGTCAATACGTTTGTCCTTACAACAAGTAAAAATGGTATATTGACAGTAAACTACTTATTCATTGACAGGTAGTGGAAACAGTGTTCTGGGAACTGATGTGCATTTCACGTGTGGATAGGGGGTGCTTGATATGGTTTAATCTCTCTTAAATAACTGTACAATCTCTGGGAAGCTGAAATGTAATGTTCTGGGTATACTTGATCTTTCTGTAGTTTGGGATAGACTGTTTTAAAAAGAGGATCAGTCTTACTGCATTTTGTGCTGTCTCCAGGAGATGGATAGGCTTTGCACTGTAGTTTCCTTAGAAAAAATATTTGTGTGTCAGTCTGATTTACAGGAAATGTTTTGCAGACTCATCTATTTCTAACTATTGAAAGTAACAAAGTGTCTCCCAAAATTATACTGTTGCTCAGAGAAGTGTGTTCTTTTATTAGGAACATCAGGTTTAAATTTTCTCACTTGAATACCAACTTCTAAATAAAACTCTGACAGTTACCGCTATTTCCAGTGCTTGCATTGGTCTACTGTTCATTACAAAATGGATGCTTCATTTTATCATAAGTGGCTGTATCCCTGAGGTTGCAATTTCCAAATTTTAGTTAAAGTAATCATTTGTGTATAAACTTTCTTCACTGAAAAGTTTTTCTGCTTATATAGTACTAAAGGTAGGCATTGTACTTACTGCGTCTCAGTCTTTCTCTGAAGAAAGAGGCTTGGTCTATTTCTTAAATGTTGAGAATCAATGGATTTTGCACCTCTTTCTGTTGGATATAACGTTAGAAGTTGAACAGTATTGGCTCCAGTAAGCAATAAAAATGTCCCAATTAAGACAGTGCTTTAAATAACATCTCACTTAGATTTTGACCGTGAAAGAACTTTGTTTATCATCTGCCACCTTAATAATTCTTAAGTGACAAATGCCTGCAAAAATGTCAAAGGTCAAACAGCTGTATTTTTGTGTGTCTTGTAGGTGATTGAGGGACCTCAGGAGATGACTGTTCTGTAAAATCAAGACAAAGTTTGATACATAAATACATGTATTTGTGTGGAAGTTAAATGTTTACAGAAGCAAATGTGACTTGAATGCTCACAACAGGGATATTACTAAAATTATTGTTGATAACACAAATTCGTATCTTTTGTCTAAAGGAAAAATAGGTAGAATTGTTTTCTTTAAAATAGTTGCATAAGGCTAATCTATTGAAGAACAATATAATGTGATACTTTACTGCACAAGAGTGCTGTGTATGTTTGAAAATATGCTAATAGCAGTTATTTTGAATTAATGAGAGAACCTTATGAGATGTTTAGAGGACTTCATAAGTTTTCATTGTCTCAGTTACACGTTAGTATGGTTTTCTTAGGGTCTGCCTTCTTTCTTTGCCTTTGCAGCTTTGCACACCATTGCCCTTGTGCAACAACATTATGCCCCTGGAGTGGCTTTAGCAAGTACTTTTTTTTATGAAAGCTTTAAATTATTCAATTGTGTACTGAGTTATATACTTGTTGCGTGTGGCTTCAGATATCTTCAGATTCTTGTCCTTTTCACACATACACAGTGGTAAATAGAAGTGGTAACTTGTGCTTTTTTTTTTCTTGTGTTAGCTTTGCGTAAGGCATTCGTAAAAGTCTGTCTAGCAGCAGGTCTAGCAAACTAGCATTGCAGGTCTTGTCCATAGCTTTGTTATGAGCACTAAGGCATGCAGAATTAATGCTGCTTTCAGAACAAAAGGCATCATCTTTGTGAGAAGAATGCTAAAATAAGTTGGTCTGTTAAAAAGAAAGATTACATTTCCTGTGGTCGTCTTCTCTCGCTGTGACTTGAAATACAGAACTAGCTGAATAGGGCATATTTAGGACAGGGTTTTGCTGAAGTTTAGAAACATGTCAATTATTGATAAAATTTAAAATAATCAAACCTTAAAATCTAAGGGAAATTTCTGGCAGCTTTGGATTTCAGTGCAAGGTATTTTGTATGTACAGTATTAAGAGATGATAATGTATACTGCAAGTATCACAAAAGGCTAGGAGAAATACCCGAAATGGGAAATAGTTGCAAAATATCATTGTACATCAAGTTGCATAAGCTGTAGAATATTTTATAATGAAAGTTTTCAGCAGCACTTAAAATGGTCTGTTCTCTCACAGTAGATTCTAATGAATCTTTTATAGCATGATAGGAAAGACAGTATCAGCAGGTATTTCTTCATCACTTGAAGACTGTTGTTACTGCTGTAGCTCTCCAGTCATTTAGTTAAGCGTTTACAACCTTTAAGGGGTGTAGGTACAGGCTTTAAACTACCTGCCTTTGCCCTCAATAGCCTGTAGAGATAGCATTTCCAGGGATTTTTGCAGGTGGGAACATAGTTCTTCCGCATGCAACTGTTGCAAGACTCCCAGCTCTTAAGAATTTCAGATCTGGAGTTACTGTAGAGGAGTGGCTTAACCACAGGAGTTGCATCTCCTTTTGTCAGATCTTAGTGTCTGTCCTTCTCTTGAGAAAGATTGCGGTGTGCCTTTCTGCTAATACCAACGTTTTGAATGATTTTAGTGTTTAGAGTGAAGTTATAAAGAACTTCTTTTCTGATTAGAAAAGTATTTGATATAGAACTGTCAGCATCTTGTTTCTTAATTAGATGATTGTTTTATTCTTAATATCTCTCCTCTAAGTTGAACTTTACTGAGAGCTCTCAGATTTCCACCAGGCGTGTTTTGAAGACCTAGAACATAAAAGTGAAGTTCATGTTGGAATGCAGTCTGGAGAAAAGCAAAGTTGTGGGCAAGCATTTTTCCTTTTTCCAAATGTAGAGCTAAAGCAACATTAATAATACTTCTACAAAAACGTTACTGGGCTGATTTAAAGCAAAACTCTAAAACTGTTATATCCCACATGGCATGAAACATTCCTGCTTTTTTTCCCCCCGCTGTATTAACTTCTTACACAGAAAGGAAATGAATTTTAGAAAGAATGTTATACTTAAGCCATTTGTGACATTTTCTGTTAAGGAAATACCAGCTGTCAAGAAAGATGCAGCCAATGTTGAATTATATTAAAAACATTGTAAAGGAACTATTTGTCAATGAAAAGTGGATTAATTAAAACACTTTTAACTATTTTTGCTCTGGAATAGGGTTAGGGAAGTTCCATATATGCCTGTTCTAAACTCAGCCGTTACGAAAAGCCACAAAATTATTTTTTTCGAAAGGATGTTCACTTAGCTAAGTTATTCCCTAATTTAGAATAAATAAGAAAAATAACAACTAAAATGTGATGAGTTGGATTTTTAAAAAAAAAAAACGGGGTGGGGGCTTGGAGTCAATATGTTTTATCTTCAGGAATCTAAGGAATATGGTCTGTAGAACCCATTTTACTAGTTGCACATTTGATGTATACTGAACTGAATAAAGGATTGATGATTAGCTGAAAGTGTCCTTAGTTAAACGCCACTCTGAAGATTCGGATTGTGCTTTTTACTTGATAAGCACTTGACATCCAACATTGTTATTAAGAATAGCTAATTGTAGTCCATTGTAATCCTTGTATTCAATGCTCAGGTTTCAAATTGGACACCTGTAAAACAAGGAATGTGAAGCTTCCACAATTGTAGTTCTGTATTCCTCCCAAGCTATCTGTCCTTGCTTCCACCCTTGGTAGGCCTCCTTTTTCTGCCTGAATTTGGCCAGGAGATCCTCATTCATCCATGCAGGCCTCCTGGTGTTTTTGCCTGACTTCCTCTTTGCCAGGAGGAGGTAATCCTTGAATATTAACCAGCTTTCTTGGACCCTCTTTCCTCCAGGGTTTTGTTGCGTGGTATTCTACCAAGCAGCTCCCTGAAGAGGTCAAGGTCTGCTCTCCCCAAGTCCAGGGTAGTGAGCTTGCTGTGCTCCCTCCTTGCTGCCCTCTGGATCCCAAACTGTGCCATGTCATGGTCACTGCAGCCACGGCTGCCCTTGAGCTCCACGTTCCCCACCAGCCTCTCCTTATTGGTGAGAATGAGGTCCAGCATAGCAGCTGTCCTTGTTGATTCCTCTATCACTTGGAGAAGGAAGGTATCATCAGTGCATTTCAGGAACCTCCTGGATTGCCTATGCCCTGCTGTGTCGTCCCTCCAACAGATACTGGGGTGGCTGAAGTCCCCCATGAGGACCAGGGCTCGTGACTGTGAGGCTGCTCCTATCTGTCTATAGAGGGCCTCATCTGCCTGGTCTTCCTGGTCAGGTGGCCTGTAGCAGACTCCCACCACAATGTCACCTGTAATCCCGACCCACAAGCTGACTTGGTCAGCTCCTCATCCATGCCCAGGCAGAACTCCAAGCACTCCAGCTGCTCTTTGACATAGAGGTGATCCCCCCATCCTCGTTTCCCCTGCTGGGCCTTACTGAAGAACCTGTATCCTTCCATCCCAATGCTCCAGTTATTGGAGCCATTCCACCATGTCTCTGTAATGCCAGTAAGACAAAATCTCTTAATTTTGCAGCTATCAAGGAGGTATTTTCAGGAACATTGGCATAATTCAGGATTTCCTAAAAGTTAACAATTCTGCTTTGAGTAGTACAGGCACCAGAGGAATTATTCTAGTGATCAAGGGCTGAAAACTCTCCTGGTTTTGTGCCACTTTGTGCAGATGTTATACAAGCTTTATTGAGTTCAGATAACCTATAGGTGCTTCTTAAGGGAAGGTGATTCTCATGAAAATAAAAGGGACCTTACCAGAACTAAGAGATGCTTCGAGATCAGCTCCCCTCATCCTAGTGGGGGATTTTAACTTGCCAGACGTCAACTGGGATCACCACACAGCTGACACGAGCAAGTCCAGGAGGTTCATAAAGCACCTAGATGATAACTTCTCGGTGCAGGTGCTAAGTGAGCTAACTAGGAAAGGCGCCCTCCTAGATCTGTTGCTGGAGAGCAGAGAGGGTCTTGTGGGAGACATGGCAATTGGCAACCGTCTCGGTCATAGTGACCATGAAGTGGTTGAGTTTAGAATTTATGGTGACAGAAGGAAAACTGCCACCAAAACTTCAGCCCTGGATGTGGGGAAAGCAGACTTCAGGCTGCTCAGGGAACTAGTCAGCAAGGTCCCCTGGGAAACTGCTTTTGAAGGCATTGGTGTCCATCAGTGCTGGTCCGTCTTTAAGCACTGCCTCCTAAAAGCTCAAGATCAGGCGATTCCAAAATATCGGAAGTCAGGCAAGCGGGGCAGAAGGCCGGCCTGGCTGACCAGGGATCTTCTACTGGAGCTAAGGCGAAAAAAGAAAGTGTACGGCTGCTGAAAGGAGGGTCAGGCGACGATGAAGGAATATAGGGATGCTGTTCGTGTTTGTAGGGAGAAAATTCGTGTGGCCAAAGCCCAACTAGAGTTGAAGCTGGCCATGTCTGTGGGAGACAATAAAAAAGGTTTTTTTTAGATATGTGAACAGAAAAAGGAGAACCAAAGAAAACATAAGTCCGCTACTAGATGGGGAGGGTCTCCTCACAGACAATGACATAGGCAAAGCAGAGACGTTTAATGCCTTCTTCACCTCTGTCTTCAACGCTGATGGTGGGCTTCGGGACCCAGGGTACCCTGAGCTGGAGGACCATGATGGTGGGAATGACAAACTCCCAACCGACCCTGAACGTGTGCGGGATTTGCTGCTCCACCTGGATCCATACAAGTCCATGGGTCCGGATGGGATTCATCCCAGGGTGCTTAAAGAGCTGGCAGACGTCATCGCGGGACCTCTCTCAATTATTTTTCAACGATCTTGGGAATCTGTGAGGTCCCATTGGACTGGAAGCTGGCAAATGTTGTGCCAATTTTCAAGAAGGGTAAGAAAGAAGACCCTAGCAATTACAGGCCTGTCAGTCTCACGTCAGTGCCTGGTAAGATTATGGAGAGGATGATCCTTGAAGTTATTGAAGCGCACCTGGGGGACAATGCAGTCATTGGTCCCAGCCAACATGGGTTCATGAGGGGTAGGTCCTGCCTAAAAGGAAATCAAATTTGTTATGATAAGATCACCCATCTAGTCGATCAAGGGAAACCAGCTGATGTGATCTTTTTGGACTTCAGCAAAGCCTTTGACACAGTTTCCCATAGGATCCTACGGGACAAAATGTCCAGCATACAGCTAAACAAAAACATCATATGATGGGTGAGCAATTGGCTGACGGGCAGGGCTCAAAGGGTTGTGGTAAACGGGGCCACATCTGGCTGGTGGGTGGTCACTAGTGGGGTCCCTCAAGGCTCCATTTTAGGGCCAGTCCTCTCCAATGTTTTTATAAATGTATTGGGTGTAGGACTAGAAGGTGTTTTGAGCAGATTTGCCAACGACACCAAACTTGGAGGAGTTGTGGACTCGGATGAGGGTGGAAAGGCCTTGCAGAGAGATCTGGACAGATTGGAGAGCTGGGCGATCACCAACCACATGAAGTTTAACAAGAGCAAGTGCCGGGTCCTGCACCTGGGACGGGGCAACCCTGGCTATACGTACAGACTGGGCGACGAGACGCTGGAGCGCAGCCCTGCAGAGAGGGATCTGGGGGTTGTGGTTGACAGCAAGTTGAATATGAGCCAGCAGTGTGCCCTGGCAGCCAGGAGGGCCAACCGTATCCTGGGGTGCATCAAGCACGGCGTTGCTAGTCGGTCGAGGGAAGTGATTGTCCCGCTCTACTCTGCGCTGGTGCGGCCTCACCTCGAGTACTGTGTGCAGTTCTGGGCACCACAGTACAAAAAGGACGTGAAACTGTTGGAGAGTGTCCAGAGGAGGGCGACGAAGATGATGAAGGGCCTAGAGGGTAAGACATATGAGGAGCGGCTGAGGTCACTGGGCCTGTTCAGCCTGGAGAAGAGGAGGCTGAGGGGGGACCTCATCGCAGTATACAACTTCCTCGCGAGAGGGAGTGGAGAGGCAGGTGACCTATTCTCTGTTATCACCAGTGACAGGACCCATGGGAACGGTGTTAAGCTGAGGCAGGGGAAGTTTAGGCTGGACATCAGGAAGAGGTTCTTCACCAAGAGGGTGGTTGCACACTGGAACAGGCTCCCCAGTGAAGTAGTCACTGCACCAAGCCTGTCTGAATTTAAGAAGAGATTAGACCATGTGACTAAGTGCACAGTCCAAACTTTTGGGCAGACCTGTGCGGTGCCAGGAGTTGGCCTTCATGATCCTTATGGGTCCCTTCCAACTCGGGATATTCTATGATTCTATGATTCTATTCCTTTAAAGCTCACAACAGCTTTGGAGGAGTTAGATGCTTAGCTTAAAATAAATTGTAGAGTAAGGGGTGTTGTTTAGGAACAAGGTACCTTTCCTATTTGAAGTCTTAGGACAGTATGAATTGAGAACCAAAGTGGTGGCTTTAAACCGGTTGTTGTTAGAGCATTTTAAATGTGCTTTGTAACTGGGCTGCCAGAGAAAAATAATTTCCCTTCCTGAGGGAGGAAGGAAAGAGAAGCATTTGCTGTGTTTTGCTATTGGTTGTTTCTCTTGTTTATGTAATGGTGTTGCACTATAAGAAGGGACGAAAGCACTTCTTATACACAGAAAAACATGGTTGTTAAACCACCAAAAAAAAAAGATGTTTCAGGAGTATGCACAGTATCAAAAACATTTTTTCTCATTCTTGATTTTGCTTTTGTGTTTATAGTTTTAAAACTATATAAATGTGCCTTTCTGTTAGTTAAGGAAATCTACCTGGCATTTTTGTAATGAAAATGCTTTTAAACAGACATTTCACGATTTCACTAAATTTTCAGAATTTCTTGACACGGTTTTGTTGTTAAGTGAAAGATTTCTTCTTTAACAAAAAATATTTGCCACACCTATTTTCATTTGCTAGTGGCGGGAACAGTAATATTAAAAGCTGTTTAAAATACATGAAATGATTCCTGCAGTCACACCACTTTCTTTTTTTTTAAATTCTAGAACAGTGAAAAGTAATTAGAATTATTCAACATAAGCAGTGATTTTGGAGGCTGAAATCGCTAAGTATCCTGCAGGGTGCAGACTTAGACAATTTACAAATCAATAAGCTTGGCTTCTTCAGGCAAAAATTGGGACTTCTTAGATAATGGACAGTAAATGTTGGCAATAAAGGTCATTTCTTAACTTAAGGTAATGTAGAATACATTGTACTGAACTGTGGAACAAAGGAATGTAAATACTTAAAAAAAATTTTTGAATCAACTTCTTTTCAAAGTGTCTTGACCTTTATTGAGTCCCCCTAGCTGACATTTTAAAAAGATTTTTAGTACTAGTTTCTTTCATTATAAAGGGTTTATTTGTATATTTGCTCCCACATATTTCATTGTCATCGTCTTTGCCATTTGATTTTTTTCAGCTACAATGGCATCTATATTTCATATCAGCATGACTATTGTGACAGAGTAGTGATGTAGTTCTATTTTGTATAGAATTCTAGAACACATTTCTGTAAGTACACTTGTTACCTTGGTAAGCAGAAGAAAAATAAAGCAAACGTGAATGAAAAAGAATGAAGTAATAAGCACCTACAGTAGGTAAGCACCTACAAAAATATTTGAATGGTAGGTTAAGTATATTCAATTTAGGATTAAATTACATAATAGTCATAACACATCCACATCTTTCTTTTTAGTTTTGAAATTATCTGCATTTTCTCTTTAAAGGTAATAAATATGTTTAGTAAGACTTAATGCAAGTGAATCATAGTATATATATATATAGTTATTGGGAAAAAAAAAGGAATGATGGTTGTGTTAGTCCCATATTTTTGAGGGGAGAAAAACTTTAATCTGTTCTCTGGAAGTTGCTGAGACATTTCATTGTCTAGGGTAATAACGAATGGTGGGAGGATAAATTATACTTTAAATAACACAGGCAACAGGAGTACATTTTTTCTCTTTTGCTGTTGTTAGATTGGGATTGTCCAGTTGGCTTCTTTTTTACCCATTCTTTACATCCTTTGACATGTTAGTAGCATGGGCTGGTTTTGATGAGTAGTCATTGCAGGCTTTATTTTTTTACGTGACTCTTCACACTGGTTCTGCTAGCTAAGATGGTAGCTTCCAGCTCTTTGTTAAAGTCTGTGCCATCAGTGCCTATTAATATGTTTGTGTCCTTTCTTTCCTCAGTTTCTAGTCTGCTGTTGGTGCATCAGGATGGGATCTTCTTCCCACAGCTCAAGGATGATTAAATCTTAGTAGTTGTCACCTTAGACTTCTGGCTAACTCAACAAGATCTTTCTGGCTTGGAGAGGTAGCTTCTCAAGAGCATCCTTTGCTCCATTATGGCTGTCTGAACCGATCCCACAAATAAGATCTAATTTTCTCCTTACTACTTTCCTCTTCTTAAATACTTTGTTCCTTGAAGCCTTTAAGTTGTTTTACATAATCTGAGGTGCTGTTCACAGCTAACAATGCTTTCTGGTAAGACATTCAAAAAAATTTGAGCTTTTCCTTAGAATGAGATACAGTCTTTAGACTTTATTTTAAAGATTCAAGGGAGGGGGGGTGGAGGGCAGTGTGAGAATTACTAGTGTTTTGCAGTTAAGTTAGTTAAAAGCCTTTAATGGGTCTTGCCTCACTCTGACTACCTGGTACCAATATTTGCCCGAAACTGTGGCTGAGATTTGTACCTTTGTTACGTGAATGGGCAAGTTGTCTGTCTGCTGTCAGTCATTTTCCTTTATAGATTTGGATACTCAGCAACAGTGAAGAAACCTTCAAAGGATGCTGTTAGAACAAAGGGATTAGGTCTGTTTATATAGAAGACAAGCTCAGTCTGTTAATGAATGAGTAATGTTGAGAAGAATATAAAACCATGTATTTTATGGTTTAAGCTAAATGTCAGCAGAGACTAAGAATAAACTTGCTGGCACTGCCTACTGCAGGCTTTCTTCCTGCACCTTCTTATGAAATGTGTGGTTCAAGATATTGTCAGACAGGATGACTGGGTGGACTCAATTCAGCAACTTCTGTGTTGTTCCACTGATCATTTTGTTCAACACCATATAAGATAACAAAGTATCTTAGGTATCAAGAAACTGTAAATACTCATTTTCTGTGAGAATGTTCTGTTAAACACAGATTAAATCCAGGTTTACAGAAGCTGTCCTTTCTTTACCCTAGGCAATTTTCCAGTTTACTGACGGCAGGCAGCCCAACAAACACTCCCTCAGACAATTCCTCATCTTTATCCTTTTTCCAGAATGAAAATCCAAAAATATCATCAGTCGGGGCCAAAATAACAAATGAAAAGTGGGTGTTGCCACTTCTTGCCAGGTTTTATGTAAATGTTGTTCTCCTTCCCTGTCCCAGAATAACAACAAAGCTTCCCAAAGAATCCACACAATAAAGCAAACACTTTTTCAGACTCTCATCTAATTCAGAGTAGCTACATGAAAAAATGCCAGATAACAAGAACTGTAAAGTGTATAGTCTATGTCTGCCTACTAAGGTTGCAGGGAATTTTAGGGGTATGTGCTTGGTCCTTGATGATACTCAGCTGTTACTCTTACTACTAGGGCATCGGTTAGGTAGCTGATATTTGCTTTTCTTTTGCTTGATTGAGAGGAATCTAACTGAGGTATGATTGGGTAGATCCTGTAATTTATGACAGACTGGAATGATATGCTGTGATGAAGAGCTGGAAAACCAAGGTACACGAGCTCCAGAGATCCAAGTGTAGAGATTTTGTGATCTACACCTGCTTGTTCTTCCTCCAGCTTCAATGGCATGATCAGAAGTAATAAGAATGATGGGAAGTATGGTGGGGAGTGAGACCTAGAATTGGTGTTGAACAGCAGACCAGAGATTGGACGAACAGCAGAAGGTGTGCTGGCAGAAGAAGTTAATATGACTGAAGTGACAAAGAATGAAGAGCAGCATCAGAAACCAAGACTGAAAAATAGCAAGAGGGACGGGAAGCAAGGTGGGGACAGTTCTTCCCAAACTGATCCTATGTGAGCTTCCCACAGGCTGCATCTCTTCAAGATATGCTCTAAATATGGGTGGGTCTGGGCCATGGGGTGCACTCCTTCAGGAATAGATTCCTCCAGTATGGGACCCTGACAGGTGTCAGCTCCCACCAGATCTGTACCACCATAGGCTCATCTCCACAGGCTGCAAGTCTGCTCCTGCATGGGATCTCCATGGGCTGCAGCCTCCTCCAGGCCACATCCACCTGCTCCACCAGGGGCTCCTCCATGGGCTGCAGCATGGAGATCTGCTCTGCCATGGTATACCATGGGCTGCAGGAGAGCTTCTGCTCCAGCACCTGGAGCACGTTCTCCCTTCCTTCTTCACTGTCTTTGGTGTATCTCGGATTCTTTCTCAGTTTCTCACCCCTCTCTCCCACCAACTGCTGTTGTGCAGCAGTTTTTTTGCCTTTCTTAAATCTGCTCTCGCAGAGGTCCCGCCAATGTCACTCACTGGCTCAGCTCTGGCCAGCAGCGGGTCCCTTTGGGAGCTGGCTGAAACTGGCTCTTATCTAACATGGGGTAGCTTTTGCAGTCCCCCCACAGCAGTCCCCCCACAGCTTCTCGCTACCAAAACCTTGCCATGTAAGCCTACTACATGCCCTCAGCTCCTCCATGGTTCAGATAAATTCTGTTATTTACAAGACACATTTTCTTGGCTTCGTGGGATAAAATACTACATCTGAACCAAGTTTGGGATACTTGAAAAACAAATTGTCTTAAGAACAAACTGAATACTGAAACCTAAAATAAGATTAAAATAAAATAAAAAGACCCTAGAATATAACTAGAGAAATCGTCACTACATTAATTTACAGCTAGGATGTCATAGGTAACTTGTTAATACTTAAGATAGGAAGTGGCAATTTTTTCCACTGTGGCAATGCTGACTTAGTTCCCCTTTTGAAAATGAAGGGAGTCTCCCATACAGGATTAGGTAGATGTGCAGCTTCCTTTCTATTTAGGCATATTTGTGCATTTTCACTTACGAAGTGCAAATGCTCAGCTTGTTTTGAAATTCAGATATGCTCGATATATAGGAAGATAGGACTAGATAGGAGCCCTGAGCAAAATCTTGCTGCTGTGTTTCCTTAAAATCCTGTGTTTTTGTTCTTGTAGGAGGATGTAGAAATAGTTGTAAGTAGTTGTTGAAAGGCCAAATTCTTGTAAATTAGATGTGTGCTTGGAAAGTCTCTAGATAAGCTAGGCAAAATAAATTTCCCAGCTTAGTTGCTGTTTACTCTTTTGAGTTACAAATAATTTGACTAGAGACAAATGCTGCTGCTTCTGAAAAGGGGGAGGAAAATGATCTAGTGAATATAATTGTCATGAAAAAAGAGTTTTTAAAATCAAAATCTTACTAGACACTTACTGTTACTGCTTACTGTACTAAGTAGTCCATTATTGAGGACTGGTAGCCTGCTTCTAACATGTTACATACATGAAGGTTGAGGTACTGCGTTAGTAATGAATTACTTTCTTAGAGCTATCAGAGGCTAACAGGTTGATTGCACTGCATAGTGTGAGGGAAAATCTGTGTCAGATATGTATTTTATAATCTGAAAATTGTGTTTCTAAATTGACCATTTATTATTGAAAAGAAAACTAGCTAAGGGAAGTTCTGGTGGTCATGGTGTATGAAGCTTGCCCATCGTACACCTGGCTAACAGTTCTAGGTCACCTAGGATAGTACACTTTGAGTATATATGATTATTTAGAAAAATAAGTTTGGTTGATCAAATTTAGTGGCGCATTGTAATATTCTTGACTTAGCTGTTTGTGACATAATAGTACATTTGTCCTTTTTATCTAAATGAATACTGAATTTTCATGGTTACTGTAAAAATTTCTTTATGGAAACAAAATTATTGACTTGAAATGTGGGTCAATAGTGTAATAGTGGGAGACATTAGATATCCAAATGCTTGTATTTTCAAACAGGGCAACTCTTTTGAAGATTGTTCTAGGCAAACTATTGTTGGCTAAGTGGACTAAATTTAATAAGCTTCCATAAACATTTGGTTAAAGGATCTTCTCTTCAAACTTTGGGGAAGACTAGTCCTTGAGAACTAAAACATAGAATCTAAAACAGTTTGAAATGTCTTCTGGTGAAATTGACAGAAGAGTATTCTTTTGTATAAGTTAACAGGAACAGACTGGAAGAAAACTGAAGAGAGGGATATTGTGCAAAAGCACTTAATTTTGCAAACAGTTTTTTTCATTGCTGAAGTTTGTTGACTGCACATGTTTAGTCACTTTTGTACATAAAAAGAAATGTAGTTATTTTCGTTGTTACTATTCTTATATAAATGTAAGCGATTCTGGTAATTTTGGTCTTGATCTCATCTCAAAAACTGTTTCACAGAACTAAATTTCATTTTCTGAAACTGTATTAAAACTCCAAACTGTGTTTCGGTGTGCAGTAGTAGTTACATATCTTGTAGGAAAATCGTTATTCATAACTGGAAACTCTTCCAAGGCATCCTGTGCCCCTTTCCTTTCTTTCCTTTTCTCGGAAGAAAAACTTAAAAAAAAAAAAAAATACTGCCTACATCGTATTGTGCATTTGGGAGGTTCTGGTGGCATGAAGATGTAAGGAGAGGGGGGAATCCCTGAAGTTAAGTGTCTCTTTAGCTTTTCCTATTACCATTGCCTGCTTCACTACCAAGTTCTTCAATATTAGCCCCCTGTACATCAAGCCTCCATGAAAATAAGCTGTGCTTCATGGGAAGGGAAAGTGGAGATTTCATTTGTAAAATGAGATTACAGAAACAGTTTACAGAATAGAGAGACATGGGGAACAGAGAGGATGGGGAATGAGGAGAAATAATTCTAGTTACCCAATTTAAGGCACTGATTTAAATACCCTAAATTAAATGAAGAAAACCCTTCTTTGATGGATTGTGACTAGGCTTGGTGAATTGAAAGGTAGTTTTCAGGTAGTTTTCATCCAGGATTTTAAAAAGTGTGTGCTACTTTGCTGGTATGAAACAGAAGACAGTTGGTTTTTTTTTTTAAATGTTTTTTTCTCAAAGATTTGAAAAAAACAACAACAAACAAAACCAACCAAACCGCTAGTCCAGAACCACGGTAATGTTGCTGGAATGCATTTAAAAGGGGGTGAAACCTGACTGTAGAGCCTGATTCTTAAAATTGATTCACTTCTTTTGAATTTTGTAACTATTTGAGCTAAAACATTTGAAGGAATGTGCTCCTTTATGTACACATCCTGATTTGGAAGCTACTTGTGATTTAATGTTATCACAGTTATGGCACCACATAATTAAATGTACTGCCAAGAGTCTATTACTTTCTACAATTACTACAATTTCTACATTATTATATATTACATTATTACTATATTATTATTACATTATTACTATACATTATTATAGAAATTACTAAAATTTCTACAATTACTTCCTATTGCACTTAGACTGTTTCTGTGGGATACCTCTAAGGTGAGCAAATATATATTTAACAAAACCGTGTCGTCATTGCCTATCCAGTGAGTGCTTTTTGTCTGAACTTCTTACTGTATTCCACCAAGCATAACTGATGATATTTCTATAGAGCAAAGTGGTCGTTTTTTTGTTTTGTTTTGTTTTTTTGTTGGATGGATTTGTTTTAAGTAAAAACAATAAAAAGGAATGAAATAAAAACAAATTCTGGAATTAGATGTGATTTACAAGAAGCTTTAAACAAATTTTTTTTGTTCTTATCCCCTAATGACATTCCGTTCAAAGCACCAAATGCACCTTTGTCTTCACATCCTTTGCCTCATGGGAATATCAAAGAACGGTACATACTGCAACTAGTACAGGGCTACCCATGTGCTTTTACCAACCACCTACTTCCAAACTGAATTTATATGGCTAATTTATTTTAGCCATATAAAATAGCTCTTTGAAAAGACTGTTAATTTATCATATGCATAAACTGGTGAAGATGAGAGAGGATCTAAAAATAACTTGTTGGCTTTTAGTGAATATTGCTAGCTTACCTTTTAGAACAGAAACTGACAAAGATGTCACACATTTTCTGCCTGTTCTGGAAAAAAAAAAAAAGCAAATACAACAACAAAAAAAACACAATAACTTTAAGTAGTAAGTATGAATAGTAATATTTTTATTAAAAACTGACTTACTGTGCATATTACCCACAAAACTTTTCCAAATGTTGATGTAGAAGGTGTATACATTTTCTGATACATTACATGAAACCAAAATAGTTCCATGGAGATTTGTTTTCAGTATATTTTTCTAAATACTCAGTTCAGACATTCTCATCAATATATCAAAGTTTGTAATGAAATTTAATTGCTCAGGAATCCTTGATATCACTTAGTCCAATAACTGATTCCTGCTACCAGCATTACTTTAATAATATATGTTTGAACCCAACAGAAGAGATCTTCTAAAAGCAGTTGTTCTTACTGTAATGGTTCAATAAAATTGGAAAAGAAAAACATTGTTATAGCTTGTTTCTATGTTGGAAAAAAATGTCATTACAATAAATCTTAGCTGTTGTTGAAAACTAAGTGGTCATGCAGGAATCCATGTTTCCTCAAGTTGTTTTCAAATTTTATCCTTACTGCACACTTGAAAACTTTCTAACAATCGGCTTTACCCCACCTTCAGTGATGGATGATGGAAAACTCAAGCTTAAATATGCCTGAGCCAGTATATTAATCTTCTGCATTTTAGTTAGCCTCTGCTATAATTGGATTCTAATTGTTAGAAGGCATGGTGTTTTGCCTTGCTTAGCTGTAATGGAGTGCTTTCAAGTAGCTCTGAGCTTTCACTTTGACATAACTGGCATGTTCCTGTATTCCCACTGTTAGATTATTTGGGTTCCTTCAGTCCTCTCTGGCTGTTAACCTGTGACAACAGCAGGAGAAAGTGAAAATGTTTTCTGTGTGATAAAGTTTTGAATATGAAACAATTCTACATAAAATAAAAAAATGATATGTCTTAGCCTTGGGAAATGGTGGTCAGTCTAAATTATTTATTTCATCCTGCACCACATCCTTGTCTCAAATATGGAGAGACATTAACTTGATGGAGGGACCACTTGGTGGATAAGGAATTGGTAAGAAATTGTCTGGATGGTCACGTTGAAAGGGTTGTGGTCAATGGCTTGATATCCAGCTGGAGACCAATGACAAGTGGTGTCTCTCAGGGATCTGTATTGGGATTGGCATTATTTAACTTTTTTTTTTTTAAGTAACACGGACTGTGGGATTGAGTGCACCCTCAGCACGTTTGCTGATGATGCTAAACTTTGTCACGTGGCCCACACACTGGAGGGAAGGAATGTCATCCAGAGGCACCTAGACAGGCTTGAGAGGTGGGCCTGTGCAAACCTCATGAAGACCAAACCTCAACAAGACCAAGTGCAAGGTCCTGCACCTAGGCTGGGACAATCCCAAGCACAAATACAGGCTGGGTGGAGAATGGATTTGAGAGCAGCCCTGAAGAGAAGGACTTCGGGGTGTTGGTTGATGAGAAGCTTGATATGTACCAGGAATGTGCACTTACAACCCAGAAAGCCAACCGTATCCTGGGCTGCATCAAAAGAAGCATGGCCAGCAGGGCGAGGGAAGTGATTCTATACCTCTGCTCCTGTGAGACCCCCTCCTGGAGTACTGCATTCAGCTACGGGACCCCCAATATAAGAAGGACCATGTAACTTTTCTGGATGTGCTGTTGCTTCGTTCGTTGCTCAAGATGGACCTCCTGAGGGGGGAAGTCAGAACTTTGAAGGGCAAGATCCTCGCATTGCTTGTTGCTGAATTTGGGCAGTGAAGAAAACCAATCTGGAGAAAGAAGAGATGGGCTCTCATTTTAGTGATGTTGTGCAGAATTAGGTTTAAGTCCTTGTTCAGTATGAGTTAGGATATACAAGGGTGAGTGTTTCTCAGCTCCCTGGCTACCTCCACTCAGAAATTCAGATGCTGTTCAGCCCATGAATTAAGACAGCAGCATCCTGCATGTCTTTTTGATTTTATGCCCCTGGAAAAAACAAGTGATCCCAGTTGTCACTGAATTAATTCATACCATTTTAGAAAAAAGTTGGAACAATTTTACAGTGCCTTTTTTAATAAAGGTCTTGAAACTATAGATTCTCTAAATAGTTTCCATCCTTTTTGTTAGTGTTTACTTGTGCTGACATAATTGAAGAGCTCTAATAGACTCCAAATGGTACTGTGTAATATCAGGTCTTTGATTCTCGTGTTGTATCATTTGCTATCACTATACTTGCTGTTGTTTACCAGGCTGTTTACTTGATGGGTTATCCTGGCGACAGAAATAATTTCAGTGCTGCACATTGCTCAGCAGAGAATAGCATAGCTGTCTGTTCCACGTTCATCTGAAAAAAATCACTTAACTCTGGGACATAAGAATATTTCATAGTCAGTTCTGATGTTTTCAGTTCTTATGCTTCTGTGTTCCATTTTGTGGCTGTGCTTGTGATGTTTTTTCTTAACTTCAGCAGGCCTTGCAGTAATGTCAGAAGTGAACTAATTTCTGTATAATCTCTCCTCAGGCCACATTATTTGAATGGAAAGTGTCCCCATATGTAAAGATATACCATTCTTTGGTTATTTGGGAGTAGTGAGAGTTTCAATAGTGTGTTTACTTTCATAAGATACAGGGAGAAGCATTAAAGTGATGGGGAAGAGAAGGAAATTGAATGTCATGAGTATCTGTTTTTGACAAGACCATAAATCATAATTTTCCCAATAGAAGTATCACCATCATAGTTCCCATTGCAATGAAATCATTAAAGGCATTTCCAAGAACCGTTTGACACTGTCTCCCATCATGTCCTCAATAGACAAGCTCAGGAGTGTGGCCTGGATGAGTGGGCAGTGAGGTGCATTGAGAACTGGCTGGCCGGCAGAGCTCAGAGGGCTGTGCTCAGTGGTGCAGTCTGGTTGGAGGCCGGTAGCCAGCTGTGTCCCCCCAGGGGTCTGTACTGGGTCCAGTCTCGTTCAACTTAGTCGTCAAGATGAGAGGCAAGGGGCACAAACTGAAGCACAGGCGGTTCCGGTTGAATATGAGGGGGCACTTCTTTACTGGGAGGGTGACAGAGCACTGGGACAGGTTGCCCAGAGAGGTTGTGGAATCTCCTTCTCTGGAGATACTCAAAACCCACCTGGATGGCATCCTGTGCAATGTGCTCTAGGTGATCCTGCTCGGCAGGGGGGTTGGACTGGATGATCTTCAGAGGTCCCTGCCAACCTCAGCCATGCTGTGATTCTGTGATTGCATTTGGGAATTTTGCAAATGCAACTAGAAATATATACATGCTTTCTTATACATATCCTTATTAGTGAACTTACAGCTTGAAGATAAGCTCTTCTAGCTTTTTTTTTTTTTCCTGTGGTATTAGTATGCTAATCAATAATAGCAGATCCTTTCCAGGAACTCTGTGTGTTTATATAACCTTTTCCCTTGAAAGGTCAGGGCACTTGGTAAAAGGGGAAAAATATGCCAGGCTGTGCTCCCACTTGGAAATAACTGAGAATTCTAGATTTTCTTGGAAGAGAAACTCTTCTAACAAAAAAAAAAAAAAAAAAAAAAAAAAAGGAAAGGCCTTCATAATGAATTGCTAGATCATTAAATCTGTCTGGTCCTAAATAAAAGTCTAGATACAGTTGATGTTAACAACTGTATTATATTATTAAGACGTTCCATGACTACAGGAACAGCTATGAGAAGATTCCTGATTTAGATACTTCTGGTAGCATGATCTGCACTGCCAAATCTGGATAATATCTTCTTTTTTTGGATATGATTTATCTAGTGCAAATAACCCATAACCTTCTCGACACTATGTCTCCCTTCCACATGAAAGTCTTGGTGTAGGTTTGGATATTATGTATTTTCTGGACTCTCATCCCAAAGTTACAAGCAGCAGAGTTTTCACTGCTTATTAAAGTTGTTCTGTCATTTTGTTCCTTTCCCCTATCACTTTGAAGCTTTTAAGGCACTTTTGTAGCAAAATCAGCAATACTGAAACAGAGACTGGAAGCAGTTGGTTGTTCTAGAACAATGCCCAAAGTGTGTGTTGTGAGGCTTTTCATCTATAGTTTTTGTGAGGCTTTCCTTCTTCCCTCCCTTTTTTTCCTCATAGCTCTTGTTAAGTTAGAGCGTTGCTCACATGTAAAATCTGGTAGACCTTGAATAGCTGTAATTGGTTATTTCCCTGACTAGGTCACTTGCTGTTCTGTAATTCATGGCTACTTTATTCTTGGATTGCTTAGCATCTGTGTCTGCCACAGCATGCACATCTAATGAATTTGCAACTGCTAAATGTATTTGCAACTGACATGAAACTCATTGTAACATTGACATGGTCTTTGTGATGGGAAATACACCACCTATGAAAACCCTTAATTTTTATTTTTTTATATAATCTCCTTTCAGTTCTGGCAAACTTTATTATAAATGGAGGTTCTGTTTCAAACGAGCTATTACTTTACATAATAAGGCCAAAAATCTTAGTCTTAGATGTTGCTTTTTTCCATTTATCTTCTGGAGGCTTAGAAAAGTATTGAGTAAGCACTGGCAGATAACTTCCCTGGCTTCAATGCTGAATTACTTTGTTTAGCTTCTTGTACTGGTAATTTGTTATAGGATAAAATGACCTTTATAAGTGTTCATGCAAGCATCTTGTTATTCATTTATAAATAACACTGGGGCCTTTGCATCTCAACGTAAAACACTTTACAAATAGGGATCAAAGGTTAGCTCATATCTTCCTGTGTGTTTGAGGGTCCAAACCCTTTAACCCTGTTAAAGCTTTAACAAAAAACATGAGTTGATCTATTCCATTATATTGGTAGATTGGCTTTGAGTACACTTGCAGTTTGAAGAAAAACATGTGTGTTTTATAGAATCGGATTCAGTAGCCCTGGAACCAGAAGCAAAGTACCTGCATCAGCTTGTTGCTGAGGTATGGAGCTGCTTTGGCTCGAGTACGGAACACCTAACTCAGCTGTGTATCTTCCCAGGCAAAGCTAGCATCTATGCACAGCACCATGCAGATGGGTGAAGTTAATGCTCTATTAGAAATGGTTTTGAAGTCTCGAGGACCTCCCTTTGAGATTCTGTCAGAAGAAAAGCTTCCCTTGTAGCTGGTGGAAGGAGAATTACGGAGCTCAAGACAGGGTTAAAGCTGCAATTCTTAACTCTAGTTTGTAATGTAATCTTAGAAATATCCCAACATGCTGTTGACTGGTCCGGCTAGTGAGCTGTCAAACTAGATTTGAAGGGTGTTCTCCAGAGGGCTCTGAAAAGCGCGGTAGAGCTTCACCTCTTATGGTTAGGTCCTGAATCAGAACTAGTACCAGTTAATAGTAGTGCAGTAGTTTGACAACGTGTAAGTTTTGGCTATGCATTTTTTGGATATTCCATCTTCACCAAAACATAACAGATGGAGAACAGGTTTTCATGTCCATAAATAGATCAAATGCAAATAAACAGTTTCCACTGCCTGTAGTGGGGATGAAATGATAGTGTTTCTGCAGAACTACTTCATGTTTCCCCTTTTGCTTCCAAGTCTGCCAGGTAACCATCTGTTGTTTCTACTATGTTTACCTTGGAAAGCAGCCAGCCTGTAAGCGTAATTCAATAGATAATTACAATTTATGTGTCTTTTAAAGTTATTATAATCATGTAATATTTGCTGATGTGTAAGTATGCTTCAAAGTGCCATATATTCCTGACACTAAGGCAGCCTTGCTAAATTTTAAGTTATCTGAAGTATGGAATTTTCCAGTTAATTGGCTAGAGTATTTTTAATGTTGTTTGCAAATGTGTTTTTTTTTCTTTTATATTTGTCTTGGAAATATATTTAAAAAAAAACAAAAAGCCTGAGTCAGTTGCTCAGACTCAAAGATTTGGCAGAGTTATATGTGATTGATAACAGCAATTTAATCTTTATTATAAAAAGGGAGGAGGGGCATAAATTCATCTGTAGGCATAGTTCTCCATCTCTTTATAAGTACTGTTTAGCTAGAATGTCTTACAGGGGTAGGAAAATGAAGATAAGCCTCTAGCTGAGTTGATTTTACAATTGATTCTAGGTGGACCCTTACTGGCTTTAGTGTCTTCTGTTGGGATTTTTAAGGCTGAGCCTGCTGAAGTTTTGTAACATGTAACATGCTCCTAAGAACAAGAAATGGAGTAGGCTAGGAATTGGAATTGTTTCACAGGCAATGGCTCACAGCATAAAAGATGCTTTTTTAGAAAATGCTTCAGTTAAAAAAGTACTGTAATACGGTCAAATCAGAATCAAATTCACTTGTTGCACATGCATTTGTAGCATACATTATAACAAAAAGCAGGAATTATTTGGGTTAATATATTCTTTTCTAAAACATTTTTTTTTCTAAAACAGATTTTTTTAAAGGATGGCTGCAAATACAAAACTCTCACTGAAGTCTTCACCTACTTGGGTAGCTTGCTTAAGGCATCTGAAAGCTTGCTTTTACATGCCCCCTCTTTATTTTCATAATTGTATGAGTTAGAATATTCAGAATTATATGAGTTAGAATAGATTTTCTGTCGTGCTGCCGCTATCCTAGCGATGGTTGGTGGTTTACATAGCTTGTTGAACAGGCTGTTTGAATTTTGTTCATACTTGTCTCCTGTTTTTCTTTTCTGTTGTTAACCCAATGAAAAAATTCTGTGCTGATGGCAGTAGAAGAGCCGTTGAAAGTTTCAAGGGTGTATCCTTATAGAGAAGGAAATTGCTGGTTACCGTTCTGTAAGCAGACTAAAGCAAACAATTTGTCTGTGAAATGGTGAACAGAGCGAAGTTCTTAGAACCGTGGAAGTTCAACTTTTAATCATGTGTTCAGGATCTGTTGCAGTGCATGTGAATAACTTGAAGAGCTTTTACTGTTCCTAGGAAGGAATTTTGGTTCTGTTCCAGTGGTAGAGACTTGAAGATGCTCCATTGATTGCTCTGCTTGTTTTGCCTTTGACTTCTGTTCTTTAGCCTGCAATACTTGAGTTCTGTTCCCCAACTGAGGACTTTATTGTTAAATGGGTACTTCTGAAATTATAAATCCCATTCCCTAAGTACAGATATAAACTGTTTGAGTTGTTGAGATGCTGTTATACAGTGGGAAAAATAGATTTAATAACTTGTTTGTTACATCTCCAATTACAAAGTGGAACTTGTTTTTCATAGTTTTCGCTTGGATTTGTTATCTATCAAAATTGGTCAGCTGATAGGTCTGTTGTAGACTTTTAAAATCAGAGGACTTAGATTTGCCAGCTGTACAAGTAGCTTCTTCTGTAATGTAAACTAGGCCTAAAGTTGACCTGCAGGCTTTACGTTATAAAACTAATAAAACTCTAGAACTGTCTGCTCTTCCATGTGTGGTTGAGTTAGGAAACATCATCCCTATCTGGTGTTTAATGATGAACCTTCTCGATCTTTTTTTTTCTGTTTTTAAAGGCAGAGGTTTGAAGGATGGCAGGAGTACAACAGCTGTTCTTCATCTGCTGAAATTATTTTTCATGATTTGTCAGCCAGGGCACTCTTTTTTGCTGATTGCTCATTAATACAGGCTTGTTGGGTCATAGTAACTTGCAGGATAATTTAAAGAAAAATTGGGAAGTGGGAAGCTACAAAGAAGTTAATCAAAATGACTTGTGTTTGTGCAATTTACAGAATAAAAAATGAGGTAGCTTTTGGCAGAAAAAGCTTTTGTGCAGTTATTTCTACACCAGCTGAAATGGTCAATTATATTAGATTATTTGATAGTAAAGAATAAAAGCAAACTACTTCTTTTCCATAAATCTTTTTTTTTTTTGATTTCCCAGAAATAGCTGTAGTTGTTGCTTGACACCCTCTTACAAAGTATGCTTAAATACCTTAGTTCATGTTCTCATTCAAGCTTTATTGGTCTAATGGTTGTCCAGAGCAACAGTGGAAAGAGTACAGGTAAACTTGAATGAAAAATCATCAGATTGATTTGATGTCTGTACTCTGACTGAATTATCTGCTTACAGTATCTAAAGGCTGCACTGCAGAGAATCTCATCCAATTTTTTTTTTTTTTGCATTTGGAAAAAGATAATTACTTGGAAGAGCAAATAAAATATTCTATTACATCCTTTATTGAATTATAGTAGTAAGATTAAATCTGGGCAAATACAAGAGATAATAAATGGTAAGATGCAGCAGTAATCATATTTTATTGTTAATATTTACGGAAATTACTCATTAAGTATTGTACTTTGTGTGCATGTGCATGTTATTGTTGGAGAGGGTCAGGGATGTGGTTTGTGATGATAATTATCTGTTATTGCCCTCTTCTATATCATTTTATGGTACATGTGTTAAATCCCTTGAAGATTTTTTAAATGCAGGAACTGAATAAAAAGGAAATAGTTTTAATGGTCAAGTGCCTGTTCCTTCACTTTTTTTTTTCTGTGATGTTGATCTGTGCTATATGTGTACATTCCTTAAAATACTGCAGTATGCAAGAGAAGCATCAGGAATAAAATACAGTTCATAAAGGGGTTTATGGAAACTGATGGATCTTCTTGCCTGTATTTTACAAACTACTGATTAGAGTGGATATCTATGCAAATAACAATTCAGCTTCTCCCTGTCATTGCTTCCCATATAACTTATGCTATTCCTGCAGATCTTTTTTTTTTATCTGAGGCACGAGTGAGTAGTTACGTGGTCAAAGAGAGAGGGCATGCTGTAGATCTGTAAATAAGACTGAGTCAGTCTACAAAAGCTAACTAACTGTAAGTGATTTTCTTTTTTAAAATACAGCACTATATAGAAACTAGTTTCTTGCTCGGAGTACAAGAATTGTTAAAAATTTCCTTTGAAATATTATGACAAAAAAATTAAAATGCTCAGACAGAAAAGCCTGATTTTGCTGAGCTTAAAACATTTTACTAGGTTGTGTCATTCCCACTGAAACTTGTCAGCATGTCTGGTGGTCTGTAACTTGGCCCACCAGATCAGTGCTTGCTGAGACCCCTGTATTATTTACCTTGCAAGCTGTGAAGCTGTTTTTTATTATCTGATTGTCTACTCTCCTTTCTAGACATCTGTAATTGTTTACTATTCTTTTATGGATACTGAAAAATTGGGATTTTAGCTTGATAGCTTGTTTAATGAACACCTGGGAAGCTGACAACCTTCTTGCTCACCTGCTTGAAGAAGACCAATTCACTTCACCCAGGTGAAAGGTTTTGAAATCATTGTGAAAATGTTATCTTCTGACTGGGGAAGTATTTTTCAGAATGCAAAACTGAATTTATATCTTACCCCTTTTTCTTAGTGCTTTGAAGAAATGCAGAGGTAAATTAAGTCAGTTTGCAGTTAACTGCTAGCTTTCTTTGCAGAACTATTAGAGAAGAGGCATAATTGGCTGTCTATATGAATTTCTCTGTGGTTTTAATTGAAATTAACATTTACCTTTTCCACTGACCAAAAAAATTAAACAAAATGCCTCATATTCCCTGTTCAGTTCATGAAGATTAATCAACATGCAATTTTATTGCCTGTGGCTATTGAATGGAAACACCAGGAACAATGCAGTGTTGTTCTATTGCCCTTTTATTTTGGTGATGTAATAAAACCTCATTTGTTGACTGCCTAACAGTAAATACTTGAAAATCGCTCTAGGTTAGCAGGCAGCTGGCTCTGTCAGATAATATTGCTTAGTTCAGTACTGTAGGCTAAATCTTGTGTTTCGTTGGATTTGGAAGACAACTAACCTATTTGTACAAGAACTTTGAACTCCAGAACTGGTAAGGAATTGTGAAGCTTGTGGTGAGTCTCAAATACCGTGAAACTTCTGGAGCTTTAATTTTAGAAGAACTTTCTTGTTTCTAACCAGATAAATTTGTTTTGCATCTTTTGCACTCATCAAAGCCATAAAAACAGTAGTGAAGAACTAGTTTTGTTGTAGAGAACAGGCTTTTCTTTTTTGTGTTTAAAACCTTTTGAAAACATAACAAGCCATGGTTTGCCTGTAATTCCAGCTGTACCTGGAATAAACACGTGTGAACAATAAGCAAAACAGGCTAAAATCTGATCACAGGAAGATGCCACTGCTTTATATTACAGTGCAAAAACTGTATGTATCGAATCATGAAATAATTTCCAGAAAATATTCTAATAAAACTGGAGTCAACAGAAATGCAACTGTTTTGGAAAATATTTTTTCCCATCATAGCCAAGGATTTTTAAAATTAACTGAAATGTAAAACAAAAATTGTATTTTGAGAATCCCTGTTTCCTGTTACCTGGAGACAGGGCATGTTTTCCTTCTGCTATGGCAACAAGGCCATGTGAAGCATAGTACCCCGTTAGCTTGGAGTTCTGCCACAAAACAGATGAATAACTACAAGCATAGTATGTGGGTGCTGCCTTTATAATGTTTGCAGCTTTGAGCCAGAATCTCAAAGTAGTTTTGACTGTTTCAACCACAGCTCTGACACACACAGTGAATAGAAAGCGGCTTTAAAATGCACAAATGCCAAATCCAGTGTTTAGAGTCATACCTGCCATAGGAAGAGATTGTTGTCAACAGCAATAAGGGAGTACTTATGTACTTTGAAAATGCTTGGTTTCTGTTGCTCAGACTTTCAATCTAATCCTTTTAATCATTTCTTGGGTATCCCATCTCTCAGGTGAATCAGCTCTGGATTTTTTTGTTTGGAGATTTTTCACATTTTTCAAGTTTTCATTGAGTACGCCTTTCCAGGTTGGTTGCTTTTCTAATCATGTTTTGAAATCACCGGTGTATATTTTTGCATTGCTCTGTAGCTTTTTCTCCTCTTGTTGAATATATATGTCAAATTTAGGATGCCTCACATATACATCTATAAGGACACCGTCATTCCAAGCTAGTTTTGTAAAGGGCCAAGAGATGCAAAAGCATCAGTCACTTCCCTGTTGTCATTGGTAGGAGCTAATGGGGAATTCCTGAGGTAACTGAAACCAACTCTCACAAGCAGACCTTGTAGCATAATGGGGTTTATCATGTCCAGGCTGTCCCAGAGAGCACAGCGTGTGTGTGAGAGGAGTATTGCTGCTTTGGAGATGTGCAATGCGGGGTTGGGAATATGAGGCATGGGCTGGCAGTAGGTTGCTGTTGGGAAGCTGAGGGTAAGAAGCTGAGCAAAAAAGGGTTTATTAGGCAAGCTGCAGCACAGTGTGAACATCTGCATTGCTTCAGAGACAGGGCAGTTCCCAAACTGTACTGAAGCTTTTGTAGGACACAAAGTTGTGACTAATTATTTTATCTGACAGAGCTGGCTCTATACAATTTACAAGCTTCTGCACTGTACTGCAAATCTAGGAAGTGCTGGAGCAGGCTTCTTATAGCACCACTTGTGTTAGAGACAACACACTGCTTTAGTGGTCCACCTGGTCTAGGAAGTGTGTCAAATGCAGCATGGGTCTTCACCCACTTTTCTATCTGCTGTAAACACACGCAGAGCAGTACTCTTGCTGACCTCCTTTCCAGCCTAGAGCACATGCTTTTGGCAGTCATCATGCTCAGCAGCTTGTATGATGACGACCCATCACTGACTGATGGTTAAAATGAGATTAAATGGAAATGTTTCTCAGCTGTCATGTATAGGCAGATGCATTTTAAATCATGTAAACTGTTGTGCAGGCCCTAACTGAACCCAGAAACAAAACCAAGTAAGTACAGTGTCTTAATAATTTCACCTGGTTACTAAAATGGTCTTGCTGAACACTGTTTTCAGGAGGCCAGCTGGATGGGTTACTCTCTGCTGTTGTTCTTCAGCTTACGCTTCTCATTTTGCAGTTTTGCTTGAATTCATTGAGAGTTGTTTTTCTATTTCTCATACCTGTTTGCATGTTGTGTGCTTTATGGTGGTGGAGGTAATTCAATGGCACACTCTATCCATTATTCTAGATAAATGCATGTGTACAAATGTGAAGGTAATATGTTTTGTAAATGTAAGCAATATAAACTAAACATGGTATGCATTACACTTTAAAAACGTGCCTGCAAGGGATAAATGGCATCAATTAAAAACACGTGATATCTTTTGTGTTATAAATAAGCACTGCAATGTGTAACTCAGTGGAATGCAGTATAACATACATACTGTCATGATATGCATATATACTGTCATGATAAACAAAATGCTGCTGGGTGCAGGTTGAAGAAGAGAAACTTCGGAACTTCTCAGGTCTTTAGCATAGCTCACATACCCTCATCTAAAAAGAAAAAGGAAAAAAAAAAGTATGTTTACAAGACAGTCTTTTACATAAAATACAGAAAAGGTTTCTCTTAAATATTTGTCTCTGTGTGATAATTTGAGGGAAGGACTAACATAAACTGAAAACCTCAGCCTGTAAATAAGTGACCTAGATAGCTTTCCAGACAGTTTAGGAGCATGGCAGAGCAGTGTCTTCTCTTATTAACACTGTGGTTATCTGTGTGCAGTACTCAAGTATTTCCACCTGGGACATGCACTTCCATGTTGTTCAGCAGTGTTTTGGGGCCAGGGTGCTTGACAGACATCCCCGTGTCTTCCACCATGACCAGTGTCTCTGAGCAGGCTCCAAGAGAAACAGCGCAGCTGGCTGAAGTTGGTCAAACTCCTGTTCCTGATCTGGTAGTGGGTTGTAAAGCCATTTCCAGTTGTTTTCCTGTTTGTTCCTCAGAAAGTGCACATCTGGTTAGATCAATCCCATTGAATTTTAATCCTCTCTACTCCCTTTTGCAGGGCTCTAATCTTGGTATGTTAGGAAGAGGTCTTTTCTTCTAACCCTGCTGCAGTTAGTGGCTTTTCTTTGCCCTTTTTGTTATTTCTGTCGTTCTCTGGGTTTCTTCTATCCTCGGCTACATTTATGTCAGACTTTCCCCACACAGGTTTGCAGTACCACATACAGGAACACATTGTTTCTTCAGTGCAGTGCTTGTCAGGGATCCTTTGATATGTTAAAATTGGTCCATATTTTGTGCATGCATATGTGGCCAGCTGGTTCTTTAGGTCCTGTTTTTTGCAGGAAAGAGTGGACTGTGTGCTTTGGAATGTAAACAATGTGGATTTTTTTTTTTTAAATCCAACATTATTCTCTTAAATTTTTCTTCTGATACAGCCAGCTATCAGTGAATGGTTTGCATTTAGTATTACTTTTTTGCTATGCTGCAGAAGTCAGGCTAAATACAGCTTGTATCATTCTTATGTGGAAAACTTTGTACAGCCTCTGCTCTCAGCCATCCTCCAAAAATGTACAGTTTATGAAATTGTTTAAACCTAGAACTATCCCCAAATGCTGCTGCTTTCCTGTTACTTGTCAACATCATGTAGGAGATGCAAGTTCATGTGCTAGGAACACTGGGATTACTATTTCTTGACTTTTGAATACTTTGCTGTGCAAACATTATTGCTATGGACATGGCACAAAACACACTTGAGATAAATCATGTATGTTATAGTATACAAGGCTTAATGGATTACTTTTCCATTGCTCATTTTAAATTAAAAACACTAGCTTCCTGTTTTTCTTCTGAAGTCCTGTCCATCTGAGCTCTTGTAATTTCTAAAATAGCCTGTCAAAAAAGGAATTCAGTAAAGTGACTGAAAAGTGACTTCTACTTAACCTTTCTTTTTATAAACAATTGGCTGCGTCCTAAATAGTTGAAAACAGTCTATTTTTAGGCCCTAATTTGGAGAACTGATATTTCCACATTTGCTTTGTCATAGCTGGTAGTAGTTGCTAAATTATGAAAGCTTGGAACAATTACAAAAGCTAGGAGGATTGCTAAGCATCCTACCAGAATGTGTTAAGCAGCTCTATGCATTATACATTTCAATTTATAATAAGACAGTCTAGCTGTTAGCATGGACACTGAATTATATTAAGTCTTCACTACTGACTTGCAAACCAAGGGCTATCAGCTTCTTGGAAAATAACTGATTAGGACAGTTGAAGTACAGCAGACTTCAAAAAGTGACAAATTTTCTATGCCAGACATAGTAGGGGGATCTCAGCTGCTGCTTGCCGGCCCTGTTGTGATGAAAAGGGAAATCGTGTTTAAAATGGCTGATCAGTCGTGCAAGGTTTGAATGGTTTCCAAAGGAGGTCATATATAGACCGTTATTAGGTGAGGAAGCAAGTGTTGTAACACAAGGCTTTGCAAGAAGAAAGAAATGGAGAAATAAGAAAACAAATTTCCTTATCTTCAGGAAATGCTAACATTAGTAGTTTACTGATGTTACATGTCTCAGGGGTCAGTAACGGTACCAGCTCTGTTTAACATCTTTGTCACTGACGTGGACAGTGGGATTTAGTGTGCCCACAGCAAGTTTGCTGATGATACCAAGCTGTGTGATGTGGCCAACATGCTGGAGGGAAGGGATGTCATCCATAGGAACCTTGACAGGCTTGAGAGGTGGGCCTGTGCAAACCTCGTGAAGTTCAGCCTGGCCAAGTGCAATGTCCTGCATCTGGGTCAGAGCAATCCCAAGCACAAATACAGGTGGGGAATAGATTGAGAGCAGCCCTGAGGAGGAGGACTTGGGGCTATTGGTTGACGAGAAGCTCAACATGAGCCAGCAATGTGTGCTTGCAGCCTAGAAAGCCAACCGTATCCTGGGCTGCATCAAAAGAAGCATGGCCAGCAGGGCAAGGGAGGTGATTTCCCCCTCAACTACACTCTTGTGAGACCGCACCTGGAGTGCTGTGTTCTGCTCTGGGACCCCCAATATAGGACACAGACTTGTTGGAGTGAGTCCAGAGGAGGGCCACAAGTATGATTAGAGGGCTAGAGGAAGAAGAGGTCTTCTGCTGCTGTGAAGAAAGGCTGAGGGCGTTGGTGGTTGTTCAGATGGGAGAAGGGAAGGCTCTGGGGGAGACATTATCGCAGCCTTCCAGTACCTAAAGGGGGCCTACAGGAAAGCTGGGGAGGGACTCTTTGTCAGGGTGTGTTGTGATAGGACAAGGGGTAATGGCTTTAAACTAAAAGAGGGTAGATTTAGATTAGATTAGGATTAGAAAGAAATTAGATTAGATAGATTAGGAATAGATTAGATTAGATAGATTAGGAAGAAATTCTTTACTCAGAGGGTGGTCAGGCACTGGGACAGGTTTCCCAGAGAAGCTGTGGATGCCTCATCCCTGGAGGTGTTCAAGGCCAGGCTGGATGGGGCTTTGGGCAACCTGGGCTGGTGGGAGGTGTCCCTGCCCATAGCAGGGGGTTGGGACTGGATGGGCTTTAAGGTCCCTTCCAACCCAAACCATTCTATGATAGTAGATGAAAAGTTTAATGTAACAGGTGTTCTGTTATACAACTTTTCTGTACCTTTGCATTTTAAAATAGCTTTCTGAAGATTTCAGTATGGAATTGCATACTGCAATAAGTGGAGGAAATTATGATGTAGCTGGTTCTTACATGACCTCTTTAATATCCCAATGCACCTTACAAATTACTGTGTTTATGGAGTTGTTTTACTGCTGCTGCTTCTGAGGTAGTACATTTTGGTAGCCTTTACTGTTCTTGTTGTATGTTGCTAGACATGAAAAAAAGGAGGAATACTACCTGAAACTGAACTTGTGGGTCTGAAGAGTTATTAATTGGCTTATTTTTCTAACATAATGCCAACTTTGTTTTTCAGAGCCATGGTGTCATGGAAAGGAATATACTTCGTAGTTGCACTGTTCTTGGGAAGTTTTTTTGGAAGTATTTTCATGCTTGGTCCTTTTCTACCTTTGATGTTTGTCTCCCCGGCCTGGTATCGCTGGATCACTGACTGTGTTGTGGCCACCTGGCTCACACTTCCAGTGGTAAGTTGCAGTTTGAGCCAGGTTCTGGACAACTGTTCTAAGTCCTACTATTTATTCTGTTTACCAACATATTTGATTAAAACAAAAATTCAACTTTATTATATTTTTGTTAATCAGGCCTCAACTTCCTAACTATCTGTGAAGGCTTAGGCTTTAGCTCAGTCTGTGTTGCAGATTGTCTGTGTGCCTGCTTACAGTTCCCCTCTCCTACAGTTTAATGTATGTATAAATTAACACCACATGATGGTTGTACTCCTGAAAAATCCTTTTAATATTACCTCTATCCAGTGTCAGATGTTAATCAGAGAAGGGTAGGTGAAGCACTAGGAACCACAAGGGTTCTTTTAAATTGCAAAGATTCCTAAATGAGTCTTCATATAAACTCCTGCTTTCAACTGTGCTCCAACTGTCTAATTAAGAAAATAATTTACTGTCTGGTACATTGTTCCTAACCTTCACTGTTCTCATACTTAATCCTTTTAGAATTTAGTACTTGTAGTTGTATTAGACAATTTCAGGTCAAAAAGAACTTCCCATAGAAATGAAGTCTTCCTCACTTACATTGCATCAACTTTGTAGCCAGGAGTCTGGAAATCAGTAACAAAGCTTTTCTCTGAATTGTTCCTGAGGAAAGTATGAATGGGATCCATCTCTTCATTTGTTCTCTGAAAGCCTCATCTGTTCCTCTATGCCTTTTAAGATATTTTTTTTCCCCTGAAGTAAAGCTCTGTATTAGTGCTCAGAAATAGATATCCTGTTCCGTAAGTCATACCTATAAGTAATATCTGTTGTCTATCCCCATTTCTTGGGAGTGTGTACCTCTTGTTTGCATCCTCCCAAGTTTTGAGGCTTATTTCATGCTTTGGGATGGCACTTCTTAGATCACTGTCTTCACTGGTTGATGCGTTTTTAAACTGTGGGGTAGAGGCCCAGGCTTCAAGGCAGCACTGTACACTTGTACAGATTTAGATGTACATCACTGTGCCATATTCAAGCTTATTTATTTTTTTGCTCTCTCAGCTGTTCTTTCTGTAGATGGATTCTAGCCATTTTTACAGTTGGAAGTCAAGCACATAAACATTGACCATTTGGATCCAAGGAGAAAGCAAGGCAGCTTCAGTTACTTTCTCAGACCTGACAGTATTGAGCCATAGATTATTTGTGCAGCTGTTCTCTACTTAGACTTCATCTGCCAAGTTATGATCCATACTGGTTCCCTTACTTTTATTCCTACATTCTGGGAAAAACAGGGAAAAGTAGTTTAATAGTGGACATGGATCGTAAAAGAATGCTTTTTAATATGTGCTATTTTATTATTGTTTCCTCTTTCATTAAACAGCTGACTGTAGTTGTGGAAAAGCTGTCTTTTTTATTAGAAAACAGAAATCTGTTTACCAGTGATAATGTGTACGAATAAATGAAATGATGTCATTGAAATTAATTTTTATTGCTAATGTGCTGATGCTTTTCTTCTGGGAGTGAAGTCATAATATTAAGATATCATTTCTAGGCCTTGCTGGAGATGGTGTTTGGTGCCAAGGTGGTTGTCACTGGTGATGGGTTTGTTCCTGGAGAAAGGAGTGTCATTATCATGAACCATCGCACCCGAATGGACTGGATGTTCCTGTGGAACTGCCTGCTGCGATACAGCTACCTCAGACTCGAAAAAATCTGTCTCAAATCCAGTCTGAAAAGCATTCCGGGATTTGGTAGGTCACTAAACTCTTCACCTGGGAAGTAAAATGTGTTTAAAAATTCCTTCACCCAGCACTGTTCATACTCAGTTAAGTTTAAATTCTATTTTCGTATTTAAAAAAAATCTTGTTTAAAATATATGTGGTGTATTGAGCGATTAAATCCTATATCTCCCAGAGGACACCTGAACTGCATGCTTAAGCCTTTCTTTTTAAAAAATGGCTACATACTGAAAGCATTTTTTAAAATTGTGAAAGATATTTTATGATTCTTTTCAAATTATTTTTCAACACTTTGGTTTTGGTGCCATTTCACCCCATATTGCACATGCTTTTATCATTTCTTTCTTCATTATCCAATCTATACTATTGAGAAGATTAAAAAAAAAAAAAAAAAAAAGAAAAACACTGTGGGCAACAGCAAAGTTGAGGTTTCATTTTAATAGCTGTAGTTCTAAATCAAACTTGGTTGCCCAAAATATGCTGTACAGGATATGAAATAATCCATGATGTAAGTTGGGAACAGATATGAGTTGCACATATTTGGAGAAACTATTTTAAATAGACCAAAAACTGTTGCATGAATAGACTTACCTGAAATAAAAGCATCTCTTTGCATTTTATTTCTCTCTGATTTATTTGCCCTTTTATAAAAACTAGCTTGGGCAGGATATGCATCATATTTATGATGTCGAAAGACTAAACTTATTTATGCTTCCCTTTTGTCAGGCCATTTATCTGAATAGATCATTTTGGCAGGATCCCATAAGGAGGACCTCTGACACTGTTGTGCTTTTATTACACTCACTCACTCGGTGTGTAGTCCTCTAAGTAAGAGCTGCAACTAGGGAACACCCTTCACTTTTTTCCTAACATTCAAACTTAATGTTCAATTTTACGTGAGAGAAAGACATCTCTTTTAACATTACATATATATTTAGATAAATGTTTTCATAATACAGCAGAGATGTTTTGAAATACTGGAATCTGCTTCCTTTGCAACTTTTTAAAGAAATGTTGGGAGGTGGAATTCAGGATTATAGTCCGGAAGATTGATAGATTAATCTCCAAAAGTATCCCCTATTTTTTGTGTAACAAAACATTTATATGTGTGCGTGCTTAGTATTAGAATGCCTTTAATAAAATTGGAAGGTCAGCTCCAGAGTCTGGGATGTTACATATGCTTGGCAAAATCTGGTTCCTAAAAATATGTCAAGAGTTGTTTAGAAACTGATTTTTTTCGATTCATAGTTAGTACATATTGGTGGGATAATGATACAGATAACAGTGTTCATAACAGACAACCCTCTTCATCCAATCAGTGAGAGCAGAATTTCTCCCACTTACCTCTAATGGCACTGCTGTGTTATGTGACAGACCTTTTGTAGGTGTTTGTCAGATTTTGTTGTTGTTTGTTAAACTCTGTCCTGTGGTTTTTGACATAAATGTTTTGCTCATTTTATAAGCTTTTAAAGGCCAGGATGTAACTTGGAAATCAACTGGACAGTTTCAGTGCGCTGCAGCTATGATTTATACTTTAGATATTTGTCATCAAGGTATATTATTTCTGGAAATAACACAGCTATGTAATTTGTTCCAATTCCATCTTTTATATATTTACATGATTTAGTTATAAATACTCAAAAATAGAGGATTATGGAGGCATTGATATGTCAGCTAAATGTAACACTAATAAATCTTTACCTAATGGTAACCTTACTTTGAGTTTGAGAAATATATTAGATGAAATTGCCGTGTTGCTTTCAGCCCATTTTTCAGACCTTTCTAATGATTTTTTTCGCAGGCATTTCATTTAAAATTGTGTGTAATACAAGGTTTATAATGCAACCCTTTCTTTCATTTCTGTGTCTCTAAAAAGACATAGAGTATTAAGCGTTGCACCTTTTGTTATCATAACTACCATCCCAGCTATGGTGTAAAAATTAGGTCTACTAAAGATTATACAGATTGAAGTGGTATATATGACAGGTGAAGGGCAAAGGAACGAAAATAGGTCCAGAGTCCTTGTCACCCCCTTTGTGGGTGAAGAGTGTACAGGTATCATATTTAATGAGTCTGTATAACAAGTAGGCAATTATTTCTGGTTACTTAAAATTGAAGGAGAAAATGTTTCAAGGAGAATCATTGAGTCACTTACTTGGTTCTTAAGTTATTAATTCTTTGCATTCCACTGTATCAAAAAACTTGATTAAACGTGAGCCTTAAAAAAAAAAAAAAAAGCCCAGAAAAATGGATGGTCCTTTCTTCCTGAGAGTGTAGCTTTGGCTTGATAGATTGTGTGCAGTAAAGTGTTCATAAAGCAGTATTACATTTCAGTAGTCTCATTTTCAGAAACTTTCTTGCAGTATTTTGGTACAACTTGCTCAACTTGGAGCTGCAGGAGACCACTGCTCTGCTCGTAGCTGCTGCTGCAGTTTGTTGCATGACATCGTCATCAGCTAATGACATATTATTCTACAGTGCCAGTTTTCAAGGAGAATTTCTAATGTCATTGGCAGTTTCCTGCGTAGCTGACGAGATAGGACTTCTCTACAATAGATACATACAATTTAAATCACAGAATGTTAGGGATTGGAAGGGACACTGAAAGATCATCTAGTCCAATCCCCCTGCTGGAGCAGGAACACCTGGATTAGGTCACACAGGAACACGCCCAGGTGGGTTTTGAATGTCTCCAGAGAAGGAGACTCCACAACCCCCCTGGGCAGCCTGTTCCAGTGTTCTGTCACCCTCACTGCAAAAAAGTTTTGTCTCATACTTAAGCGGAACCTCCTATGTTCCAGCTTGCACCCATTGCCCCTTGTCCTGTCATTGGGCATCACTGAGAAGAGCCTGGCTCCATCCTCCTGACACTCACCCTTTACATTTTTATAAACATTAATAAGGTCACCCCTCAGTCTGCTCTTCTCCAAGCTAAAGAGACCCAGCTCCCTCAGCCTTTCCTCATAAGGGAGATGCTCCCCTCCCTTAATCATCCTCGTTGCTCTTCACTGGACTCTCTCGAGCAGTTCCATGTCCTTCTTGAGATGAGGGGCCCAGAACTGGACGCAATATTCCAGATGTGGTCTCACCAGTGCAGAGTAGAGGAGGAGGAGGACCTCACTTGACCTACTAACACACACCCCTTCTGATATACCCCAGGAAAGAAACCCTCCCAGTCCTGTTCTAAAGGAATAAAGGAAATTCTTACCTACATTGTATTTCTCTAGTTCAAAGCAGGCTGTCCTTGCTGTGTAGGTATTGTATTTTTGTGTAGAGTTAGGAGCTAATAAAGCCTTACTGAAGTGTGGAATAGGTATCATTATGTATGTATTACATGAGATTTGAAGCTGCATTTTTTATTTTTTTCATCTCTTAAAAAATAATTTAAAGGTCAGTGTGGCTGGGTACTCTACCTAGTAAGTTTCTGCACTACTAACCATTTTGTAAATCTGAAGTGCTTCTACTTTTTCAAGCAATGTTAGTTATGAGAAATGTGTGGAAATTCTATCAGAAATGTGTGAAATTCTTACAAGAAGATAATTTTAGCAAAGAAATGGAACTGCATTGTTTATTTTTTTAATCTTCACTGTTTCTCTGCTATGTTTTCCTAATCAAAGATGTCTCAAAAATTTGCAAATAAAAAGAATATTTTTTTTTCCCTTGTCAAGTAAATGCTGCCTGTGTCAGGAAAATGCCTATTGCCCAGCAGTGTTTAGATGACCAAAAAACACTGTGCAAACAAGCAAAATGTAATTACTTTTGTTGGACAATATGTTGTCCTAAACTGAACAGTAATTAACTGGGCAGCATCTTTCTCTGCAGGCTGCATATGAGCAGGTACTTCCTTCTGCTTATTTGTAAATCTTCCTTGTTAGGAAAAGCTTTCATTTTTTCCCGTTGCTTTATTGAATTCTTGTTCCTCTGTGCCTTCCCACTTGGATCCCCTGTCATGTCTCAAGTCTTATTATGTGTTGTTTTTCCAGCAGCACAGTGCAGACAGGCTGTGGTGAGGAAATCAAAGCAGCAGCCTGTTTTCAGTCTATTCAAAGGCTTAAGGCATGTGTCTGCAAGCTTGTGCTGGGTTTCCTCTCTCCTTTGAATGTGGTGGAACAGTGAGCCATGCAAACAGTAGGTGTCTCCGCTGCTGATGTATGGACCAGGATTTTGACTGAAGGCAGGAATTCACATTCATGTCATGCTCTGCTGAAGGCTTTGAAGCTGAATGAATGTGAAAGATTATTGCACTTTCATAGATGGCAAAATAGTTTGGCTCAGGGTGCTGTGCTGGAGGAGCTGGGGAGGAAAACCTCTATCCTTCACTATTGGTCATCTTACTCTTAGATAATCTGTTCTTACTGGAGCAATGAGGGATGTTTTATCTAATTAGGTACACACTTAAAGATAGGGAGGGAAAAAAAAAGCTTGCAGAACAATGGATATTATGTTATAAAATCAAACCTGTTTTGTTTGTTTGTTTTTTAAAGACTGGATGCTTCCCAACTCCTTTCTCTGTCTTCATCCTCACCAACCCTCCTTTCATTATGTTACTGCCTGCATTAAATTCTTCTTAGCTTGTATATACCACCACTAAGGATAAGAATGGGATACTGCTGCATATATCTTCTGCTTGAAGGGCATTTGGGCAAGTAAAATAAGAGTCACACAAGCAGCTGATTTCTTAGTAGCCAGAGGTGGTTTGTAAATTTGATGTTCATGGTGCTATCAAAGAAGGATCACTAGAAGGAGTTTATTACGCGAGCTTCCATATAATTCAAAGCCTTGGGCTGCCTGCAGAGAGGCAGGGAGAGGGTGGAGTCTGGCAGGGAGGATTCTTCCATGCTCCTTCACTATTGTGGACTAAAATCACACTTTCTCAGGAGCTGCTGACCTGGGAAAATATCAGCGGGCTTTCCGAATGATCATTTCTTTTGCTGCTTGCTTCCCTTCCTTCCACTTACAGCCTCTGCTACAATGAGAATTTGAGGACTGAAGAACTTAGGCCTGATGTGTGATACCAAACAATAAAATGGTTTAGCGCGGTACAGTTTTTATATACATTGATTTATAGGTAATGATTAGGGTACATAAAACATACAAAAAGTCTAGGTTGTGAGGTAAGAACGAGCGGAAAATACCAGAACGACCACAGAACTTTCCTAACGTGTTTTTCCACTCTGTCCCATGGAGCCTGCTGTGTCCTCAAAGTTGTAAGTGCTACAAGGCATTTCTGTTCCTGCTTAGAGGGTTTTTTTTTCCCCTTGCTGTGTCCATTTTTATGAATTTAATTTTAGATTTGGTACCCTCTAGAGTAACTGCATGTTTTGGCACTATTTGGTATTTGGCAAAAATTGCTGTGAGAAAGTGTCCTCTTTTATATAACATACTTACAAGTAGGAAAATGAAGCTCTGTTTTGTTCAAGTTAAAATACTGGGGTTTGTTCCATTGTAGTAAAAGATATCGTAGCAAGTAGAAAGCGGTTAAATGCCAGAACAGAGCGTATTTAAATTATGTAAGTTATATTTCAGTTACTTTAAAATTGACCTTTTTTCCTGCAAATGATTTGTTTAAATACATGTAACCTCATCTGATAAACCTGTACAGGTACTTCTTGACACCGGGCACATGGTATATGCATAGATGCACATAAGATTTTGTGGTCAAAATTTTGTGTTGTGTACAAAGGGTTTTTAACAAACACAGTGTATGAATTTGCTAAACTACATTCCGAGCATATTCTTTCTTAATTCTCATGCCCATTTCCAGTATTCAGTTATCTGGATATCATTCCTTATTTCAGGGTCCAAGACTCATTAGGTGCAGATTGCAGAAGGTATTGTAGTTATGTGGGCTTCATCTGCTTAGCTGATTTAAAAATAAGAAGTATCGATTCCACAATACAGGTTACAAATCTTTAATAGTACAATTAATGATCCTGTCCAATATAGAAGAGATTATACATCCTGGTTAACATATTATCCAGGCTGAATACTTATGAAGTTGATTTAAAAATTGGTGACATTAATAAATGTTTTTCTAGCATATGGTCCTTGTAAGAACAGAATACAAATGAATACATGTAAAGAGGAGCTGAAATACACTACAAAATGTTATGTAATCACCATCAAAGGAAAAACAGACTTTGAGAACTGTGGTAAACAAAGAAGTGAGTAGGAAGCTGTGATGTTTTTGCTTCATTGTAGAATATCTTTCTGCAGGTTTTTTGATGAAATACAAGCTAGCTAAGTACAGCGAGTGGCTGGAAAGTTGTCCTGCAGAGAAAGACCTGGGGCACTGGTTGACAGCTAGCTGAACATGAGCCAGCAGTGTGCCCAGGTGGCCAAGAAGGCCAACAGCATCCTGGCTTGTATCAGAAATGGTGTGGCCAGCAGGACCGGGGAGGTGACTGTCCCTTAGTACTTAGCGCTGGCGAGACCAGCTTCTGTGTACTGTGTTAAGTCTTGGACCCCTCACTGCAAGAAAGACAATAAGTTGTTGGAATGCATTCAGAGAAGAGCACAGAAGCTGGTGAAGGGACTTGAAAAGTCCTATGAGGAGCGGCTGAGGGAACTGGGGTTATTTAGTCTGGGGAAGAGGAGGCTGAGGGGGACCTTATTGCTCTCTACAGCTACCTAACAGGAGTTGCAGCAAGGAGGGTGCTGGTCTCAGGTGACTAATGATAGCAAGGGAGGAAATAGCCTCAAGCTGGGGGAGGTTTAGATTTGATATTAGGAAGAATTTTTTCATGTAAAGGGTGGTCAAGCATTGAAATGGAGCGCTCAGGGAAGTGATAGAGTCTCCAACCATGTGGATGTGGCAGTAAGGGACATGGTTTAGTGATGGGACTTGGTTGGTGAGTTTGGTGGCTGGACTTGATGATCTCTTAAGGGTCTTTTCCCAACCGAAATGATTCTGTGATTCTATGAATGTTCCATTTACTTCTGGGCCTTGTTGAAGAAGAGAGTGTCATGGGATTGTGATGGAGCTGGAGCCCTGATTTTTTTTTGTCCTGCTGTCTGATATAGTGCACAGAACTTTTAATCTAATGTGATGCATTATACAGAAAATTGTGCCAAAAAGACAAGTGTTCATTGAAGATAATGGTGTGTGACCCCTGAGCTGCAGTCTTAAATATTGCTGTAGCAGTTTCATTTATTGAAATACATTATACTGTCATTTTGATATAAAGCTGTAAATCTTATCAGTTGTCTTGTATGTTAATACAGTGAATGTGTCACATTTTTATATAATCAAACGTGATAACAACTTTGTATTTTCTTTTATTTGTAATGAAAATTATAAGAATGTATATGTAATAAAGCCAATAAAAGAATAAATATTATTTGCACAGCACTCATGATTAACATGTACTTCTAAGGGCTATACTATCTCTATATAATGCTGCTTTACTTTATCCTGTAGTGCATCACTCAAATGTTTGTCCAAAGGGGCATTGGGACATTTCTTCTATTGAGAAATCAGTGTTGGATGTTACATTGAGGGTCATGGTTTTAAACATTTCGTGACATCACTGACCCTACTCTTGCTCTCTAGAAAGCTTTTCTAATTCCGGTAACTTAAGTTTTTCAAAACTGTAGCCACTCAAAATTTAATTAGATTTATTTATTTAGATTTTGCATTTTTTTGTTTCCTATTCCAAACTCCTATTACGCAGTAACTAAATGGCTTTATTTAGAGGTGAGGACAGGTGAGTGGAAAATAAAATGTATCTAATGCAATTTGTAAAATATTTTGTAATAACAGATACTGTGGAAGTATCGGAATAAAATGTTACTAAAAATTTATTTTTAAACTTCAGGTTGGGCAATGCAGGTTGCTGCCTTTATTTTCATTCAGAGAAAATGGGAAGATGACAAGAGTCACTTTGAAAAAATGCTGGACTATTTCTGTGACATTAATGAACCACTACAGCTCCTTATCTTTCCAGAAGGAACTGATCTCACAGGTACGCTACATTTGTTATCTTCTTGTGGAGTGGTCAGTCATGAAGATTCCCTTTTGTTTCTGGTAATAGTTCAAAAAAGTCACTATTTCAATATTGCAGGAGCAATAGTGGGTTCTTATAGACAGTAGAAATTGTTGTTATTAATCATCATGTGCTGATATATCTGATAGGCACAATCATAGTCCCATTGAGAGGTCTAGCCAGCCTTCCTAAAATAACTGTTATATTTCAAAAGCATCTCGTGATTGAAATAGCTTTGTATTGGTCGGTTCTATCTGTACATTGTATTGACAAAAATAGGTTTCAAGACCTGGAATACATCACTTTTCTGTTTCTATTTTCCATATGATTTGGGTGAATAGTGCATATTGTTTTAGACCAATGGAAGGGTGATTGAAGATAACAATTGATGATTTTATTAGATTTCTTGCTCAGTGTTTTAAGAGGAGAAAATGGAGATACTTGTTCACTAGGCCATGTAAACTGTCTGTGTTTGACTCTCAACAAAAATAGAAAATAGACCTAAAACAAATGTTAACATTATCACAATAGTAAATTTAATGAGTTTAATCCTACAATATTTGCTTAATTCTTAGTAAAATATCTGCATTAATGTAGGTCTGTCATGCAGCATCTGTAGCAAGCTGCTCACCAGTGTTGAAGAAGACTCAAATGTCAATAAAAGAAAGCATTTTATGAATGCTCTGTGGTTCTTCATGTGTGCAACAATATTTGATAAGCATCATCTTTAAAAAGAAAATCAATTACGATTAGAATGACTGGTGATGAGTACTAGTACTACTGTTGGCTGGTGGTGATGGTTTCCCCCCAGTTCATTGAGTAGCTGTGTAAGTACAAGCGTATGCGCAGTCCAGGGAAGATGCGCTGCAGGACAGAGTGACGGGCTGGGATGGTAGGGTGCTGGTTTTTTTGGGAGCTCTGCTGGCCTCTGATGTCGTAAACTGTCCAGTGTTTACAATGCTAGGTTCCTGTCAGTAATAAATGTCACCTTGGTATTTTGTGGTATTTCTTGGTGTTTCTTAGAAGACGCTTTGTAGTAATTTACAAAGTAGTACCAAAAAAAAAAAAAAGATTTAAAAAATTGTGCATAATAAGATGTATAGGGACAGGCATGCGTATACCCCCCTTTTTTCTCAAAGTAAATAGCTATCCCTATGTAATGGTCTTCACAGGAAACATCAGCTCATGTATTTTAAAATAGTGTAGAAGACAATACAAAAATCCCTTTGCAAGCTAATCCAATCAATGTTAGTGCAATATGTGAACAAAATAATGTCTTAATGTAATTTGTGTAACATTTTGAAAAATGATTTTCAGAGAGCTGTTATATTATTGATGTGTTAGCATCTGTTGCAATCTCATGTTCTACCTTTTAAAATGAGAAATGAAGGTTTGTGCTCAATGGATGCTCAATATCACAGGGAACATTTTTCAGAAACGGAGGGAATGTTTTCTGCTAATGACTTCTGATAACAAAATTCTTCTAGTGTTTAAAATTAAAAACAATATTCCACATATACTTCACTGAAAAGGAGAACTGCTGTGCAGCTCTATGCTACTATAATTTTTTATCCTCTCCGAGGCCATATGACAATGATAGATCTACTCCTCTTGATGATAAATTGTATAATGTTTTCAGGTATTTGAGAATGAAAGATTTCAAGGGAATGTAAAGTATGACATGGCCCACTGCCTGACCTCAAGTTGGTGAGGTACTTTGCATTCAAAGATGCTACATAAATTTAAAAAGTAGTAATATCACGAACCCTGAACAATGTATTTGCAGACTGTATTTATAGGCTTTGAAGTAATAACTAGATACTTATTTCTAATAGGTTGGTCATCTTTTCATTCTGGAATACTTCAAACTTAAAGCTAAATTCATCAAAGGTATTTCATTGTAGCTGCTTAAAAAGAAGCCTAACTTTCTGAAGCCTTGATGAAAACAAACTACTATAAGTATAGTGCTTCTGGGAAGTTAAAATATAACCATTTTGCTCACTCTTTTATTTTTTTAGGTGTTCCTTAGAAGACTCTCTGTAGTAACTATTTACAAAGCAGTAACATTAAAAAGTGGCTGTATTGCTCTTGGCCTGGTAAAGCCTCATTGCGTATGTCTGCACCCCTAGATGGTCACTTCTTCACTCCAATTTTTCATTTTTTCATGTTTCCTTCCATGTTACGTTGCCACAAATCTCTCCTCAGCACAAGGCGTAATGTGCTGTGGCTCATCCTTACCAACACGTGTTACCTGACAGACAACTGCATGCTGTGCGAAAGCCTAACAGGCTAAATACCTGTGGAGCTTATGCCTTCACATCATTAAGATCTCTGTTATTGGGGGTTCCCCTTTGTTCTGCCATTAATTTTTCTAAAAACTTCAGTGGAGCTTAATTATCTATGAATCTCTTGTCTCTGTCAAACTATTTTGGCAGGTGTCAGTAACTTCAAAAGTTAAGGGGAATGGGTGGACAAAGCAGGATTGCACAGACCTTTTTGCTTTAAGGAACAGCTGAAAAAAAAAGTCCAAACTTTGGCAGTTGTGATGTGAAACACAATATTTTGTCTAGAATGTAACACAGACCTGCAGTTGGATTTTCTCTTTTCTATTAAAGTTAAGTACCTTACTAATGCACAAAATATCATTGAAAAGCACTGGTAGAGTTTTATTTAACATGTAATAGTTTGAAAATACCACAGATAAAAACAATTGCTTAACTTTTTCTGTTAACTAAAAACAGTTACTAACAGTAACTGTGAGCCAATATAGCTATTAAGCTTTCTATATAAACCTCTGATAATAGATAAACGGGGATTTTTTTTCTTTCTTCGAGAGATTTCTGGACTACACATTTATTTTTTCACTGCCTCGTACCATCATTTGAGAGTACTTGAAATCATAAGAGTATATGCATGCTTTTATCACAAGTCAGATTAAAGGAGAACATAGTACATAATATTCAAATTTCGGGTCACTAGTAGTAGCAAAAAAAAAAATAAAACAAAACAGTTGAGAGTTGATTAGTAGTAGTTATATTAAAGTTGTCCAAGTTGGCATTCCAGTAGAATGATGAGGGAAATTCATCACTCTTTTGGGTGACATCCAGCAAAATACATCAGTCTAGATAAAGATGAATATGTAAAAGCATGTGAGCTTGTTCTTTCAAGGTGAATTAGTACTGCTTACATGTTTCATGGGAAACACAGACTTCTCTTTTTGTTGGGTATAGGTCTTGGAGCTGTAGATCCCAATATTCTTTAGACTAACACAAATGAAGCTTGTTACTGTAAATTCCAGACATTTTTGTTTCAATTCAAAACTAGATCATAAATTAAAAATATAAACTGATATAATTTGGTTTAAAAATATTATGAATTTGTTCACATTTTCTCCTCTGGTTTTCAGGGGTTAAAAAGCAATTTTAACTTCCTAAAGATTTATAACATGAAGATGAGAGAAATGTGTTAGGCATCATTTCTTACTCTGGTAAACTTCAAATGAAATTCAGAGGTATGGTGCTTTTATGAAACTGCTGACATAGGAACTTTTCCAATAACTTCAAACAGTAATGCAATTAATGGGATTCAGTGACATAATTTTTTAGATAAATAGGGAAAAATATTATCAAGTGATATTTCAAAGGCAGCACAGAAGCAAAAAAAAAAAAAAAAAAGAAAAGTATGAGGTTGTGGTTATAACCCTTAAATTCTTTTTCTTTTGTGTAAGTTGACAAGTGCACTGCAGGCTGAAAAAGACAGTTTAAACTGAAAAATATGACTGCAGTAAACATGCAGGAAACAGATGACTTCAGTGGGCTTCAAATGATAATGCTTTTCTTGCAGTGTATCAACACAATTTAAGTGCTTGAATGCATCCTTGTTTTAGCACATATTTTTGTAGGAGTACCTATATAAAAATCTGAGCTAAGTATTCATTTAATTTAAGAGTCACAGAAATTACTGCATAGTATGCAGATTAAAAAAGTTACCACGTGACGTAATTATTAACCTAAATAATAGGACCAGGCAACAACGTAGTGAAGGTTTTATATTCGTGTGTATGTAGCTGTTCTAATAAGGGTCATATCTGACACATACAGGATTTTCATGTGACTCTTAAAGAGAATGAATTCCTCATGGCATTGAATGTTTGGCCTGTTTTGTCAATAAAGCTAAAGGAATGTGGCACGATCGTAGCTGTTAGATGGAGGTAGCAGACACCCCTAGTTACACTGTACATATTAGCATTTGAAATCTTGCTGGACATTCCTTGCCTTTAGAATTTGTATCACTTTTGAAACCTATAAATGAAGTTTGTCCATAAAAATAGGTCATTCTTCTTAGTCCTTCCTTTTTATAGGAGAAAATGGAACCAACGAGTTAAAATGCAAAATTGGCCTAATAGCAATGATGAGTAAAAACTTAGGAGGTAGATTTACTTTGGCTTAATTACAGAGGAAGAAATGAAATATTTGTTTCTAGAAAGCAATGCTTACTCATTTTTTTCTGAGTGAAGGAGCAAGAGAGAACATTACCCTTAGCCAACTGATGTGAGTGACCTTTTGGGATTAGAGACACCTAAATCAAGCTCAGTTCCAGTCTCTGCTTCAAGACCTGCTTTATGCAATTTGTATTAGAATTGGTTGGAAGCAAAACACAGAACATACGTTTCCTCTTTTTAAGGAAGTGTTTTCATCATCAGACTTGCAAAGGCATCCTACACTTCTTTTCTTTTTTTTTTTTTTTTTTTTTTTTTTACTCTTCTGCCTACAAATATTGCAGTCTTGACTGCAGAATGTTGAAGCATCTACACAAGTTTTATAGCGTTGACAGTATAGCCTGGTCTACTGATTAAGAGATTTTAAAGAGCAGTTTGTTGTGTAAATTCTCTTTATGTACAAAGAGGAGGGGAGGATATAAACATGTGTTTCTAATTTCCTGAATCAGTTTTCTAAACTCTAGATTTCATATAATGTGGAACAACCACCTTACTGCCTTTTGTTGAACCCTGTACTAAGCAGGAGACTTGCTCTGAATTCCCCCCAGAACATTTAGGCACTGGTGTCTCACACTCAGATACCAAGCAGCAGTAGGCATCAAGGTGCTTGCATCAGGTAAGATAGCAGTCAGTACATTTGTACATAAATATTAGCAGAATAACATACTGTTTTTTTTTTTTGTTTGTTTGTTTTTCCAAGTGCCAGGAGAGGCAGGATGGGGAGGAAGAGTATTATGCTTGCTTTTTGGTATAGTGAAAGTCTATCCTGTCCTTTCAGGATAGCATCAAAAACCCTTCAACCTTCCAAAATTGCTGTAGTTCTCTGGGTCTTCCTTTCTACCCGTTTTAAAAATAGGAGTGATGTTTTCCCTTTTCCAGTCACTGGGGACTTCACCTGACTGCCAGGACTTTTCAAATATGATGGAAAGAGGTTTGGCAGCTACATCAGCCAATTCCCTCAGGACCCTGGGATGGATGTCATCAGGCCCCATAGACTTGTAGCTGTCTATAAGTAGCTGAATAGTGTTGGCTAGAACACCATTGTCTGGCTGTTTATGTTTTTAGAAAGGAATTATAATAAAAGGAAATTTGGAAGAAGTTTATGGATGTTTACAGTGAGTTTTTTCCAGTACAAGGAGGTGAATAAGGATGTTTGAAGACAATGGGCAATGGAGGTCCCAAACCTTTTTTACAGAGCAAATTAGTTCTTGTTTAGAAAAATAAGCTGCCTGTTCATTTATTTTTTTTTCCTGTGGTGCAAATAGGATTGTTCTGCAAACACCAAGAAGTTTGTTTTTATCCTGCCCTTTGAAATACAGTTCTACTGAGCAGACATATAGACTTACATCTCAAAGCTTTGACTGACCTGATTTGCAGATTGGAAATGTTCCAATTTGAAGAAGTTAGATGTCCTTTAAAAGAAACAACACATTAGCTTAAAAACTTTGCTATAAATTAATTTCAAGCATGTACTTGAATCACCACAGAATCTGGAAAGGAGCTTTGGACTTGTCTGCTTTTTAAAGGAAAACTCCTCGTCATCAGTGTAATTTCATAAAGAGTTTAGGTTGCTGAGCTAATAGTACAATACAGTTATGGTTAAGAGGTAGAATCCAGCTTTTCGGTGGAACATTTAATAGTTACCAGATTGCTCTCTCTTTCTCTGCCACTCCAAGCCTTGATTATGATTCCTTGTTCAAGTTTTGCCATAAGAAGCAGGGATCCTAAAGGCAGGTTCCCTCACTGATTCACCATAGTCCGTTTCCAAAATTGAATGAAGTAGTAGTCGTCTAGCAGACAAAAACAGATACTCTGATCATATGATGAATGACATAATGCATATGCCCAAGAAAAGATTAATTTATGTAGCCATCTATAATTTTAGTATCTCACATTCTGTAATTTTAACAGTGCTTTTAAAGAGGTAATATTTTCAAATGTTTGTACATTTTGGCAATTTGGTAAGAATTAAATCTTTGGATGCTCTTTACTGAATTGCTTGCCTACTGTGCAGTAGTTTTCCTTTCCTCCAAATCACATGGTCAGGAGAACTGTGCAGATAATCTTATTATGGATAATCTATGTGGATAAAAAGCATATATATAACGTGTTACCTTGTACAGTTAACAATAGGTTACAGTGGAAAAATTCCTCAGTATACTGCTATGGTATAGCATTTATTCATAGGTAGCTGTTACTTTATGAGAGACCCACATTTTCTGGTATACCCAAGAGCTCTTGTATTTTAGGGTAAAAAGAAAGATGGATCAATGTAAAAAAAGGCATATCATACTGCTGTTGCTGATTGGTCCACATGTGCTATTGCTCCTTTACAGGGAAGAATTATGATAAGTGCAAGGAAAAGAGCTTACCTATAAGTATCAATTCTGTTAAGTTATTAAGCAACAGTATTTTTTTCCATCAGTTTATTTTTCATCTCTGTTGAGGTTAACTCTGGATACTTTGAACTGTTTCTCCTGGAGAAAGATTATATATTGCTTAGGCAATGATTTTGTTCCACAGACGTTGCTGGGATTTCATCTTTTACAACATCTGTAGGAGTCCATATAAAAGCTAGTTATTAAAGAAGTTAGTTGAGAAAGTTGAATTTTTTCATGTTGCCATGGGAACGTTGTATTTGTCCTTTGTCTTTCGGTTCAAGATGAGGTGCAGAAGTACCCGCAGTGAAGGGGTAAGTGCAGCCATCAGAGGCTTTTTGGCTGCTGACTTTTGCTTTGAAGAGTCTCTGTATGAGAGCACAAATTGCTTCCTCTCCGCTTGTCTTCAGAAAAAGCACTTTGGTGTCTATGTCTTTCTGCCCTAGTGGGCTCTGTAAGCAGTTGTAAGAATTGGCTCTTAAAAACTTTTATTTGTTTTGCTCTGGAGAGAATTCTTTCTGCCAGAGTTTTGAAATCCATGTGTCAGGGGGTTTAGCCAGGTGGCTTTCCAGATCCTAGCTTGTGTTGTGCGTATAGTAAGAAGGATGTGTTGTGGCACTGGGCACTAGGTCAAAAAATTGAAGTGGGTTATGTGTGTGCAGCACAGGGCGATGAATAACATATATCAAGCTCAAAATGAAGGAGTAAAATACTGTTTTAATGTGTTCAATTAACTGTTTTCCTCCATTTAATGTTTTCTTTCCAAAATAAGTTTTCATTGAACTCAAGGTATTTCTATACATAATGTCAAACCTATATTGCTGTATGTCGTGCCTTTGAGTTCAAAAAAAGTTAGTGAACTCATTAACACATTTCACTTTAAAACGGGTATTGAAGCCTAGGAAGACCGATTAAATTTTAATTTCTAGAATTCAGATTGCTTTTCATAAATATGAAAGATTTTCTAAGTATTTTCTGAGATTTAATAACAGGGTAAAAAGGCTTTTCTTGCAATCCACATTGCTCTTCATAATACCAAAATATATATCTAACCAGAAGCACCTTGCAGTCTGTCTCCGTCTGAAAAGCTGTTTCACATCTGTGCTGTGTGAACTGCTGTCATATAAGAATTATATTTAAATCTTGGTCTACATACACACTAATAGAAAATGGTAATTTTTATTCTCTCTTTCAGAAAGTACCAAAGCCCGCAGTAATGACTTTGCTGAAAAGAACGGACTTCGAAAATATGAGTATGTCTTACATCCACGAACTACAGGATTCACATTTGTGGTGGAATGTCTACGGGAAGGTAATCCTGCTCTGTGGTTGTACACGCTTCTTTGTCTTTAAGATAACTGCTCTCACCACAGCTGTAGAAGTTGATATTCACAAGGCTGCTTGATTTGATTTCAGAGATGCGTTATGTATACTGATCACACAAAAAAGGTTTTGTTTGCAACCGTACTTAAAATGATTGTAACGTGGAGAGATTTGAGAGAGTTGATACAGGATACTAATATCATCACAAGATATGTAGCGTACAAGAACAATACTTTTGCATTTTTTAAATAGTGTAGTTTGTTTAGCAGTCTACCCCAGGAAAATAGTGAAAAAGAACCTAAGGAATTTCAGCCTTATTGTCTGTACCATTCCTTAATCCCAACAGGGTGGCTGCAGGGTTCAGTCTTATGTCATGCAGACGTGTACTACGCTGCCCTCTCTCAAAAGTAGAAGGAAAATCTTTCTGAGGGCAGAGAATGAACACATCAGTGTGTTCAATGGACAAGGGGAATGCTGAGCAACATGCAGATGCAGCAAGTCAGCTGCCCAGTGCTGCTAGCTTTTCCAGGCAATGGTGATTTGGAGAAGCTGTGTGAAATATGAGTTATGTTCCTTGGCAGGTCAGTGGGTGAGAGAACGTGTGGTACTTGCTTTTTACCTAGAAATGATCTTCCATCCCTGTATTCATCTGGTGTTAGAGACTGAATCCAATTCCCAATATCAAGGGAACAGAGTATAGAGGTGCAATTGCTTGTTAGAACGAAACATCTGGGGGTTGTTCTGGAAATGGGCATTTTGATGAGACTTCTGCTAGTCTCTAGGCCATAACAGTGTAACCATTATAACCATACTGATATGGCAGCAATTCAAATACAGATGAGTGAATATTTATAGTGTATATGAATGCATGGTTGAAGAAAATAAACATGTGCAGTAGATATAAAGTGACTTATTTATAGGCTCGTTCTTCTGGGATAAGTAATTCCAAATCTTTACCACATATTGGTTATTCTGCCTGCCAAAGGGAGAAATTTGAGATTATTAAAAAGAATAAGGACCTGCTGGTAGGTTTTTCCTTGCTAGAATCTTTGCTTGGCTTTTAGAAGTGGAGTTGACTTGCGTTTTGCCTGATTTCTACTGAACAGATACACCAAAATCACAGCAAATACTTTGATATTTTCTCCAACTGGACACTCTCTGTAAAGGACTATGTATCTGTTTGACCATAGATATAGTCAATATATTTTTGACCATCTGACATTCAGCAGACATCTTAGATTTTCCTGTATCTTGAATGTTTATTACTAATTTGCTGTAATGAAAAATTTGTCATACATGAAATTTCAAAAAGTTGTTTTACTTAAAATTTTCAGCACTAGATTAACCTATTGCATAATAATATTTCTAGCCTGGAATAAATTTTAAGTTAAAGGAATGTTTTCAACCTGAAATATTATCAACTTAAAAAATAGTAGATTCTATATTTACCTCAGAAACGAGCTTTATGGTTATACAGTCATTTTCTAATTTTATAAGAATACTTTTCTTTTTTACGAGAGATGCAGAAATTGTCTCTTGTATGAGAGATCTATGCAAATTAGGCTGTTGGGTTATAAAAAGGAAAATATTTGAAGGTGATTAGCTAATTTTATGCATCACAAAGCTGGAGGAAAAATCAAAAACATTCTTAGACTTTTTTTGTCCAGGCTTTCCAATGCTTTAAGCTCTACTTCTATTTAAGGCAGGGAAATATTATGAAATATTAATGTCCCTCTAGCATTGAATTCACTAGTTATTTGGTACAATAATAGGCATTATAAGCTGCAAACATGACAACTGTAGAGTATTATGTAGTAACGTATGTGTGAGAATGTAGTTCAACTAGCATTTTAAAATATTAAATTATTATTTATTGATTTGAGACTTCTTTTTTAATTGTTTGCAAGTGTGCCAGATATGGACCATTTATGCAGAAGTATTTTATTTACATGGACAACCCAAATGTAGTCACTTTACTTTAAAACACTTTAGAGTATTACAGACCTGCATATATATACACTATTTTATATGTAAAATGTAGATGTCCAGGTGGTCATCTGTACAGATATAGATGGCACATAGCATTGCTACCTGGCATTATCATGCAGCTCTGGTTTGACTCATTATTTATACTACTTGAGTGCCTTTCTTACAATTCTAATTTCTGATACCAGCAGTAATTTAAAAAAAAAACAAAACACAAAACAAAACAAAAAAACACCTCAGGATTGTTAAGGACAGGGTGTTTACACTGTCCCTGTTTCAGGACTGTCATCATGCTGCAATAGTACCAATAATGATAAATATAGAGTTGTTTCCTTTTTACTGCTCATAATAGCAAGCTGAAAGCAGTGTGTGTGACTTTAACATGGATGAGGGAGCGGTGGAGCCTTGAACATCATGTTTACATGTTTGAAAGTCTTTTTATGTCCAGATGACAAACTTATTGCCCTGCAGCTCTCCTGTGAATACATTTTGTCTGATGGCTGTTTTCCATTTCTAAGGCTCAAGTGTCTTAACTCTAGGTCTGAGCACATTATTTTGCTCCCAAAATAGGCTGAGGAAGAGAGAGGGAGAAATATCATTAGAAATTTAACTGCTTTTTGAATGTTAAAAAAAATAATAATAATTTGACAAGAACACTTTTTAATATGCATAGATAGAATTACCTGTTATTACCTAAAAATAACTATTAGCAACCCTTCTGAATAGGAAATGAAGAATTGGGGGAAAAAATAACCTTCAGTTAAATGTTGCTTGTATCTTAGCTAGGGAGTTGCTTCCTAGAGGAAGCACTAGCTAAACACTAACAACATAACCCTGGTGGCTATCAGTCCTTTGCTCTCCATAGGTGGCAAAAATTTCTGAGCCATGAAAATTGATTTTTGCCAGTGATAACGAACACACAAATTCCTCTGGCCTTCTTCTCGCTCTTCTATGGTCATTATTTCAACTACCTGATTAAATTAAATTATTAAATGCTGCTAAGGTGGTTCCTAAGTAATTTCTGAGATTATGGGAGCTAAAAAAATATATATCTACTTAACCTGCTTTGGCAGGGGGGTTGACCCAATGATCTTTCAAGGTCCCTTCCAACCCCTTCAATTCTGTGATTCTGTAACCTCCACCAAACAGACTGGCAAGAAAATTCTGAATCAGCACCTGGTAAAAAGTTATTAGAGCTTTCTGCTGCATTTCTTTGGGTGTAATTCCAGATCTTTACCACATATTGGTTATTCTGCCTGCCAAAGGGAGAAGTTTGAGGTTATTAAAAAGAATAAGGACCTGCTGGTAGGTTTTTCCTTGCTAGAATCCTTGCTTGGCAAGGAAGAGTTGAGAAGTAGAAGTAGTGAGCATAGGTGAGCATTTTTGGAAATACAGAGTCACAACATGTTTTGATGTGAATAAGCAATGGAAAACAAACTCGAGACACCAAAATTAAGACTGGTCATGATTTTTTTTTTAAAGTAATCATTATATACCTCTCTTTGATCATTGCCTAAATTCTTATCAAACCCCTTTTTTAAGCTTGAGACTCAGAATAGATGTCACGCATGGAGTTACTTTTGGCAGAACATGGATTAAGGGATATCTTTACAACCTGTGGGATTTTGAAAAATGACAGAAATATTCAAAAATTTAAACAATACTTTTATAAGCATTCCTTTAACAAGGTTAATTAAAACCACTTGTGGTTTATGTAATGCTCTTGATGATCTGGTTTAAGATCCTTCTCTGAAAGGTCAAGAAGGTTAATCAGAAATTAAGTATAGGTTTTCAGGCCTGGTTGTATTTCATAAAGTTTTCCTAACATTTCAAATTAAGTTGAAAGTTCACACGTCTCTAGTATTATGTTTCAAAGAGATTGAAAATGATACCATTGAATTTGATTCAATACTGTCTGGATTCATTGAATTGCATATATTATCTTGATATAATATCTGTAATTGTAGTCAAATAGTCTGTCAAGAGAAAAAAGTAGTTTATGAATATTTTCCTAAACTTGCCTCATGGCCTTTAAGTATTTTCTCAGGACTAAATAAACAGTAAGTGTTAAGACAGAGCTAAGGTTTTAAAGCATCGTTAGAAGATTGTTCATACTTTTGCAGGCAATCATTTCTGTCAACGTTAAATTTTAATTGACCTCTTTTTGATACTTACTATATGTCTATTAACAGTCTTTAATACCTGGATGTCATTCATTCCTTCAAATGTAAATCAAAGTAATACTAATTTCAGAGGGCATTATATTTGTGTTTTTTAAAGGAAAATTGACGCAGGTGTGAAATGTGGGTCTGTAATAACTCTCTTGATTGAATAAAATGCTTAGGCAGGTTAGGGTTAGTGTTAGGGTTAAGGGCTGTATGGCTGAGTGTATAAAATACGGTGATTCCTACTCTGATACGCAAAGTTTGTTTCCTCTTCACATAAGCATTGAGTGAGGCATGCAGGTCTTGAGAAGTGTCTGCTCAATTACCATCAGAAGTTATATTTGATGCAATGGAACCACAGTAAAGCAGGTCTTCAGCAGTTTTCATGTTCATGCCCACTTTGTATTCTGTTTAACAGAGATGCAGTACATAGAAAGGACCCATATCACATCACAGTAAGGTCTAGATATGTTGTTTTAATGAAAGCTATCCTCACTTTTTATAACCGAACAGATTTCTGACTCCCAGAATGATACGCTGGGCCACTACCAAAATCTCTGTGGGTTTTGTGAGGCCAGAGCTTGTACACTGACCGGCACTGCTAAGCAGTGCAGCCTCTCAGACCAGCTCTGACCTATTTCTAGTGGTTGTTCTGTGCATGTGTCAACTGAAACCACCTTGTTTTGAAAATAGGAAGGTATAAGTGGCCACATGAAGTCCTCAATCAACTGATTTCACATGTATGATGTGAAATCCGCCAGATTTGCAAAGATTAAGCAACAACTCTAAAGCATCATTCCTCAATGCAAGGAAATTCTTTCTTCCCAAGCTGTTTTGCTCTGTGTATGTGTGCCTCCCAGAGTCATTTTATGAGTAAGACTGATAGTTAGAAATTGCAGAACTGCTGCGAAAGAGCTTAGAGCGATTCTTTAGCTGAAAATGCAGTATTAAAGCTTTACTGTTTGGCATTGTAACTGTAATTGTACTTTCATACTTCCAGAATTGTGCTAACCATCAATGATTACCAAATCTTGCAAACTTTGCAAAAAAATCATGAGCACACCTTGGCATCACCTCAGAGCAAGCACCAGTTTTCTGTCAGATATTTTCTGGCCTGCAATGCACATTTTTTCTTCCCTTCGATTTTTTCATGTATTGCTGGAGCAGTATTCACCTCACCACCTCACCTCTGTGTCAAATAGCACATCTTTTCGGTCATTCTAGGAAAGAGTTGTGTTTTTTTCCAAGACACTCTCATCTCTCAGACCCCATCCTTTTCTCTTTCCATCCTCCATTGTTTTCTGAGAATGGAGTGCAGCATTTCACTGCAGTATTTCCAGCATATTCATGTCAGAACCGCTATCTGTAGTGTTTACAGTTTGACAAATTCTTGGGTTTGTTACCTACACATCCATACAACTCATAGGAAATATTTCAGGTTGAATGATCCTGAGCCTATCAACATCCATCAACTGAGGTTATCTTCTTACACTCTCTTAGGTGTGGGTAGTGGCTTGTGACAAGCAGATAAACCACGTAGCAGATCATTTTCCATTTACCTCCTCACAGGTTATTACTAGTAGCTGTGCTAACCATGTAAAAAAAAATATTTGCCAGCAGTTAGCCCACAGTGGCATTAGAGGTTTCCAGTGTTTTCCCTTCACTCAGAATACACAGTGTCTGTGATAACTATCTGGTAATGACTGGCAAATGGGAACTTCTTAATTTCTACAACTGCAAGCCTGGAGTGATGGTAGCCCACCACATTGGTAGAAGTGAAGCTCTTGCTTGATAACAGATGAGTTCAGGAAAAAGATGGTCCAGTAAAAGTTAAATTAACCTCTTAAGAATTAAAGATGACATTCCTGTTTGTTTGTTTGATTGTTTAAATCTGTCTTCTCTTCAAGATATTTTAATGAAAGGTTATTCTGTTTGGCTAGATGGTGAAATGAATGTGTGTAACAAGGTATATCTGCTAGTCTAGACTTGGTCAGCATCTCTCTGGGTGCTTATTTCAAAAGGTCAGTCAGCTCATTGGATGGCATTTCTTTCTTTTCTTTTCTTTTTTTTTTTCTTATAGTGTCCCTCACAGCAGTACAGTAAGGTCAGTATAATATCTTGGAATGCTTCTGATGTTCCAGTGGGTCCACACAAAAAACCAGTCCCTTTTGTGGGCTTGTTCACGACATCCCTATGACTGGCTTGATGCTAAGAAAGCCTACTGAATGTTTGAATGCTGTAAGAATTATCAAGGGGATTTTTATTTATTTTTTTGTGTGTGTGTGTCAGAATACTGAGCTGTTTGTTTGTTTGTTTGTTGTGGGTTTTTTTTAGAGACTAATGGCTGCAGGACAGACAATAGATGAGCCTGATGTAAAGTTCAAGTTTATTACTGCTTGCTCTTGTCAGGCCATGATACAAGACTTTGCAGGGGATGTTGGTTGGATTAGTAGTATAATTATTGCTGAAGTTGAAATTAATTACTCTAAATGGCGGAGTAGTATTGTTATCTATCTATTTCACATGGCATTATCAGATGCTGTACACACCATATCCATTTCTCAGCTTTGTTTATTAATAAGGTAGATACTTGCTTCAAGAAGTCTTGAGTAGAGAGTAAACATACTTTTCTAGGACAAAATAATGCTTTAGTTTTGGTTAGGAGATAATGTTTCCTGATGTGTTTTATTAGAAAAATAGCATCTACACACTGAATAGACTAATCCCAAATCAGCGTTGTATTGCAGAGGAGATTCTCAAACATATTTAATGGATTCCCCACTCTTCCAATTTTTGCAGATGCTGGCTCTTTTCAATTCCATCTGCATTAAAATTGTTGTATTTTTTTATTTCTGATATCACTTTTCTGAGTAATTGCTGGCAGGGGAGAAGGTCCATGGAGTATCATTTCAGTTACTGAAAATGTTGGAACCCTTAAGTTGTTGATATAGCCATCAAATCTGTAAGATAGTAATAAAACTTGCAATCTCCTCTAGTTACAAAATTTAATTATCATTAAACTGTTAGCAATTTTTTTTCTTTCATTCCTTAATACTGTTGCAGCTTCAGCCCCTTCTTCCCTTTGCTCTCCTCCCAGTCCCCTGCCATTATTTTCAGGGTATACAAAAATTAGCCCAATGTCTTACTTTTCCAGGCTGACTCAGATCCCTGATCTTGGCAGTCATTTGCACGACTCTGCTCCAGAGATGTTGAGAGCAGTTCCACATTCATGAGTCCTGGATGTTGCTATGGTACTGATACTGCAAAACGAAAAACATACAAGGGCAGAGGAGCTTGGGAAAAATTGTAGTAGAGTATAAATGCTTTCTAAAATAGATTTTTATCAAAACACAAACTTCAGCATAAACTCAACTCTTCACCTTGTATGTAATCTGAAATATTGCTGTTTCAAGACTTCTGTCAACCTTTTCCTGAACTGCATGCTTCTGGAGGGCAGGAAATAATGTCTTTGCTGTTGATGTTCTCACCAAACTTTGGTAGGTATGGGAAGAGTTTCCCTCTGCTGCATACGTGCTGTGCTGGTTCTTTGAAGATCTGTACAATGTGAATTTACTGTTATAATGAAGTACATACAGATGCAAGGTTTGAATATCTTTTCATAATGTCAGTTTCCTGTGGAATGGCTGCCAGCTGAGAACTGGAGAACTGAGTTTAATGTACATTCTCTGTAGACATCTCTCTCCCCAGTCTCATTTCTTACTGTATAAAGCTAGTGCTCATATCTTAAAATAAGCATCTCTGAAGTACGTATTATCTACATGTAGGTATATGAAACACTGTGATTTTGTTTGTGTTGCTAGTCATTGTTGACCTTGCAGTATAAGATTAAAAGCAAATGCTCTTAGTTATTATGAAACAGTCGCAGAAGCAGGAGCCTGAGCATCCTTCTGGTTGGCTCGTGCTGATAACCAGTCCTTCGCTGCACTGAAAGGAGCCAGCCCGTCCTCATGGTTTGTGGCATTACAGAGACAATAAGCACATCTATTAGGAGAAAAGCATAATATGCACAATAAATAAAAAGAAAGACATTCTCAAAAACGCTTCAGACGCTTTGGAATTTGTGAGCAATGGCGCGTTTGTGTTGCCTGGAAGTTGCTATGGGTACTGATGTTGAAAAGCCAAACACACAGACCTTAGGGACATAAGTACCATTTAAAATCCTATAAGAATTACTGTTCTTTAAATCTGCTGGGATGCTTCTAAAAAATCTTCCCTCAGAAGGATTCTTTGCCTGAGTGCTCTCTGGGTTCATCAGCAGCACCACTGTGATTTAACCAGTCCTTCTGTCTTCACTTACCCAAAAAAAGCATTCCTTCCAAAAGACTTGAAAGCTCCTTGGCTTTCTCTATGAACTCTTTGCTTTGCTCTTGTTATAGTATGGATCAAAGAAAGAAATGAAACATATGCTCAGCAGCTATGTGGCTCCTTCTTTTCTTCCCATTCTTTACGTATCTGTGAGGACTGTGTCTTCTTGAGGCAGAGACTTTGTTTTTGTGAGTCTGAAACAACCATTACACTGCTGTTGTTGAAGCAGGTAGCAGTTAAGCTGCAGCAGTCTCAAATACTGCACTCTGCATGTCCACAGCATTGGAAATATCTAATAAACCTGTTAATAATACATTCCAAACAATACTGAGAAGCCATGGAGATTTATTAGGATTTCTGCTACCTGTGGTGCTAATGAATTCAGTTGACATTACACACCGAGACATGCATGTAAACATGCACTCATTTTTAAAATCTATACGTAATTCCTGATTTATAATAGTTGTGTTGTACATTAGGAGAGAACATTTGAAAATTTATTCATCTCCTTGAAGGGATAAATTCTTTTGTCTTTCAGTCCCATGCGTCTCACTGTTTCCCACACATTTTGTAATCACCCAGCAGCATATTCTTTTTCACATACTCTTGTTTGGGTAGCAGTGAGCAGTGCAGAACTCATTAAAATCAAACAGCAAAATGCTGATAGAATGTAATGAGTCTGTGGCTTGCATGGTGAGTTTTCTCATGTAAGATACACTATTGTTTATATACAGAGGTGTGTATATATGTAGGGGTTTTAGTGGGCTGTTTTCTGTCTTACTTGACAAACTCTCTAAGATGAGGATCGCATTTTAAAACCTTGTTAGTACAGTTAGGGAAAGCAATTATTTCTTATTCTTTGTGATTTTATGCAGTAAGGACATATCCCCCATATTTTTTTTAGAAGCAAAATGATTTCACTCTGCCACTCCCTCTGAACTGACTGAAAGCACCATGGCAAGATTAGGGCAGCTTTACACCCAAACCAAAAAACGTGTGGTAATGAAGCCAACATAGGTTCCAGCTAGCTCAGAATATGACCAAAGTGAGGTCACTCAGTCTGCAAAATATCCTGGAGCGTCCTTAAACCAGGGTGGCAGTGCTCTTTTTCAGAATGAGTTTGACTGCCCTGCTCCATTGCCTCCTCTTAGCTGACAGAGGAACCCAGTTGAGAAGGTACATGTAGCTTGAAAAAAAAATCCAGGATTCACTAGCTGCATGCTCTGTCTTGACCTACAAGTCAATAGCCTTATAAGGTGCTGCATGTTTTCAAAGTAAAATAGAAGAAAAGGGTTGAATGCTCAGATTGCATAACTAAATGCCCAGACAGAGGAATTTCAGAAAGTGAGATTGAATGTAGCCCTCTTGTGGTGTGTGCTTGTGAGTGAGAGAACAAAAGTGTTTTTGCCAGTCTGGTAATTTTGTTGTTTTAGTAAAAGAGTTGTTGCAAATACAAAAGGATGGAAGTTCTGGAGATAGATGAAAGAAGCAAGAGGGATTTGAGGATGTATACTGTGACAGTGGATTCTCAAATCCAGATCTTATAAAAGTAATATATCTTTTATAAAAAGATATAAAAACTTTATAAAAAAGTTTTATATCTGTGCATAGTCCAGAGTACATTTTAGGGAGCAGTGCAATATCAAATAGGATATTTGAATAGGTTACAAAATAAGCATCTTCAAGCTCTCAGATTTCATTCTCTTAAAAAAAAAAAATAATAATTCCAGTTTTCAAGTTGGTATGTTTCTTCACTGACTTTCTTTACTAAATTGTATTTCTTCTTTATGGAGCAGAAGCATCATGTTGTATTTTCCTCCAGGAAAATGTCCAGGAATGTTGTAATTTGCTATGTATATCTGGCGTGGACAAGACTAGTTATCTTGAAAAGGAATACCAGTATAGTTTTTATCCCAAAAGTATAACACTTCACAGAAAGTTTTCTGTTTAAAAAACAAACAAACAAAAAACACTAAGAAAAAAATTATGAACAAATAATAAGAAGATGAGTAACATGCTCGATAGGCTTTTGTCACAAGATAAACAAGGGCTATTGAAAAACCTTGCTATTTTCTGAACAGCCTTGAATAATATGGACCCCACTGACAAACTTGCTGTCTTCAGGACAGCTGGCCAGCTGGTGGCTCTCAAAGGAATTTGTTCTGAATGGGTTACGTGCTTGAATTATCATGTCTATCAGAACTGAAAGGAGACCAGTGTTGAGTAAAGCTGCCAAAGGAAGTGGGATGGACAGGAAAATCTCTACCAGAACTTTGCATGGCATGCTGGGCAGGTTGTAGGAATCTGGGGTAATGGGTCCTACTTGTGCATGTAGCTTGTGCATGCAGTTGTAGCTTTTCCATGAATTTTTTGTCAGGATTTGAAAGTAAATGAATGTAACGCCAGGTCTAGAAAGGAAGTATGAATTAATTTCCACTAGGAAAAAAAAAAAAAAAAAGAAGAAAAAAACAGCAGGTAGTCTTTTTGTTAACCAAAGATTAATTTTGGTCCAAAGTGCCTAGCCCAAGAGCAGCAGATGTGAGCACAACTTAATCCCAAAGCTGTAAACTGCTGTAAGCATCTTAGCAGGGAGGGAAATGACGAAGTTGTTGTTATCAGGCCTGTGCCCTGGCTATTGCAGTACCTCAATATTGCTTAGTCTTTGTGTACTAAGAATAGAAACATAGGGTTTTGTGGGAGGAAACAATATTTCATGTTTGAGGTAAGAATTCCTTTGCAGGGATTTTTCTGGAATTTGGTGCAAGGTTATGTTAAGGTAATTCTAAGTGTCTGTTTTGTTGTTCAACTCTCTGACTATGTCCTTCACTTGTTGAAGCTGGTGGAAAATTTCATACTGACTGTACTGGGATAAGGTTCTGGATCTGTTACTGTGCAAGACAAAAAATTTTATAATATTTTTATACAAAAAATATTTTAATATTCTAGTGTTTCAAGTAGATATTTTAATTCTTGATCTCACTGAAAATTCCTCTGTCCTGTATGTCCATATGTTGGAATAGGTAGAATGACTTGAAGAAAAGGTAATATGAAGAAGGTGAGAGAAGGTCAGCATTTAGCTGTCTGTGTTGAATGCTCGTTTAACATCAGTAGACTGGATGCCTATGACAAATGAAATGTGCATCCCCTTTAAGTATAGTAGATCAGAAAAAAGTATGAAGACACAGGAGAGGTGAAGATGGGTAGGAAATTGCTATTCATCTGCTGAATGAAAACTTGATGTTAAATAACCTCTTACTATGTTTCACTGTTCAAAACGTGGTAACAGTTGCAGGCACTAATTATCTAGCAATGGATGGTGACATGGAAGTATATTAAATATACACAGATAACCATGAATGTTTGATGAATACAAAAGAAGAATCTAATTTTTATGTAAATTAAGCGATGTTGAAAGTGGCAATATAATAAGCAACAATGCTGTTTTGCATTTGAATAGAACAAAGCAGCAAATTCATGCTTGAAATAGATCCTTTCTTCTTAAGTCTTCTTTTCCTGGGTAGATATTTTCATGTATGTTTTATACAGAGTAAAACTGTGGTCTTCATAAGTATTGTCTTGTACAGAAACAATCAGACAAGTTAACCTTTCAAAAGCCAATTTAATTCTGTGTTGGTGTCATGTCACCATTTATTCTTTTCAGGGGACTAGTGTTGAATCAGTGTGATAAGCAGTCATAGTTAATGCCAAGATTTTGAAGAGAGTAGTTTATTTCCAAACCTTTGTAGAAGTAATGAAGGGGTGCTCCCCACTGGCATATGGGCTGGGCTGGCAGAGGTGGGGATGGTGTAAATCCAAGGGTGGCTGAACTGTGTGGCTTCCCCTGGTGAACAACTCCAGCCAAAATTCAGCCAAGAGGTAGCTTGTTATCTGGAAGATAGGAAACTCATTTGTGGTGGCTGAGTATAGAATGAAAACAGGCTTGAGGAGAAGGAAAAAGTTACAAAAGGTATGTTTATCTTTAGCTTTCTACTGTAGAATACTCTGTACATGGCAGTGATTATTCTGACTCCATATCCACTTTTTACTTATGCTGCTTGCTTGCTTCATTTCAGAATTGCCCATGACTATATAAAAAGTTACAAACCTAGATTATATACAGAGGTTTTTTTAAGTCTCTTGGAGCTGCAAGTCTTTGGGGTGAGGGTATTAAAACAATTCTTAATTGCATATTAATATGCACAGGTAAACAAACTTCAGAAGCTGTTCAAGAACCTTTGGCACATTTCAGTGGAAAGCATATGGTTATTCAATTTTGAAATACAAATCCCAAAGCATTTAGATCAGTGTCTGTCAAATTGTTTGTCATGACAATGTTCAGCTTGGAGCAGAAAATTCAGTCCTATTCCTTCCTTCTAATCTACTGCTGAATTTGATTAGTTTAGCCACTATTCAGCTTTCGGTAAGACAGGAGTCCTTAATCAGTGGTAAATGTACTGCCAGAGGCATGCAGGACAATCATTTGCCTGTATGTTTTGCAGTTCTAGGTATTAAAAAGTTTTTGATATTTTTGAAATGGCTGTGCACAAGTGTGTTAGGGATGCTTTAAAAAAATAATAGAAGCATCAACTGAATTTTGTAATGCCCAAAAAATAAGACTACTGTTATCATAAACAGTTGGTATGTGCAAACATTGTAGTTGAGGCTTTAACACTTGTGCTGCAAGTCAAAATGGCAAAATCCTATTTCTTTTCTTTGCTTCTTTTGAAATGTACAACTTTTATATGTTCAAGTTCAAAATGAATGAATAATTTCATTTTATGAATGCCAGAGAAATGGAATCAGAAAACTTACAGTGAATTACCTTTATGGTTGCTAATGAGCACTGCTATAATAAGTATAGAGCTCTAAGAATTAGTCTAAGAGCTTTACAGTTTTGAATCTTTCTTCCAAAATCAGGGTTGGGCTTTAAAAGCAAATGAAAGCCTTCATATTTGAAGGGTTAATGTATGTTTTAAGGGTGAGGCCAGATTTCATTTTTTTTTATCACTTTTCAGCAGCCAGTATCATTAAATTGTAAATGTTTTATTCCATTTGTTTGGGCACTGGTAATTTTATTCTGATGAAACCAAGAGTGAAAGCAAAACTTAAAAAGCAAAAACATAATGCTTGGCAAATCTGGCACTCAAAAGTCAGCTAACATCACAAAGCTGTTTGTGGAATCTTATTTTGGCTTTCTTACACCTATATACAAGATGATCTGGTTCTTAACTAAATGGTTGCATGCCATTCTTCCCCACACACATCCTTTGCTTCACTGAGCACTCAGTGAAGGAGCAACTTTTAAATATTTTGTTTTCTCCTCATCTTTAGAGTGTGGCCCCAGGGCTTATGTACTGCACATTTCAAGCTCTTCTCTGAAAACAGAATTTTCATATAAGCATCTCTGCTGCTTGCTGCTCTAGTACAAGAGTGCTTCATGATCTTGAAAGAATTTATATTCACTGTGTCTGTATTTATCTCATACATGTGGGAAATTGAAGCCCAGCCAAATTAAGGTCAGATCTACTGCCTGGTTTTAGGTACCTATGGACTTATTTTTCAGTCATAGCACTTTCCGTGTTCAAAGCAGAGCTTCCCCTGGCTGCATTTGGGAATGCTCAGCAGTACTGTAAAACTCACCCTAGAAACTTCCAGTCAGACAAATGAGAAGATAAGAAATTAAAGTCTGTTTATGAAATAGGCAGAAATACTATACAGTTCTCCAGAGTTTCATTTCGAATTAAATGGGTTGAGACTCAACCACTTTTGTGGTTTAATCTGGCTGGCAGCTAAGCACCACACAGCCGTTTGCTCACCCTCCTTGCCCCTCCCAGTGGGATGGGGGAGAGAATCGGAAAAAAAAGTGAAAGCTTGTGGGTTGAGATAAAGACAGTTTATTAGGACAGAAAATAAAATAATAATAATAAGGGTAATAGTAATACTTACTAATAATGTGCACAAAACAAGTGATGCACAATGCAACTGCTCACTACCTGCTGACCGATGCCTCGCCTATCCCGAGCAGCTGGTCCCCCACCCCAGACAGCCCCCCATATTAATTGTTCAGCATGACGCTATATGGGATGGAATACCCCTTTGGCCAGCTGGGGTCAGCTGTCCTGGGTCTGTTCCCTCCTAGCTCCTGCTGCACCCCCAGCCTGCCCACTGGCAGGACAGTGTGAGAAGCTGAAAAGTCCTTGGCTTTTCAGTCCATCAGCATGCTATCAACATTATTCTCTTCCTAAATCCAAAACACAGCACCATACCAGCTACCTTTCCTTGAACACCCCCAAGGGACAGTGACTCCACCACCTCCCTGGGCAACCCGTTCCAATGCCTGACTACTCTTTCCGAAAAGAAATGTCTCCTAATTTCCAACCTAAACTTCCTCTGGTACAACTAGAGGCCATTCCCTTTAGTCCTATCACTGGTTATCTGTGAGAAGAGGCCAACCCCCTTGGAGCTTCCTCTTCTCCAGAGTAAACAACCCCAGTTCCCTCAGCTGCTCCTCACAGGACTTGTGTTCCAGGCCCTTCACCAGCTTCGTAGCCCTTCTCTGGGCGCACTCCAGGGCCTCGATGTCCTTCTTGTAGCGAGGGGCCCAAAACCGAACACAGCACTCGAGGTGCGGCCTCACCAGAGCAGAGTACAGGGGGACGATCACCTCCGTGGTCCTGCTGGCTACACTATTCCTGATACAAGCCAGGATGCCGTTCTTGGCCACCTGGGCACACTGCCAGCTCATGTTCAGGCGAGCATCAACCAGCACCCGCAGATCCTTTTCCTCTGCACAGCTTTCCAGACACTCTGCCCCAGGGCTGTAGCACTGCATGGGGTTGTTGTGACCAAAGTGCACAACCCGGCACTTGGCCATGATGCACCTCATCACATTGGCCTCTGCCCATCTACCCAACCTGTCCAGGTCCCTCTGCAGGGCCTTTTTACCCTCCAGCAGATCGACACTTCCCCCCAACTTGGTGTTGTCTGCAAACTTACTGAGGGTGCACTCAATTCCCTTGTCCAAGTTATTAATAAAGATATTAAAGAGGATGGGCCCCAACACTGGGGGTTCCCGGGGGAACACCTCTGGTGACCGGTCACCAGCTGGATTTCACTCCATTCACCACCACTCTCTGGGCCCGGCTGTCCAGCCAGTTTTTAACCCAGCAAAGAGCGTACCTGTCCAAGCCATGGGCTGCCAGCTTCTCCAGGAGAATACTGTGGGAGACCGTGACAAAGGTCTTTCTGAAGTCTAGGTAGCCAACATAAACAGCCTTTCCCTCATCCACCAGGCGGGTCACCTGGTCATAGAAGGATATGAGGTTGGTCAGGCAGGACTTGTCTTTCATGACATGCTGACTGGGCCTGATCCCCAGCTTGTCCTACACATGCTGTGTGATTGCCTTCAGGATGATCTGTTCCATCACCTTTCCTGGCACCAAGGTCAGGCTGACAGGCCTGTAGTTCCCCGGGTCCTCCTTACGACCCTTCTTATAGATGGGCATCACATTAGCAAGTCTCCAGTCAGCCAGGACTTCTCTGGGTGACTGTGACCGCTGATAGATGATGGAAAGCGGCCCAGCAATCACATCCACCAACTCCCTCAGCACCCTGAGATCCCATCTGGCCCCATGGACTTGTGACAGTCCAAGTGGAGCAGCAGGTCTTTAACTGTTTCCACCTGAACTGGGGGTGTTTCTTCTGCTCCCCATCCCAGACTTTACTAGTCAGACCACTTATCCCCCAGGATAAGTGGTCTGACTAGTAAATGCAGATGTAAAGAAGGCATTAAGAACCTCAGCCTTTTCCTTATCCTCAGTAGTCATGTACCCCACCATGTCCAGTAAAGGATGGAGATTCTCCTTGTCTCTCTTCTTCCCGTTAATAAATTTGTAAAAACATTTTTTGTTATCTTTTACCATATTGGCCAGGTTGAGCTCGTGCTGGGATTTAACCTTTCTGATTTTTTCCTTGCATGTGCTGGCAACTTCCTTGTACTTTTCCCAAGTTGCCTCTCTTCTTCCACTGAACATAAATGCTCTTTTTCTCCCTGAGACTCAGAAAAAGAAGGTCTTTTCTTTAGCCGTAGTCTTTAATGTAGCTGAATTGCTTTAGCTGTGATTGTGGTACCCTATCTTCCCTTCAGAGAAATTAATCTGAGGCTAAAAGAGCCCAGAAATGTAAACCACTGCAGTCCAAGTGGCTCGAACTTGATGTTCTGCGTAACAGCTATAGTAAGGTATTGTAATGAGAGTCCTGGGAAATTGTAATGTGGAGGTACTAACTCTGCTTTGCAGGAAAAGAAATTGGCTGTTGCCATCTGAGTTGTTTCATACTGACGTGAAATGGGTATTCAGGAACTTTATTTTTAGACCAAATAACCCAATCTGGACTGGACAACTTGTCCTACTTTAATTTTTGCTTGATCAGGAGAACGTATGATATGTTGGCATTGCACTGTGCAGACTCAATCCAACCAAACCATCTAAGGCTAGTTTGTTAGGATATCGTCTTGTAATATGAAATGTCTTTTTGTGAAAAGAATGTGAAGAATTTTATTACTAATAATGTCTTACCCTTTATGGCTAAAGTTGTTTTGCTTCCTTCCAAGATGAATGCAGTTGTCACCGACTCCAGGGAGGATCTACTGCTTTTCTGCCTGCTCGCTCTTTCAAGACTGGCTCCTTAGCTCTGTAGAAATACATAAGGCTTTGCTGAATTACATCCAGTCAAGTATTTTCAAATATCTGAGAATACATTTGTTTTAGCCAGAATGTTTGAGTTTGCACTGTGGAAGTTCAGGTTTTTATTTTTCAGCCGAACTTCATTAAAACAAAGCAGGAAATGATTCTAAAGTTAGCTTGCTTCTGAACAAGTTGCAAAACCTAGGGGGAGATGATGAAGGTAATTTTTATTCCACACAGAAACTAACCAACATCCTAGATTTATATGCATTTAAGCCAGTGCTGCCACCAGGGAAAAATACAGGAAAAGGACTGTTTTTCAGTCGGTGTATTCTTTTTGATACAATTCACCATTTGGCCTGCAAATGCTTGTGTCAGCAGTGCTGGTGGGGGAGGAATGTGGCATGCCAACATGAGGGAGATGGTTGAAGCTGTTGTATTTTGATGGCAATGCCAACTTAATTGCTACAGTTTAACCTAAGCAGCAGGACAATTGGGCAAGTTGACAAAAGAAAAATAATGAATTCTTATAAGTTGGCACCTGAGGTGGATACCTGGCAAGTCCAGATCTCCACAAAACCTCCTCTTTGCATTCATGTATCCTCTAGGCTGTAAAATAAATTGGTAAATTTGTCCCCTTTGCCACTTTATATATGCTATAAAATTACAGATGTTGTATGATTTAAGTCCTCTTTTGTTTATTAAACAACAGGAGTAAGAACAAGAACAAAATGTTCCACCCCTTGTGGCTGTTATCCTGTAATTAAAAGAACGTAACTTGAAATTAGTAGAACAGCAATATCCCATGCTTTGTAATGGCCATAATAAAGAAACAGGTATGATAAAATCATGACATGGTTTATGCCATGCTGTATTTCATGCGACACAAGATCATTCTGAGATTATCAACTGTCCAGCTCACACCAGAAAAACAAACAAAATTCCTTCAAGAGAAATGAGGTAACTTTTTGTACTTTGTTTGGTATTTTTCCCAACAGTTGCAATTTTTGTGTTGCTTAACTGAGAGATCACATAATAGCTATTTAATGCATGAGCATTTTAAAAAGAGCACTAAAAGCCAAATGCCTGCATACAGCAAACTTTATAGAAAGAGTCGCAATTCAGCTGTCTGCCAGTATGGTTGTGGGGGGAGCAAGTGGCTTTCCTCATGAACATCCCAAGAGTTCAACTTTTCAGAATTGCATTCACAGGATTGCTATTTGAAGATTAATTATTTGCACCTATAATATAAAATCTTTAGCCTGTGCTGACTGTTGTTCTGGAAAATCAAGAAATCAGCTCATTTTGCACTGACCAGTATAGCTTGCCTGAAAATATCTATTGATTTGAAATTCCTGAGGAAATACATAGTCAGTTGAAATAAGTGAATATGTTTTTGAAAGACAACAAAAGAGAGGCTTACAAGGTTTACATCCTTGTAAAACGGCGATAACCCTTCTTCTCTGAATTTCCAAAACAGACAGCCATTATTGTTTTTTCTTGGCAGGAACTTGAAATTCAAAGCCTTAACCAGGAAAGGGTTTCCTCAGAATGATGTCTTTTAAGGTCTATTAATCCATCGAAGGTTTTGATACCATTTCTTACATAAAGATTTTGTTTGGGAAGACGTTTTGCCTGTTTCAATTGTGTTTATCCTCCCTTCCTCCTTTTTCTGTTTTATTTTCTAGGAAAGGGAACATATAAGTGTTTGGTTAAGCTAGAGCGTGTATTTAGTGGTTTCCTTAATTAGATCTTGCTTCCCCCTCTCTCCCGCACCACCCAACTTTTTAATGACTCAGGCTAATTTGTAAGTACTAAAAGTATTGCAATCTACAGATTGTCCTTTCCCCACTGACTTTCCTCTATGTCTGACTTAAAATTGCAATGAAATGTATCTGTGAGGCCCTTTGCAAACTTTGTCTTTGTCTTTCCATGCCACATCTTAGTCACATGAAAGTCTGGCTCTTTATGTGGCACAATACTGTTCTTTATGTGGCAGCAGTTTTTCCTCCATTGCACTGTAATACTGAAATACTGGTGCCGTGTTGTGCACTTGGGGCACAACAACCCCATGCAACGCTACAGGCTTGGGGCAGAGTGGCTGGAAAGCTGTGCAGAGGAAAAAGATCTGGGGGTGCTGACTGATGGTCACCTGAACATGAACCAGCAGTGTGCCCAGGTGGCCAAGAACACCAACAGCATCTTGGCTTGTATCAGAAGTAGTGTGGTCAGCAGGACTAGGGAGTGATTGTCCCCCTGTACTCAGCTCTGGTGAGGCCGCATCTCAAATACTGTGTTCAGTATTGAACATATTCACTACAAGAAGGACATTGAGCTGCTGGAGCATGTCCAAAGAAGGGCAGTGAAGCTTGTGAAGGGTCTAGAGAACAAGCCTTAGGAGAATCAGCTGAAGGAGCTGGGGTTGTTTAGCCTGGAGAACAGAAGGCTCAGGGGAGACCTTACTGTACTTTCCAATTACCTTAAGGAGGTTGCATGGAGGTAGGTGGGGATTGGGCTCTTCTCCCAAGCACCAAGTGATAAGACAAGAGGCAATGGCTTTGAGTTGTGCCAGGGGAGGTTTGGGTTGGATATTAGGAAAAATGTCTTCACTGGAAGGGTTGTGAAGTACTGGAACAGGCTGCCCAGGGAAGTAGTTGAGTGACCATCCCTGGAGGTCTTCAAGAAACATGTAGATGTAGAGCCTGGTGACATGATTTAGTGGTGGACTTGGCAGTGCTAGGTTAAAGGTCGGACTAAATGATCTTAGAAGTCATTTCCAACATGAAGATTGTATGATTCTATGATGAAATGCTGAACCAAATAGTTCACAGTCAAAATAAAAAGACGAGGCATCATACAGAGTAGTGCAAAGAGATGGAGTAAAGAGTGAGTCTTGTTTGCTTCATGTGAGCACTCCATGCTTTGGGTAACAGAACACTGCTGAAATTTTGCTCAATTTTATACAAAAATCTGAGCGAAGAATGGGCTGTGAGAAGGCATTTGGGAGTACTAGTGATGCTCCTTTATGGGAAAATAACTTGTTAGACAAAATCTGACAGTTAGTGCACCTATTATCTAAACTTCTAGTATGGTATTCATCAGTTCTATCAGGGAAATATTCAAAAAATATCTAATAACCAGCCCAACTAAGAATCACCTAAAGAAGTAAACCATTGAAGTCTGCTGCTGTATGCAGCCTAGGTCGTTACTATTTTGCTTTTGAGAGACAGATTTGTATATGTTAAAAATGTGTGTCTGTCAAAATTTGCTTTTGTATGCTTTGGTAATGACATTATAGTTAGATTGACTGGAGGAACATGCTCTGATCCTATACAGTTATGTATGGAATATGTAGGGAAATAGCTCAGTTTAACAATTGTGATTTCAAGTGTAATAGCTGTGAAAAGTCTATCATAGGCTGGCAAAACTACTCACAAGATCCTAATCCTTTAATTAGAGGAGCCTTGTGAAACCTTGGTTCTCCTATCATTAATTAAAACCTGTATCAAAACTGACATATATGGTTTGTGTGTGTGTGTCTGGAGTTTTTATTCTATTCTTTTGTTACCTTAAATGGGACTTCGGTATTCATGTATTGTCTGTTTTTATTCAGTCTTAATTTCTTTGAGTTTATTTTTTTTTGAGGATTCCCATTATTGATGCATTAAAGAATATCATGGACAGAGGTTACCAAAAAAGGGTGTGACTTGGGAGTGAAGTAAATTTAGCACATCCACATTTTAATAAATTTATGACTCACAAAATGCTCAATATTTCACAGAATAGCCAACTGACCCTCATTTTGCTTATGCTGATGGATGTCCTGAAGTTTTGCCAAATACTTTTGGAATTATATCCTCCAGAAAATAATACAGTCTATTAAAAGCTTGAATGCGACCTTTTCTCCTTTCTCTTCTCTCTGACCTCTATCTCTGGACCCATCCTGTATTGAAAATCCCCTATTCATTTGGGAAGAGGATTACACCTCCTGCACACACACCCTCGGTTGTATTTTGGTAGACATAAAAATGGACAATTTTTACATGCAACACCATCTGTCTTTCTGCATCTTTGTTTCTGCAGCTAGACAGTCTGCTTTTATATACAGATATTAAGGAGCTGAAGCTCCTCAACCAAAAACTGTTGAACTGTTAAGGTGTGGGATTTTGTTTTTGTTTTTTAAATCTTGTTATGAATATGCTTTTTTGTTTTATTTTATTTTGTTCTGTCTTTCATACAGCTGTTGGTATTGTAAACTGGAAATTTGCAGGGATGCATGTATCTGCGGCATATAATGCTGTCAGCTCTTTTGTAGTTTTTCCTGTTTGTGGACTGGAGAACATTTCAGATTGAGAAGACCAGCTGGAGGGAGAGTAATGTCAGCATACCCTACTGGGATTTTGATCACTCTATATTCTGTTAGTAAAATACAGGGTATGTAGAGCAACACAGAATAGCTTGGAAATGTTATATAATCACTTTTTAGTGAAGGTTAAGAGTCTGTAAGATACAACTTAAAAAGTATTATTTTTAAATCATTGCATTTCAAAAAACTATAGGTAGTTGTACACAGATGTAGTTTTCAAAATCACTTCCTATGTGTGCACTCACCTGACCTGTGTCCAATTACAGCAACTGCATGTGCAAACAGAAAGTGACCTTGGATCTGTATTCTTCATCCTGTATTCCTGTGTCTGAGAAAATCAAATAATATATATGAGGAGGGAGTAACGTTATATAATACTCTATCGTATAATGTGGTGCTTCTCTTATTCACTTACTATCTCAGCAATCATATTTGTCCACTTTATGGCTTCCTTTGCTTGCACAGAATAGGATTTGTGGATTGAGGGAAATAAGGGGAAATGAAAGATATAGGTGGCACAGTGAAAATTAATAAGCATACACAGAGGGGTTGTAAATTGTTCAAGGTGCTGGTGCCTGTGTATATAAATACACAGGTATGAGAGGTTAAGGAAGGTTCTTTAAATTTTAGATCCTAATCTAGCAATTTCATTTGTGGTCAGGGGACTGCACAAATACACAAATCAAGCTATGCACATCTGATTGCACAGGACTGGTAGTGCATTAGGTTTCTGAAAATAAAAATAAGCAATTTGTAACCAAAACAGAATTCATTCTGTAATTCATCTTCTGCCAGTATCTTCTTTCTTTTAAACATGTTGAAACACAATATATTTCTATTAGTTACCCTGTTAACTGAAAAAAATGCTTCTTTTTTATCATTTTTTTCCACCAAATGGATTTTGCATGTTTAATAGAATGCTGTCAGTAGCCACTTTCTGTCCAATTCAAATAATTTTTATTTGAAAACAAGAATAAAAAGCTTCAACTTGCTTTTTAAAGACATATAGACATACAGATACAGCAATACACACACATATATATGTAGTTTATTATATCAGGAGATGATATTTTTAATAGTAAATTTTAAATACTTGAGTTGCATTCTTTTTTAGGTTCCAATTTAATAGATTTTGCTATATGGAATAAATATTTTCTGAATGTCAGAGTAGGTTAAATTTGTGAGTGCTTTTCTCTCAAAAATAAAATCAGACCACTTGTTTGGTAGCGGCTGGGTGAGGGTCTTTTTTGCACACAGGACATTCATTGCTGTAATGTGGTTAAGGAGTGAAGACTTTGAAACAACCAAATACAGTACCTTTATACTCTGACATCTTTATTTTGTAATGCCTCTTTTGTTTTTCCCAAGTACACCCTTTCTATTTTGGAGTGGAATATAAAAATAACTTTTGTGAAACTTCGGATGATTTCCCCTTTAGATGCACGAGGTTAACATCTAATTGCAATTCTGTGCATTAAGCAAGAAGCAAACGTATTTGTGCCCGTGTTTCCATGTAAGAAATGGAAAAGTACAAGCTAAGGATCTGTTTGAATAAAACATCCTTAAACTGTTGATTACTTTAGTTAAGCAACAGAAATAAGTGGATCTACTACACCTAGAAGCTAATTTTGAGAAGCAGTCAGTGAAACACCACAGGAATTATTTAAACACCTTAACCAAGCTTTTTTAGCAGCCAGTCTAGGCATTTTAAAAAGGAAAATCATGTCCTCAGTCCTAGTAAGAGGAATCCCTAGAACCCATTTAGATGGCTTTGAGATTCATCTCTAACAGTGAAAGTTGTTATGGTGACTGGCATTGTCATCATTATCAGTCATCAACCTCGTACAGGTCCCAGCTAGGACTAACATGTTTGAGTCATATCTGCCACACATAGTGAATGCATAACAAGCACACAAAAAGATACGAATCCTTCCTAGAAGAAAAGTTTTCATACCTAATTTTTCTCATTTTGCACATGGCAGGAGTATTCCCAAAATGCAGCATAAAATATCTTTTAGCTTTAACACTTTGGAGAGTAAGCTGGTGGGTGGGGTGGAGGTATTGAGGTAATTTACGTTATGTTGCCAGTAATGTGCCTGCCATACAGTTGACTACAGTAAGCAGTTCTTGGCGGATTACATTTATATGGGTGAGTCACATCATTTACAATAAAGAATCCTATGCGTAATTTAGGATGGAAATTCTAGATGCATTTCATAAAGGTAGAAAAGACAATTAGACAGGATTAAGCATGCATGCTTTTTGTACATATTGTGAATGGAGAGCATATACCTGTCTCCTAAAAAAAACTATAAATTCTAGATACTAAATGCGCAAACTACAACCTCGTTTTAAGAAAACACATTAGCCACTGTTTATAAATACTTCACATAGGTGTAGCAAGAGTCATAGAAGAGAGTGCCTGTGTCTAGTTTGGTGCTGTCATTTTTGTGCCGTTCTGATGGCAAGGCTTTCTTTTTCTCTGGCTGAAGCAGATTCTTTGCAGGGCCATTTACTCAGAGCTTTCTTTTGGAACAGGAACCTCACATGGTTTCATATAAACGTCCCTTGATGGGATTCAGAATTATTTTTATGTCTCTGCAATTAATTCTCTGGTCAAGTACTTTGTCATTTGTAAGGCAGTATAAAATTAGGGAATCAAAACTGAAGGATGCTGTAGAGCTTTTTTTCTTTCCTTTTTTTTTTGGCTGTTTTTTGTTTGTTTGTTTTGGTTTTGTTTTGTCTCAGGTACCATGGGCTATTTTCAATTTTCACAAAAATGTGTTTATTCTTTATCAAAAGAAGAGTAAAAAAAGTAAAAGAAGTAATTATGTTGCATCAAATGTTAGCCCTGTTTGATCTGTCAGTGTATAAATGTGTGTAGTAAGCATACAAATAAATTGAAGTCAGTTCTGTTCTTTTTTTTTCTTTTTTTTTTTTCTGGTAGTTCAGAGGAGTGGAAAACCTAGGGAACTACTCTACTTGTAATTCTTTTTTCAAGATGAGGTCTGCAAAATTAAAACGTAAATGTCTAGAAGGTTAAGGCTGTGCACATCTGGAGAAGGCAGTATAGCCCAGTCTTCATTCTGCTCTTCCCTCAAGGCACTTCACTGTTTCTTGAGTATCTCCTGCTGACATCAGGAAGTGTTTTGTGTGTGAGGTTGTCAAGAGCTGAGCACTGATCAATGGCAGCTGGTGACTTGTAGTGTGATTTTCTTTGTCCCTGGAAGTTTTTATTTTCAGGAATCTGTTGAAGCTGTTGTTGCTACAGATAAATAAATGTGTGATGATACTGGGGGAGGGATTAAAAAGTGCTGAAAACCACAGTTTTACCTCAATGTAGGTACAACATGGTTGTTTTCTTCTCAGCTAACTTGGAGTTGTTTGTGCTAAAGCATGCGAGGCATGTACCTGCTCCATAATCAAAGCAATTTTGTGTTTTGTCAGTGATCAGAAATTTGGGTCTGAATGTTGTAATGTGTCTAGATCGAGGGCAGAGGGCATTTATCTAACAAAATGGAGTAAGAGCCTACGCCACCAAAGAGAGCTGGGAGGAAGTGTTGGAATTTTGGAGGTTCTCTTGGGTCCTTCACCACTTCAGAAAAGGAGCAGCTGTGGTTCCATGCCTTTGTTTTTCCATCTGCTGCTAGCCAGGAATTTGTGAACATCCCTCTCGGACGTGGATCTTGCTGAGGTTATTCATTATCTTTGTCACCTCCCAGGCTGAAATACTGCAATCCATACTTGAGGCAAATGTTTGTAAGCCTCTGGCGCATTTAGCTAGTGTGTAGAAAACAGTGGCATATTTCTGGGGCACTTTCAATCCTCATGGGCTTGATTTTTGTCAGAAAGCTTTGAGCCTTTTAACTCCATACATAATGAATTTGCTGAAAGCTGCAGGTGTGTTGTATCTCTTAAAATCAGGTCTTGGGAACACACTGAGCTCATGTCTGTTACTCTGTTCTGGCTACCTAACTTTTTCCAGATGCTGTTCTAGGCAATAGCAATTGCAAATTGCTATGCTAGGCAATGATAGAATAATGGAGAAAAAATGTCCCAACCCTTGGCCCAGAATTCATATGAATTACAGGAGGACACTGTGTTCTGAGTAATCTTGTTTTTGCATCTTACCAACACAACAGATGTGAGCTGCAGGTTGAGTCTCCTGCCCCGAGAAAGACAAGCCAGCACTGACCTCTTGGATGGGTGGAGTAAATTGAGAGTGCTTATTCTCTTTGGTGGATGAAGGAAGAGGTTTCTAACATGAAAATGTATTGTGCATACAGCATCCACTCCAGCCTGATGAGCTTTCCTGATGGAGTTAGCAGGAATACCAGCATCTCACTTCCTTCAGCAATCAGGTGTTAAGATTCCCCTGCAGCCCCAGTACAAGCATGGCTCTCTGACAGGGTTAGCTTCTGCTGGCTACATCTGCTGAAAGGGCTCACTGCAGGACCAGGGGAGCAATGGGAGGGAGCACGCAGTGTGAAGCAGCAGACCGGTAATATTGCTCCTTCTGGAGGTGAGTTAGTACTGGATTGGTTTAGCCATATCATCTGCTTCCTAAGAATAAAAGTGGTTAAAAACATCTTTTGGAGAGAAAGGTATTTGCTGCCACAACAGGATGCATTTCTATTTTTGTAGCATGCTGAACATGCAGGTTGATACCCAGCCCTTCGTCCAGGTCAGTCAGGTCAGTAAAACAAACGGTGTAAGAATCAGATCTGAAGGCTCCATGTCGCAGACAGTTGCCGCAGCCAGGTGGCAGTCCTGCACTCAGATGTGTTTATTTGCTCATGAGAACATGGGTTCTTCTGCTGATGAAACAAGAGCATCACAAATCTGTGTCTGCCATCTGTTCTTCCTGGCTGCCTTGCTTGAGTCAGTCACTTTCCCTGCTTCTGAGTTCCCATGGCAGGGCATGGTGCATATTTCATGAAGTCCTTCCAAGCAATTTCACTCTGCCTCACACCTAGTAAGATTTCTAGGACTTTGACTCACACTTAGTAAGAACAAGCCTTAGGAGGATCGGCTGAAGGAGCTGGGGTTGTTTAGCCTGGAGAACAGAAGGCTCAGGGGAGACCTTACTGTACTTTCCAATTACCTTAAAGGAGGTTGCATGGAGGTAGGTGGGGATTGGGCTCTTCTCCCAAGCACCAAGTGATAAGACAAGAGGCAATGGCTTTGAGTTGTGCCAGGGGAGGTTTGGGTTGGATATTAGGAAAAATGTCTTCACTGGAAGGGTTGTGAAGTACTGGAACAGGTTGCCCAGGGCAGTAGTTGAGTGACCGTCCCTGGAGGTCTTCAAGAAACATGTAGATGTAGTGCTTAGTGACATGATTTAGTGGTGGACTTGGCAGTGCTAGGTTAAAGGTTGGACTAGATGATCTTAGAGGTCTTTTCCAACCTCAATGATTCCATGATTCTGTGAAATCTCTGCCTCAACAGTCAGGGTCATTGCTTGGCAGTGCTGTGGAGGAGTCAGGGATAGCTTTAACAGCTATTGCTGTTACATTACTGAGGGGGACATTTTTTTTAAATCTAGTTAGTGAATCCTCAAATATAATCCATGTGCAATAGCTTGTTCCTAGGGGACAAAAAAGAAAAAAGGAATGCAAATAGAGATATTGTATCCAGACATGTGGCTTGCCTAGAAAGCTGATGCCTATAAAAGGCTTATAAGCAGTCTACTAGAAGTAGTAAACAACAGTAACCCCATCTTGCGAAGGAGCAGAGGGCTATTCCATAGCAGTGGTTTCCTATGAAGCTTTTGGTTTTAAAGAGAGCAGAGTGTTGTTGATGGCTCACCTTTATTCTTTTTACGAACCTACAACTCACAATGGACAAAATAGAGAATATCCTGTAAGGGGAATAAAACGTCCTCTCATTACTGTTCTTTAGCTCTAGGTCATAGACTTAGGAGAAGAGTTTGGAAGGTCAGTTACAACTTTTCTGCATGTCTCCTGCCCTGCTATGTTCTCTAGTACTGATCAATGACACTGTTCAGCAGCAGACTGTATGTCAAGTCATCATATGAAGTGAGAAACTAGGACTATTGAGGTCTACATCACAGATGTGTGAACCTAGGAATGAAGTGAGAATTAGACTTAAATAACAGGTATAGTGTTAGTAATTGAGTCTGGTTTGGGGTTTGTTTTTTATATATTTATTTTTTAATATTGTAACAAGGCTAGGAAGTGGAAAAATACTAAATATATTTGCACAATTTCATAGAAATTCTGAGTATATCATGAAACCAATGTTGATTCATTCCTCTAATAAGAAACAATCATAGAATATCCCTAGTTGGAAGGAACCCAAAAGGATCATTGATTCCAACTCCTGGGTCCCCAAAGGACCACCCAAGAAATCAGGCCGTGTGTCTGAGAGCATTGTCCAAACACTTCTTGAACTCCAGCAGGCTGTGCTGTGACTAGTTCCCTGGAGAGCCTGTTCCAGTGCCCAACCACCCTTTCAATGAATAAACTTTTCCTGATATCCAGCCTGAACCACGCCTGTCACAACTTAAAGCTGTTTTTCCTTGGGTCTTATCGGTGGTTCCCAGAGAGCAGAGCTCAGTGCCTGTCTCTCCACTCCCCCTCATGAGGAAGCTGCAGGCCGCCATGAGGCCTCCCCCCAGTCTCCTCTTCTCCAGGCTGAACAATCCAAGTGACTTCAGCCTCATATGTCTTGCCCTCTAGACCCTTTACTATCTTTGTTGCTCTCCTTTGGACACTCTATAACAGTTTTATATCTTTCTTATATTGTGACACCCAAAACTGCACACAGTGCTCAAGGTGAGGCCGCACCAGCACAGAGTAGAGCAGGACAATCACTCCCTTGATCAGCTAGCAATGCTGTGCTTGATGCACCCCCGGGACACGGTTGGCCCTCCTGTCTGCCAAGGCACACTGCTGGCTCGTGTTCAGCTTGCTGTTGACCAAAAACCCCCAGATTCTTTTCTGTGGGGCTGCTCTCCAGCATCTCGTCCCCCAGTCTGTACATATAAACAGGGTTGCCCCTTCCCAGATGAAGAATATTTATGCATATCTATTCACTATTTACAGTGAAGGCTGAAAATAAAATGCACTCTCAGCGTCATTTAGAAACATGTAATTTATGATGTGCTGCAGTTCCTTTGAAGTGTCTTTCACAATATATGGTGGTCTTGCATTTCCATCAGTTGACCTGAATGTCTAACATGCTTCTGGTGCCAAAAAAGTCACAGTATAGGTTATCCACAGGCTACCTTGGATTTATGATATCCTACTTCACCTTTAGAATCCAGAATGTTTTCTGCTTCTTGACAGATAAACAAAGACATCTTGCAGTAAAAATTTTATATGGGGATTCCTGGAGCAATCAGTACAGAACTGTGGCATGCTATAGAGTTAGTGATAAAACTCTGGCTTTGCATTTATTTTGAATTGTGGCAGAAGGCTGAAATCCCTTTTCTTAACATGAAATATTTTAAATTAAGCATTTATTATGCCTAGATTTGCTAAGGCTAGACATGTTTGCACACAGAAGTATCTTCTCATTTAAATTCAATCACAGTCACAAAACAAGCCTGGCTCAGACTAGCTAAAGATATAAACTTCATTTTCATCTCATTAGGCCACCTGGAAGCAGCAATCAGTGAGTAGTCCTGACGTCAATGGTCTCTCTACTTCATTAAAATGTTAATTTCATGGCTTTAATTCCCTTTGTAAAACGTGCTGCTGCAAGATACTATATGCAGATTTATTCAGAAACCAGAAAAATCTGCATGCCATATTCCCCTTTTAGTTCCTTGGGTTACTTTGGATTTTTTATTTTTAGCCATTCTTGTTTTTATAAACTGCTGTGAAAAGATGATCACCATAACAACCAAAAAGTAAATATTTTCTTAAAACAGCCTTTTGAGAACGTATGCTTAAGAATCAAGAATTCAGGGCATCATGCATTAAGTGGTGTTTATTCTGCTCTTCCCTTTTTCAGTATTCAGAAGTGAGACAGGTATTGTTACTGGCTTGCAATTTCAGAGAATAGATCATGAAGAGAAAGCGTGGTATAGTAAATCAGAATTAGCCACACAGATCAGCTGTAGTGTCAACATTCAGGATTCTGTCCGGATGAAATGATGGACTTTTCATCAGTTTTTACAACTCTTCTTGTTGTAGAAGTGTCTGATTAATCATGTATTTTTCAGAGTGTTACATAAACAAATTCTATTTTAGTACACCTATTCTGTCTATTGATAGCTATAGTTTATATTTCTTTTGCAGATGCTAAAACGAAAGTACAGGGTCAGGACTTCTCAGGACCCACTGGAGATTGAGCTGCCTATATCAGGAATCGTGTGTTCAACTGGGTGGCTCTCATGACGCAGTTGGGTCTGGACTGCTGACAGGACTCAGCACTAGGTCTTCCCACTCTACCCTTGCACGTACTGTTGTTCCAGCTTTGTACAAACCCCACTATGCCCCCGCTGTTCGGTGACACCAGGACCTTCCTGTGAAGGAATCTGGATAACATATGTACCCTGCCTGGTGTTAACCTGACTGGAGGTGGCAAAGACCATCAAGCCCCAGTGCAGCACATAAAGGAGGGGTTTCTTCTAAGTATTAGACGAATCTGAAGTTTTCCCTTTGAGAATTCCAACAAGGTTTTCCCGCAGCTAGCCTCAGGAGGATGTTCCCAGTAACTAACTTGGCCTCATATCTGCCTTGTGTCTGCTATAAATAATATTGTATCAGACTACTACTGTGGCTATCTTTGCCTGTTCTCTTGAAGGTGTATGGCTTAGGAAGGGACATAAAGATGTGCCTAGTAGTTCTAACAGAGAAACTACCAAAATAAATTCAAAGAAAAAACTTGAAAATGGTAAAATTAGCTTTCTGGATCTCCACCAGTTTTCCATTTCAGATAAGGTGAAACAATTTACCAATGAGTCTAAAATCACCTTCATACCTAGTTTGTCACTCTTAGTATCAAGGGAGAAGTTTTTGAAAGTCAGCAAAGACAAGTGGACAGTAGCCAATTCATTTCCATCTTGGAGCTTTTGCTGACAAAGTTATTTCATCACAGACAGCACCATAACTCACTGTACTAGTCAATTTAAATTGCCGACACGTGCCAGGATTTTACTGTATGGGTAGAATTATTCATTCATGTCTGCAGTTGGTGAGAGTGAAATGATACTACGACAACATCTCTGTTTGTAGATTGATCTAGAAAAAGATTCCATTTTGTAATCTCCTGAGATATTATCTGTTATTGCAACAGCATATTCACTCTTCTAACACTGTGTTTTGATTTGACGTAAAATATATTTTATTAACTAATAAAGGAATTTTTCATTTTGTTACAAAGCCCACCAAAGCATGAGTTACTAGAGGTGTTTGAACAGAAGCTGTCAATTTGCTGAATGAGTTTTGTCAGCCTTGACATTTGAAATGCCACTCCTAGGGTAAAACAGCACAGTTAAAGTTACCATTGTCACTTAACGATATTATGACTGTAGGTTGACATTGCAAGGGGAGAAAAAAAATACTAGATCTCACTTTTTATTTTGTATTTCTTTTACCTTGGTTACTATGTGTAGTTGCAAAGATATTCATGCTATAATTGCTTATTGTTTGTTTGTTTTCTTGTTTTTAATGTTTTCAAAAGGCAGTGCAGATGGAAAGTTGGTGGAAGTTTTTGTCACTATTACTTGGGCAGAAAATATACTGAGATGAGTGGTGGACTTTGGGTTTCAGCAGCCATTGGGTATGTTTTCCGTATTTCAGAAAATACGGCAAAGCAGCTGAAGTTCTTCTTTTGTCCTGGTGGACAAACAGAAGTGCAGTTTCTACCAGCACTGTTTCTTAGACCTAAATTGTCTATGATCTCAGTCAAGTTACATTGGATTTTTCATCACCTCATCATTTATTTGCAGAAAGACCAACTTGTGGTTTATCATTCTGCAGCTCTTGAAAAGTCCAATGTAAGCTGTTCCTAAATTGAATTGCCTCAGTTGATTCTATTCCTTGTGATTTAGTTATGTACATATTCATATTTGTGTCAAAAATCAATGTTCAGAACATTAGTAATGACTGCTTTCATCTAGTGCACAGTGCCATCTGAGTTAAATGTTCACTGGAGTTCAGGGGTGGAAGTTTCTAGCAGATATTTTCAGGAAATGAGTTTTAGACTTCTGCTCAAACGGGTCTGTATACAACAGGGATTTACAACATCTCGTCTGTGACTTCACTTACCATCATGGGATTGCCTTCTGATCTGTATTAAAAAGCAATAGACCATTGTAACCTGTGTCTTTAACATGAAGGTACAACATGTAGATTATGAGCCTCAACCCATTCTTTTTTTTTCACACGAGCAGAGCAATACATTTGGCTCAGTATTGGGCCACTGTATACTGGGATGAGTGGTCTCTCTCAGCCTCACCGTTGCGATACTGAGACCATACCTGAAGATGAACCACTGGCCCCACATCCTACTCTTCTGCTGTGCCTGAAGAATTCACTTTTCACTTCTCAGGCTGGCAGACTGACAGCATCATACATGTGGAAGTACAAAAAGATGGATGTTCAGGATTCAGCTTACATCTAGGTTTAGGAATGACCATTTAGGCACTCAGCAGACTTTGCTCATTTTCATTTAAAGAACTGACCTTGGTATAATTTTTCTAACCATCTCTATGAACAGCAGCAGTTGGAACAAAACCATAAACAAATCTTGTTATTTCTAGAGACAGGGCTGTTTTGCTGCTGTGCATTTAAAATGACTGCAATCTGTTGTTCATCTACAAAGCCATGGCGTTGTGTATTCACAGATCCTAGCATCCCTTTTTCTTTTCCATGACAGTCATGACAGCTTCTGTTGGTAAAACCGTTCTCACATCACAACACTGAGCCAAAGCCAAGGGATCTGCGGTTCCAGCAGCCGCCACTGGAGGAAGGTTATCTGCTCCTGGAGATCCCTGTGCCTGTTTCCTGCGGGGCACTGCAGGGTGGAGGAGCAGCAGGAGCAGCTCCTTTCCATTCTGATTTTTTCCTGGTGCTTCACCAACAAAAGGAATAAAATACAGCAGGATATATATATACTTCACCAGTAGCTGGGAAGCTGCATGTGTTATACGAGGTTTCTCTGAGGAAAATCCTGAGAGCCTTCAACTTTATGGCTCCTTTCCACCAGAGTAGCTCCACCAAATAGCTGCAGCAGGGTTTGGGTCTGATCCCAGGTTGTTAAGGAGGAAAAGAACTGTATAATCATTAGCCTTTGAAATTTTTCAACCACAGCCTGTGAAGGGATGGCAGTGCGTTATCTGACAAGCATGTCACTATCTTTCGTCAGCTGATTATAATCATCATGAAAGTTCCAATGTTTCTCTTTTTCCTTTTTCTTTTTTACTGTTGTGTTTTGATTAAGTTTCCCTAATGAGCCCAATGAAAAGCAATTGTTCTAAATAAATCGTGTGCTATAAAAGCAGTGTATCACAATTAGGTTTCCATTATACTTTAATTAGGCATTCCATTATTAAATTGATGTCTTTGGCTTCTTCCAGGTCCTCAGACTAATGCTGAAACAAATTCCTCTTTGTGGATAAATATTAGTCAGTCGTAATTAAAGCGTATTCATTGGAGTTGCAGCTTTTCATTAAATCCCTTACTGATTAAGATGGCTCCCCCAAGTACTGGGCTGATTAAATTTAATAAGGTTTGTCCACTTGTGTACTGTGGTCTGGTGGAAACTGTTTTAGCACCATGGGATTAGGAACAATAAGTTCATATCTCAGTGCATACAGTCGTGGGTCTGCATGCCTGTTTTTTGCAATGCTGTATGCTTTTGTGTTGGGGGCTCTACGTTTTATGTAGTCAGCCAGCAGAGGAAAAAAACATGGAAATGGAATTAGTGGTATTAGAGTTGAATCTCAAAGAATTAAGTTCCATTAAAGAACTTAACTCAAGAAGAGGGCTGTGCTGGTTAATGAAGCTCAAGTGCCTCTCAAGCCCCAAACTGATTTAACTCAGTGAGGTATATAGATGAGCTTGTTTCTACGTAAATATACCTCAGCTGTGATTTTGGATAATAAAACAGACATACTTGGCAGAAGTTCTTCGAATGGTAGTGTGTTAAGTGTTTTCAGAGCAAAATCCTTGCCCTGGATTTAAAAGAAGGTGGAGCAAATGGATAATGTCACTTTATTGTACATGTATTGATCAGAGAGAGATTATAAGCCTAATAATTTCCTGTGTGCAGAAATTATACCTTCTTGTCAGACTGCTGATGCTGTTCTGCATTCCTTTTGCTTTGTACACTGAAATGAAAACAAGCCACTGTGACCAAGAATGGCAATAGCACATACCAGTGAGGCATGAAATGTGAGAGAGTGGCTCGAGATTTATGTGGAAACGCTTAATCCAAATATTTGAGGTGGCTGCTGGCAGGTGTTTTTCAACATATAGTTTATATTTTATTTTTGTTGCAGGGTATGTCTTCATCAAGTATTTTGGATTGGCATGGCCTGTATTTGTAATACTGAATTTCTCTAAAGTTTGAATGTGTTTTCTGTTTCTTCTTGTGTATCCCAAATATGATGGTACTGGGTGCATCATCTAGCCCACCTATAGCGTTGTTTGGAATTGAAGTTTACTACTCATTACAGATTGCTCTTCCTGGGGCTTCTGGAGGCTACCGTAGACATAAGTGATGATGCCTGGGACAGTTTGAAGAGGGCAAGTTTATAAAACAGTAGAAGGTAACTGAGCAGCTAAAGAGTACTCTCTAGCGGCTGACTTTGGTTAGTGATAAGAACAGATAGCAAAGTGTGCTGAATTAACATGTTACTTGTTTGTAGCCATTAAACAAGGGGAAAAATGAGTAAGGGGAGACAATTAAGCTGAACCTTTTATCTCAGCTATAGAAGTGAATTATTTTAATTCACTAGAAGCCAAACATAAAACTTTTTTTTATATAACAGCCATTATTTATTTACTTATTGCTACCATTGCAATTCAGTTGGATGGTGTTATGCTACTCATAGTACCATCCTTCCATTGACATGAACTAAGGGTCTGACAGAAAGTGACAACTCCATGGCATTCCTCAAAAGATACACTTTGATCAGTTGATTACTGAGCAAGAACTGCTGCAGCTGTTTTCTTGTTTCATCTGTAGTGAATTATTTTTCTCTACTTCTCACGCTCTGTCTCGTGCTAGTTTTCTAGGGACTTCACAAAAGACAAGAGTCAAGTTTCAAGGTTGGCCTGCAGATCATCTGGGGTCTAATGTTCTATAACTAAAACATTTTGAAAATGGTTAAAAATTATGACAAAATTATGAGAATCCCTACTCTCCATCCTAGCAAATCCCAGGACTATTAAAAATGTTTTTGAAAAGAGTATAAACAAAGGTTTTGGAAGAATTGGGGGAAATAAATAACATCTTATAGAATGAACAGAGAGATGAGGAAGGGTAGCCCCTTTAACGTCTGTATTTTAATTAGGATGCTGAAAGCTAACATACACTTTTGTGCTACAACATGACAGTTCACACATACTGCTGTTCCTGACATCTTTAAAAATGCAGGTTTTAAGCCAGCTGCATTATTTACCTAGCAGTAACATCCTGCTGTTTTGAACATCATTGGGATGGCAGTTGTGTATGTAAACTGTTCCAGAGTGTTTTGTTTGACTGTTAACTCATTGAGGCCAGTTGGGAATGACAGGAGAAATTCCAGATGCAACAGCTGAATTCTAGCAGAACTGGATTGCCTCTAATAAGGATGTGGTTTTAGTTTGTATATGGATGGATTGCTTCTTTCCCAGATACCCAGGGATTTCAAATGTCTATCAAGGAAGAGGAATTAGGTGGATAGTCTGTTATATTAAAAGATAAGAATAAGACTGAGTTGTTTGTATATGCATTTATATATATATATGTATTTATTTTAAGGTTATTTGATACCTTACTTTTGCTTAATTGTCATGATACTTAGCTTTCCAGAAATACTTGGGTGACTACTTTACCTTCTTACAAGGAAACGGGGAAGGGAAGGGAAGGGAAGGGAAGGGAAGGGAAGGGAAGGGAAGGGAAGGGAAGGGAAGGGAAGGGAAGGGAAGGGAAGGGAAGGGAAGGGAAGGGAAGGGAAGGGAAGGGAAGGGAAGGGAAGGGAAGGGAAGGGAGGGAATCAGCCATTTTCTAATTATGTAAATTTGCCTTTCTGCAAAGACATCTTATGACAAGGTAGACTTGGATTTCACTGCAGTATAGTAAATTATCTCTATTTCAAGCATAATTGTGATTCTCATTTGAATTTCTTGTCAGTTTGCCAGGAAATTCATGTTTAAGTTTAGTGGAGTTCTAGAGCTGCATACCACTACATAAGTGCCTATTACATGAAATACCATTTCCAGTATGCATAAGTAATACTGTACAATAAGCCTAGAAACAACTTTTTCTCCTTCCAAACATGTAACATACATGTGAAAACCTAATTCTATATGTGTGTGTAGAGCAGACACGAAGTATGGGGAGCTGGGAGAGGGCAGCTATACATGCAGGGGAATAAATATAGCATTTTTGTTATCTGGGTTTGATAAATGTAGTTCAGGAATGATAGAGTAAAGAGTGGTGAGTCAGTTATGCCTGGTCATCCCTAGTGACTGAAAATAACTTGTTATTCCAACCCTTTTATCCCTTTGCTCCCTCCTCTCCACATATTTTCTATTTTATTTATAGCTCAAGCAGCTTTTGCTTTGCAATTCAGAAAGTAACCCCTTGGAGCCTGGGAGAGAAGACTTAAGGGCAACTGCCATCTGACAGTCTTGCAGAGAGAGCCACTGTGTCAAATTGTTCCCTGTCACCACCCCTGTACACTGTTCCTTCATGTGCCTGAGTGTTCTTGTTTAATCCACTAGGAATCAGTTTAGCGCTTGATACATCTTAACTTGCAGATAAGGATAATTTACTTCTTGATCTGCTCTTAGTTTTCCCAGCCTTCCCATGGTACTGAGTTCTCATATTATAACTGAATTATACCACATCTTCCTTCTTGTATTAATGCTGATCTGGTTTGCAGAGGAAGAAGGGAGCTGACAGATGTGTCTACTGAAGAGCATCCCCTCAAGTAGGAAGGAGGGAGATCTACCCCTGACATTGCAGATACATTCATTTATAGTCTCTGCAAAGAATCACTAAATCTGTAAGAGATATTAGAGTTGATTAGATTAAATTGGCATTACAAGTTCAGCGACATTATGCTGATAAAAAAGAAAGACAGAAATTTGGGTAAATTATTGTTTGCTTTACTGTAGTCCCCCTTCTGACTTAAGGAAAGAACAAAAGGAAGGAGGTGTTAAAGCTACAAACACAAAACTGATTAGCAAACACTGGCCTTGGGTGAGGGAACCTTAGGTTCTGTCGTATGTAAGAGTAGAAAAACTTTACCACAGTTTGTTGGCATGCCCTGACTCAACTCAGGCATCAACAGTCCTTCAAGGATGGTGTGCCAGACAGTATTCTCCTTTCCAGTTAGATGCTCCTTAGAAACTGGGGAGTGGTACCTGTCAGGTCCCCATTACCATTTCTTTGGCTTCTTGTGTCCATGGGAGGTGGATCCCCAGTTCAGCCATAGTTCATGGAGGGTTTTGTGTCTCAGCTCTGTTGCACATCACTTCAAACCCTACCCAGGTGTTGTCCTTGGTATTCTCACTGTAGCTTACTGACTCCATTGCCTTCCAGGTTACAGTAAAGGACTTCATAATGCTTAATAAGCAGGGGTGAACATCGGCTCTCAAAGCAGTACTGTACCTTCAAGAAAGGATGTAATCGTTGGAGACATCAAAAAGATTTAAAAAATCAACCCCAAGTAGGAGTATTAGTGTTAGGTGTCTGTGTAAGAACTTAATGAGGCCATTTTGGAAAACTCTATCTGGTTCCAGTACCCGCACTTGGAAAAGTAAGTTGAAATATTAGAAAAGATTCAGGGAGCTACAAGAAGGATTTGAGCTTTTAAAAACGTGCTTCATATTGAGATTTAAGACTCTCAGTAGGTTTAGTTTATTCAAGAGCAACTTACAAGTTTGGTAGAGCAGGCCAACACTGCATGACCTGTTTAATTGAACAGAACTGTGTGGTCAGAAAGTAAACTACATGGATTCAGTATAGAATCTGTAGACAACTTCAGTTCATGGTATTGTCTTACACATTTATGAGATGTCGGCATCAGACTGCAGACTACAAAACTATGTGATCCAAAAGTATTTAACAAAACAAGTAAGCTTATGCTATGTATGCTGATAGCTATGAGGATGACCTTATCTTGGTCTTTGTACCTCGGAGGTACCTTGTGATAATTCCTAGTAGATCTCGCCTCCCATGCACAGCACACAGAGCACTCCTCTGTCCTGCTGATGATCATAAAACCTATCACTGTCCCTTTCCCAGGCTTCCACTCTCAAGGACAAGAGGTGCTATTGCCTTAACTCCTTCTTGGCAGGGGGAAAGGTCTCTGTATCTCCTTGTATCACAATGACAGTGGAAAAAGGAATAGCTAGATAAAGATATGTTATGCAGGATCACTCTTCTCTGTTAATCAAGGTCAGCATTATCATTGTGTCTTTTTTTGATTGCTTATGTGATTGCTATACTTAGCCAAAAAAGATTTCCAATAACTACTGAATTGAAAGTGATTTAGATTAACCCTGGTTGACACTGCTGGTTTAAGGAGGGCTGCCTGGAGTTTTAAATCTTCACAAGGATGATACTTTCCTTGAATAAATCAAGGTAAATCTTTGAACCTGCTCCATTCTGATACTCCAGAATATAGTTTTCTCAAAGAAAAGTGATTCAAATCTCAGGAGCCAACAGAGTAATATTTCCTAGTAAGCAGTTTTGGCTTTTTTATGTCCAAAAACATCTTCATCTCAAAGCTAACATAAAATAATCACATACTGTGCAATACAGCTGGTTTTGTTCTACTCATTTCCATCTCTGCTTTGATTATGTTGTTGATCAGTTTGTTTACAGATACTGAGCCTCCTTCTGCCTGCTTTCCTAAGGAAATGCGTGTAGAGTTGAGGATGTTAAGGGAAGTATGGGAAGAGCTACAGGCAATGTTTTATGAAGTCTGGAGATGTATGAAGCATCTGGAGTTGTTGTGAAGAAGGGATAGATATGCTGCTTTGCAGGAGGAAGGTGGTGTAGTTACCTTGTGGTGGGAGGTAGAAGGGTCAAGGCCCTTATGTATTAGCCTGACTTCATAGAATAGCTTATTTTAAGGTTATCACGAATATTTTATTGTGAGAACACCTCTGCATCCCCGTTCTGGCTCAACAACTCATCAGTGCGGTGCTCTGTGAGATACTGATTAAGAATAGCATATTCTCTACTGGATCAGTGCAGGGGAAGAGGCCATATAATCCTTGTATGATTTAAAGTAATGTCAATGGTAAGTAAAGCAGGACAAATTACAGCTGCTGAGACCCTCACTGGGAATGAAAAAGGGTCATAGCCACCACTGCTAATGTTGAGGAGGTTCATCTGCCTGTTCACTTTCCAGATTGCTGAGAGTCTGAGCAGTTCATTACATGGATTTGCTTGGGACTCATCTTTATTTTTGGCACACTGATGGTCATTTTGAGTTTTAAGAGCTTCTACTCTGAGTCATCATTTTGGCCCTCGAGTCAGTGCTTATGTAGATAGATCCTTTTGTCTCACAGTGAGCTTGCTCAGCATTGCTCAGTCCCAGGTATGAGCAAGAAAGTGTCCTTGTCACTGGCATGACTCATTACTGAGGAATGAGCAGTGCTTGAGCTGTAGAGTGATCCTTGTGCAGGGGATGAGTCTGGTGCAACCAATCCATATATTTGGGACTGTGATCTGGGACTGAGCATCACTTCTGGCAGTTTTCACCAATTGAATCTGCAAATGTATTTGAAAAAAGCCTAAAATAATCTTTAATCCTACTTGTACATTCAGGCTACTTTTTCCCCTGGAATTGAAGTATTGTGCTGATGTATTATTTAACACACACTATTAAAAGTAATTTTCAGTTTACCTATGGTATCTTTATTTTGAACGTAGTAAGAGGCTCTTGGTTGTAAGGTTTTGTAATGTTGGGTTGTGAGATAAAAGGATTGCCTGTGCACACACAAAGGGCAGTGGCACAACAGCAGGCAGGGAAACCCCAAAACCCAGACAGAGAAACAGAGCCCCTGCCCCAGTTCCAACCGGGGCTGTCATGGGAGTGCAATCAGCTGTGAGCAAGGGTGGACATTCATCACGGTGCATCAGTAGAAGAAGCCATCACCTTACAGGCTGATGGGGATCGCTGCTTGCAGGGCTTTTGGAATCATTATGAGGTGCAGAAAAGAGCGTTTGGGGATTGTGCAAGATTTACGGGATATTTAGGAACCAGTTATTGAAGTACTTGTAAGTATGAGTTGGATACTGGGGAGATCAGATGGGTCACAAGATGGCTACTAGAGGGATTACAAGGTCCAAGCCACCAGCTGGGGAGACTATAGATCCTGGGGTCAGCTGAGACCGGTTTGTATGTCCGTCTGTTTCTCTCTGCGTGTGGCAACTGGAGAAGAGAGGGTCGAAGGACCAGCTACTGGCTGGCCCCGAGTGTCTAAGGTCAGCCGTGTGTGTACATCTGTGCAAAGGGGTCTGCACCAGCCCCTGGGGAGGGGCTGCAGCCCAAGGGGCACACGTGACCCGGTGTTAGCACCTGGGGCAAGGCTCCAGGACCAGTTGTTGGGAGAATCCATGTGGATGTATGTTTGTACCTAAGTTCCACTGACAGACCTTTATCCCAATCAGCTGGAGAAGGGAACATGACAGGGCCGTCTGTGTTTGCGTAAGTGTAATGTTTCCTGTCCATGTTGATCCATGGCTGTCCCTGTGTCTGTATTGTACCTGCATATATATCTGTGTGCATACCTACTGGGAGTATGTGCTCACACTTGCCCCCAGCTGGTCCATGGAACTGGGGGCTGTGGCACTCTCACCTCTAATAGGCTACCAGATCTGGCAGCTTAACACTGAACAAAAATCCTGATGGAGTAGCTGGCATAGTGAGAGAATTTGTCCTAGTTTTTCCTTGGAAACATTTTTTAAAGAAGGCATCTTTCTCTGATGCTGTTTATTTTGGCTGCGAGCCTGGTAAATTCTTCCCATGCCACATATAAGTGCACTGCCCAAAGTGACCATTGTGGTTACTTGAAGTAATGTTGTGTATCTACATATCCTGAAACATAAATAACTTTGACTGGAGCACAGAATGCTTACAAAGAAAAGTAACGGTGCTTTTGAGCTGTTCTATCATCCAAAAATAGAGATTGCAGCATGTATTAATCATCTACCTTGTGTTTATAGCTGTGTAACAATAACTACAGATGAATTTCGTTAACCATTCCTGAGTGCAGTAGTAAGCTTTCTTTTTCTAAGGTGCTTCTATTTGTTGTTCATACCTATTCTTCATAGGTATGAAGGATATATGGGTCTTCTGCTACAGAATGAAGGTTGTAAGAATGTTGAGCTACTGAAACTGGTGTTTTTGTCTTGAATAGCTGGGGTACCTGCCTAATGGTTTTGGTTAAATTTTGCATCTGAAATGTAATTTAACTAAGAAACCTCCATTGTGAATGTTACCTGATTTGCTCTGTCCTTGTCACCCAGCACTGCAGAAGACGGGCAGGTTCTTTAGGGATCCTTGGCAGAATGAAGACCGGCCGCAGGATTGTGATTATAATTAGAGATTTATTATTGCATAAAAACAAAATAAACAATCAACATAGCTCATCATCTACAATTCCTACCACTTAGCATAGCTTCTAGCTGCGCAGAATTTCTAGAATTCTGACTTACAAAGGCTTTTCAAGTCGCTGGAGCAGCCCCTCTGCAGATACAGCCAAATTCTTATCAATCAGCACGCGATACGGTTGTAACATGGACTCAGGCTTTATGTACAAGAACATGAGTCATTCACTCAATCCTCAAAGGAAGAAGATGACAGTGGAGACATCCCTGGCCACAGGGGAATCATAGGTTTTGCTGTCCTGCAGCAGCTCTAGTCTAACGCCTTAGGACTTGCTGTTGTGTGATTTCATATCACCATCTATCTCCCGGCAACCCATTGCCTGGTATTGATGGTGTTGGTTGGCTTAATCACCCTATCTGTCAGTCAGTGTTCCCCATACTGTCCTGGTGACTCAGCATTTGTCTTCAGACATCGCAACTGTAGGCAGCATTTAGTCTTCAATTCTATTTTGCACTGAGACAGCCAGCAAAATAGAAACAGCAAGACAAGATAAATTACTGCTGGCAGAACTTAACTGCTCTGTAATGTCCAGTGCACCGTGCACCTATTTTTAGATCGGTTTTACACTGGCAGAATTTTCTATATACAATCCAAAAAGAATGTCTGGTCAAAGGCTGAGGGCAAAAAGGGTATGTAGAAAGAGCATCCATGTAAAAACAGTTAGTACAAAGACGTGATTGTAAAACCTACTTTGGCAGTAATGCTATGCTCCCAGGACTGTTGGCTTGATCAGGCACAGTAATGAAGAACTGAGTTTTTTCATCAGCATTCCCTTGAATTTCTAATCTACAATTGCTTTTTACATGGTTCAATATAGTCTGGCGAAATAGCTAACAATATGAGGTTTACATAAAGCTCAGCTTTTCCACCATTTATACCACACTTTGTGTTTGCCAGATCTGGAATGCAGTAGGCAACAGCTCACCCTGTCAGAGTACTGGGTTGTCAAATTGTAAAAAATTGTGTTAACTGGAGTAACCCGTCAAACTGGCTGAGCTGTAGACAGAGAGCTTCCTCAGCCTTTGTAAGGAACCCTAGATTAAATGAACTCCTGTTGTTTACATTGTGTATACTTCAGGTATATTTTCTTAAATCATCGATAAATTAGGACTGTGTGCTGCTTGCTCTAAATCAAATTTCAAACTCATTCTTTTGCCACGTTCACAGGAACATACATTGCTTTTTATATTTGATTAGTTAAAGGTAATTTCAGTTTGCAGCACAGGTATGACTGTTTTGGAAAATTGTAACAGATTTGTCTTGCATGCTCTGTTCTTTTTCCAAGATCAGATGTGCATCTCCTCTCCTTCGAATTTGATTTTATCCTCTTACTCACTGTGTTGTAGTTCTACATTAGTTTGTACAAATTGGTATAATTTTGTTCCAAAAAGTTTTTGCTGGGATTCAGAAGAGGTAATGGCTGGGAAACCTGTGACCTCTCAGCCTTCAAATTCCAGAAGATAAAACAAACTGTGTAGCTAATGTATCTTTGGGATTTCTGCCACCATTTTGGCAGTTTTTCAATCGTGCCTTGAAGTGATGAGTGTTTTGGTTGCTGTATTATCTGTATTGATCTTTTACCCCAAATCTTTCTTCTAGGTAACAATCTCGATGCTATCCATGACATAACCGTGGCATACCCCCAAAACATTCCTCAGACAGAGAAGCACCTTTTGAATGGAAACTTCCCCAAGGAGATTCACTTCCATGTCCAGAGATACCCCATAGAGACAGTGCCCACTTCTAAGGAGGAGTTGCAGCTTTGGTGCCAGAAGCGTTGGGAAGAAAAAGAGGAGAGACTCCGACACTTCTATGAAGGTGGAAAGTGCTTTGACAAAACAAGGCAAAGCGTTATTCCACCGTGTAAATCTGAACTCAGGGTCTTTGCAGTTAAGTGCATCTCGCTTCTGTATTGGACAGTGTTCCCACTGGGTATGTTTGCACTGCTGTACCTGTACCGCTTTGCACGATGGTACTTTGTGGCCATGATAGTCTTTTTTGTTGTGCAGCAGAAAATATTTGGTGGGCTGGAACTAATTGAACTTGCTTGTCATCGATATTTTAAAAAGCAACAGAAATTTATCAACACAAAAATAAAAAACAACTAGCTCTTGGGTAGAGAAGGATGTAAAAAGGCTTGATTTTGAGACATCCTGTGAATTCTATGAACAGGGAAGAATTTTTGCATGAGAATTGTCTTTTACTATCACCGTTGTCTGTTAGACATTTGCACTTAGTTCTGTGAAAAGAAAGAAAAACATTAGTTATTGCTACATGTGAAAATGATAGTTTTTATCTCAATATAATTTCAACATTGTTCTTGCAAGCAGCTAGCAACTGCATCCTGCTGTAATTAAGAAACACTTTGCTGGATTATTAAACAATCAAAAGGATGTTAATAACTTTGATATACATTGAACTTTCATATACAAATCCAAACTGTCCAGCTAAGAAAGAGGTAGGATTTCTGTGTAATCACATTATTAGAAAGTGAGCACCAGATTTGAAAAGCTGTTAAGTTTACCGATGGTTCGATGGTAAGTACAAGTTGGAGGAGGATATTTTGTTTCTTTTTTTTTTGCTATTTCAAATATTCAAACTTACTGCAAAATACTTTCACTGAAGCTTTTCTGAACACTACTGAACCTAGCACACTAGTCACCTGTTCTGGCTCAGTCGATCAGAAGGTTTTTTTAAGCCTTGCAGCATTGTGTTTTAGTACAGAAAACAGTGCTGGCTCTGCCTCTGTTTAAGTCTTCACATTATTTAATAGACCTGTGCAAGAAGGTTTTGATTTCTTGTTGTTTTTTTCATACTGCTTTGGTTCCCTTCTTAGCTGTGAGAGGTTTGTTCCTACTGTAGTATACAGAGTTGCAGGATAGGGGAGCTGGGCTTTTTTGGTTGTTGATGTTGTTTTATTGGTGGTGTTTTTTTGTGTTTTTTTTGGTAGAGGTAAAAATAAGTGTCTGTCTCTGAGTAGCTGGCAAATGTTTTCTCAAAGAGGTCTCACTGTAGACATTATCTAATTGCAAATACTTTTTTTTTCTTTTTTTTTTTCCAGAGAAGCTATCTTTTCTTTGGAGTGTTTAGTTCTGTTTTCACATTGCTTCCTTAGATATTTCAATTGTCTAAATGCTGGACAGTTGTCAAAATACTGGGCAGGAAGACTGTCTTTTCTGTGCATGCCAGCGAGACCTGCTGAAATGCATCTGATGCAACAGGTGGCTCCGTATAGGTACTACAAGAGATGGGGTTCAGACTATCACAGCACATAGAAATCGAGTTACATCTTCCCTTTGCACTATTTTCATTGATTGTCTGATTACATCATTCCTTTCCATACTCACTTGCAATTTTACATTGCTTTTTTGGGCCCCAACTTTCCCTTTGTTTCATGACATTCAGAAAACCTGGAGGTTTAAACTCTGACAGTGTATTTTGCAAGTGTACTTCTTGTTGTATGTAATAAGAGTAATGATCATGGTCACACACTAAAAGGCACAAACATTGCCAGCACTTAGGAGACACTTCAGATTAGATTTCTTGTTAGCCTCAAAAATGTTAGACCACCTGGTCAAATGTATTGCTGCAAAACTTTCCTGACTTTTGAGTTAAACCCAAATGGCCTGGCTCTGTATGTTGAGTTGCATTGCTCCGAAATGTAAATGTGCAGAGTGCAAGGTGTATCTTGTACTGTGCTGCCCATCTCAAGCACTGGGGTAGTACTGTGGCACATCTGTTTTCTTCTACATTACAACACTTAACATGTTTTCTAATATGTTTGTATCAAAGGCCATTTTTGTAATGGATCACCAGCCTCTATTCAACTGTCCCTTGCAAGGTGACAAGTATTTTTTAATCCGTGCTAATAATAACTGTTTATTATGCAGAAAGTACTTGAAGCTATCTGTTTTACTCTAATTTTTTAACCCTTTTTTTCTTAAAAAAATAATTAGAAGTAGATTTATATTTAGGATTATATTTCTTAATGATTTTTTCATATTTATATTTGAGTACCTAAAAACTTAATAACTGGTGTTTTGTTGCAGTTCTTGTGCAGTATGATGACATTTGTTAATGTAATCCTGTGATATCAAAGACATTTAGGCAAAAGCTTAAATCTGCATAGCTTGTGGGGGTTTTTTTTGCTTTGTGCTGTGCTTTCGTGCAGTTCTCTACATGTCCAGGTACTGTCATTGCAAGAGAAAATCTAAGAACTTCGTTTATAGTTAATGCAGAGGAGACCTAAAAGACTTTTAGTTTGTCCTGAGCTGCGGTTGTGCTTTCACACCATATGTAAACATGGCCAGACTACTCCAATAGCCTAAGTATAGGAATCATTTCATTCTTCAGGAATCATTTCAGAGGGTAGGTTACATGATGGTGACATAAATACCAATTACACCTTTTTCAGTCATTCAGAGAACTTTGTGATGTCATAAAATGATTCTGTGAAATCTCTGTGAAAATGTATGAGAAACATCAGTGTGAGTCTTAGTCACAGAGCTGAAAGACTTCCTGTATATTTTTATGTGTTTGATTAGAGTTGTACTCTGAAAATGAAATAAAATAAATGAAATAAAATCCCTTAAAAGGGATTTTCTGTCCAGCCAGAGCCAAATATGTAACCTACTGTAATGTGGTAAACATCCTACAATTCTGCAATTCAGATTGAACAGAAATAACTTCTTGTGAGCTGTAAATGCCACATCTGCACTGCCTGACTCCATAAAGCAGGGTAGCACATGAGAAATGAAGAATCCTCTTCTTGCAAGGAAGGGTGTTGACTTTGAGACAGATGTAAATTTCCATATTATGTGCATCATTTTTCAATTTAATTAGAATTGCAAGACAAAAAATGTTTAAAAGGTGATTGAAGAGCTGTGAGAGATCTTCCTGTGAATTTTTTTTTTCCTCTTTGGTCAAAATGTAGCTTGTACTCAAAAGGTTTTAATATGCAGATTTTGGGGAGAATATCTTGTTCTTATTCACCCTGTTTCCTTATTTGAACTACACTTACTAGGATGTGCTGGGTAAGTTACTTTAAAGTGTTTTCAATGCTGTTAGATTAAAGGTGCTAATACACCAGGAATCAAACACACCTATCTTTTGTGGACCGCATTTTGCCACCAAGATTTGTCTTACTTATTAGCATGGTTTGTCATGGCTTGCTTATGTCCTCTTGTAGTCCCAGTAGCCACACTGTTCAACAGTGACTACTCCTGCTACAGCACCTCCATCTCTGCTAGGTCTTCCTTATGTTATTTGAGGGAAATGACAAGATTTTCTTGCTTTTGAAGATACTCTTTGTTTGTTCAGTCGAATGTTTCCTCTTCAGCACTGTGGGTTTCTTTCTCTTTTCTCAGAACTGAAAGATTACAATCCTGTCCTCTGTGTGTGTCCCTAAATTCATCTGGGTAACAGAACATCAAACCAAGACATTTCTCTTATGTTCAATGCTGCAAGGCCCCAGGCTGCTCTGTGAGTTCTTGTCATGATCATACAAAATGTGGTTCCTAGTTTTGTGCATTGAATCAATCTCCGTTGTTTAAAAAAGATCAGTGTTTTTATAACTTGATTTTATATGAATGTTGTAGGAATGAAAACACCAGGACACTACAAACCTACAGAAAAACTTAGTTTTCAAAGTTCAGTGATTATATTAGGATATTTTAACCATGTATCAATTACTCTACAGCCGCAATAAAGACCTGAAGCATTGCATGGGTTTAATTTTACTGTTTTCATTTCAGCGTGTGACATAAGCTGTACACATCCATAAGGAACAAACCTTGCCTTCACTCAGATGGGTGTCCCCCTTCACTTCACTTGGGCAGACTGGTGTCCCTTCAGGTACTTGACTGATGGTTTGTAGCTGTTGTGGCTGTTGAGGTGACATTTCCCTGCTGTTCATAACAAGTTGGAAAGAGACAATTATACACTCTCTTCTAGCCTGTTCCTGTAAAGCAATGCAGAAACCTTTGTGCATGCAGGAAGTGTAGCTCAATATTAGCTTTGTTTTGCTTCTTAGCCAGTATTGCTCAAGAATTAGCTGTGGCTTGAAAAGGAATGCTAGGTGTCGATATGGAGATCATTCTTCAGCTTTAGATATGTCCTTTTATTACCACTGTAATTACTGACACAAACAATGGTCTGTAGCAAGGTTTACTTCCTTATAGAACCCGTTTTTAATATAACTTTGGGGGCTCATTGATTTCTCTCTCCATTGTCTGGAAACTAGTTTGGTGTGGAAGGGTGAGAGCTGTGTTTCTTGGGAGCCGCTGAGGTACTTGTCACTGAGTTAGGTCTGCAAGGTTACAGCAAGCTAGGTCTGCCTCTTCACGAGGTGTGAAGCTTAAAGGCAGTCTCTTGGCTTTGTGCTGCTAATGACAGAAAGTGCTATGTAAGTGAGAGAGCACGTAAATAGGGATTAATGAGAAGGGAGCCTGTGGTTTTATTATCCATTGGATATGAGCACTGGGGATGAGCAGGAGAGGTTGCATTAGCCGCTTCCTGCTGAGTCTTCACAAAAGAAAAATCCTTACCAAGCCTTTTGCATCATTTAGGGCTCAGAGGGGGAGGAGGGAGCGAGACGAGGAGCAGCAGGGCTCAGCATTCTCCCACTGCAGGCTCTGGCAGACCCTGGACCTGTGGTCCTGTAGATGGAGCACAAATTTCCACTGGCAGGGGGACACCACAGTACTCTGCCGAGCCTCTTTGAGGGTCAGAGGGGCTCCAGCTCCACAAGAGCAGCGTGCCTTTCTGTTTTGTCACACTTGTCCTTTTTTCTCAGCCTGGTGGCAGACCATGGCCTGTCAGGAGATGGTTGGTCCAGGAGCAAAAGCAGAGCTATTTGTTTAGTTACGGGACCATCCCTCATCCCCCTTCCAGGATGTGAAGCTGCCAGCAAGGGATGCAGGCAACCAGAAGAGATCAGATCATTGACTGTTAGGTAAAGATAGGGATAAAGGTTAAATACTTCATCTTTAATTAGCTTCATTATTCTAAGCCGTTGCCTAAAAGCTATTCAAGTTACAACAGGACATTCTGTGTGCTTGCACAGTAGGAACAACAAATACAAGTGGAGCAGTTCCTGTCATAAATATCCCTCGAGCCACCTCAATAGACCTCTGTGCCATCAGTATGCTGCTCACGGCCAGCCTGGCTTAGTAATGCTGAACAAATGGTGTGCAGTGAGTGCATGTAATGGAAACAGCTCCTCCTCTTCCTAAACAGTATGTGCAGGCATGACTTTCTGTCCCCCCGAGGCTTTCATTGGTTTATGCCTAGCAGATTCCTGAACACTTCTTAAGGAGCGATGTCAGGACAAACCCACAAATGGGAGGCAGACCTTCCCTGGTCCTCTTCATGGGGGCTCTTGCTGCACACACCACAAGGACCCAGAGGCCACAGGTTAAAAATCACTGTGCAAAAACATCACCTAGCATTTGTTATGTCTATTAATTATGTCTTTCATACTGTATTATGAATGCTTTATTTAGTGATTATTCTGCATTTTGCCACTCACAGATTGCAGTAACGTCAGAGTCCTAAAGATATCAGACATGAATCTTGTAAGATCACAGCCCAGCTCCATTTAAGCCTTGCTATTACCAAGTTCCTGAACATTTTAGGCTTTCTGTATTGATACAACATGCAGTTATATGCTCCCATTGCTCTATTAACAAAACCAGGCACCTTTTCTTAACAAAACCACGTTCCTTTTCCAGTGGTAAACCTGGGTGTGAAGTCCTTTTCTTCCTCCTGACTGGCCAAATGCTCTGATATACAATTAAGAAACAAATTCAGGTTTTAGCTAGGCCTCTCCAAATCCCAGCTGGTCTTATTTGTATTCACTCCCTGATCATTATTGCTAAAAGCCTTCATACAGGCAACAGAGATCTCAGATGTCAGCAGTGAGAAAGGGCATGACAAACAACACTCGAGCACCAAAGCTTCCTAACCTTTCTGCTTCTTACCCACTAATCGCAGCTGACTCCCAATTTCAGGTGTATTTTAAAAGCTAACTAAAACTGCCCAATACAAATGCGTGGAGCCAGTCAGAGATGCTGGAGACTTTCAGCTTTCAGAATCCAGGAAGCCCTGAATAGGAAAGGAAGATGTTCTGCATCCCTGGCTCCCGTGGGAGCTGCTCCATCACCAGCTTTGCTCATCTTGGCAGCAGCGTGGATAGGTTGTGCCAAATCTGGAGTCCTGCCAGGGCCACTGAACCTCCCTGAGTAATTGATTAAGGCCATGTAGAAGGAAGCCAGCGAGAACAGAAGCCGGCTAAAATAAAACAAATGGCAAGGCAGCCATTCATACTCTTGGCAGAGGCGTCTCAGTTCCTGGTGGCCTGTGTGTGCACAGCAAGGACAGATTAATGCCTATTAGAGCAATTTATCTAATTGAAGTGGTCTGTATTTATCAGAAGTGCATTGAGTGCACGGTTTGAGGGTTGGATGCCCAGCATTTTGGAGAACATCAGCTCTACTAATGAATCAGCAGGGAGAAGAACCTAAAAATATGACTGGGTTCTAGGAGGACGTGTCCCGGAGCTTAGAGGGACAAGTTCAGGCAGCACAAGTGGGCCTTCCTGGCACTGGCTTTGGCTGGGGTGTTAGCTCAGATGCTCATCACCTCTGAGGAAGCAGGACCCATGCTGCAGCAAAATCTCAGCTTGACAAGGATGTTGCATGTACCCCACCGGAGGACACTTCACCCAGTGACAGGTGCCATCTGATACATAAATTAACATTTCCCCCCCAGCCTTCAGAAAAGGTTTACACCAGGCTCTGTAATTGAACAAAGGTTTAGCACATGAGTTCATTAAATTTTTCCAGGCATCACTAATTAAATTGAATCTACTGGGATGAGTGGTCTGTCTCCTCTCACCCACAGCTGCTGCAACCATTTGTGCTCCAGTGCTGCCTTGCTGCTTCTTGAATGCTGCCCATGAAAGGTCCATCTCTGTGCAAGGCCCTGCCCTACTGACCTGCTGTGGGTTATTGCTAGTTGGTTCCTATTTCAGCAATTAACTCAGGTGGCAAAGTGCTGGTCTGTAGGTCCGTCATTGTCCTCCTGTCCATGCCTGGTGGGGAGACTGAATAAAGTATGTTGGATACTGCAGGAAGATGCAGAATTTAAATGAATTCCTCTTCCTTCTCAGTAGTAAAAACGTTTCTCTGCTAAGAACCCCTTGATTAATTGATCCTGCAATTGACAAATCAAGGATGGTAATTCATAAAATCCAATTGAAATGGAGGAAAACAGCAGTTATGCACCATCTGATGCAGTCAGCGATGTCACGGGAAGAAATGACTGCAGAAAAATAGAGTCTTGTGCTGGAGGAGCCTTCATTAAGATGTGGAGAGAGTATTAAGTAAAAGAACATTGATTTTGTTTGAAGGATTTGGCCATCCATATTAAATGTAATCTTGGTAATGTAATCTCAGTAGTTGCTTTAATTGTCAGATTTACTTGGCAACATCTGCTTCCTGGGGTTGCTGCTGGAAAATGAAAATGAAAAATTCATTCTCTATCGCCCTTTGGACTCCATTATCAACTTGATAGGTCTTGCCTATATAGGGAGAAATTAGCATATGAGTTTACTATAGGGTATATCATAGAATCATAGAATCATTAAGGTTGGAAAAGACCTCCAAGATCATCTGGTCCAACCATGCCCTACCACCAATATTACCCACTAAGCTATGTCCCTAAGTACCACGTCCAACTTTTCTTAAATACCCCCAGGGGCGGTGACGCTCCTCTGTGCAGCCATTTGTGTGTGCATTTGCAGCAAACTTCAACTGGACTAGCCAGCGAGTAGGCAACCCATGCAGCAAGTAAGAGGTCCAGGGATCTGGGCAGGAGTGCTGAGTGGACAGAGAGGTTGCACCAGTACTTGAGGGATCCACTGGGGGTGCTGGATGGCCAGAGGGGCCATGGCAGCACTTGTGGGATCCAGGCAGGGGTGCTGAGCAGACAGGTCATGCCAGGGACTCGAAGGATCCATGAATGTGTGTGTGCCTGTGAACCTAGAGAGTCTCGTGTATGTGCCTTCACTAGTGAACTTCTATCTTTACCAGCCGGAGAGGAGGAAGGGGTCTCGGCTGTCTTTCTGTGTTTTATACGAGTAGTGTTGAAGGCAGTGCTGGGCTGGGGCAGCCTGTGTGACCAGATGTGTTCATGTCCTATTTCCTTTGATGTCTCTGGAATAGGCACTCAGCTTTGCCACCAGCTGATTTTGCAGAGGGGAAAGCAGCAGCTGCATTCCCCAGCCAGCACAGAGATCCTGGGTCCCCTGGCACAGAAACAGGGGCCAGAGTGACTGCAGAAGGCAGCCGCACTTGCATCACTTTTTACCTTACTTAATGTGGAGGGTTTGGACAGTTATTCCTAAGCCCACCTCAGCCAGCATGTGCGGGGAAATTGTCACTGTGGAGAGAACATTTGTTGCATATCTCACATGCAACAGCAAAAGGCACTGAAGCAATTTCCTTGTGGATCAGAAGTGTCTGCACACAGCTGAAGATATCAAGGCACTTGACTGTAATGGAGTCAATTTTATCCTTCAGAGTGCAGCATAAAAACCTTTTTATAGCCATGTACCAACAGAGCTATTCTTTTCCCCTTGCCAGCTGTTCCAAGACATTTCTGTGGCTCCCTCTCCAAGCCTTTGCCTGCTCTCCTATAACTACTGCACAGCATGGGTTTAATCTCCTGTTTGAGCACTTGGGAGCTGGGTGGCAAAGAAATAGAAAACTACTGCTCCATTACCATTAGGGGTAAATGGAGATAAATCCAGTTGGAGGCCAATGACTAGTGGTGTCCTCCAGGGCTCAGTACAGGGGCCAGTTCTCTTCAGTATCATAGAATTATAGAATCATGGGGGTGCCATGTTCTTCATCCTGCAGCCCTGGTTTGTCAGCGCCATGGTGAGCCTCAGAGCCCTCCCAGCCCTCCCAGCCCTCCTCATATCAATGCAGCTGCCCAGAAGAGGGGGAGTTTTAATAGGAATGGGTTTAATGGATTGAACAGGGGTAGGAAGAGTCAGTGATGGGAGGTCTCCACGTTCCCTTGCAGCTTCTGTACCTCGCAGCACAGGCAGCAGGGGATGTTTTCCATCGGACACCCGCTTTCCTGGTGCCCGACCCTGAGTCTCGAGGGCGGTGCTGAATGTGGAGCGCGGCGCGCTGCTCTTAGGGGACTGATGGCAGTGCCTGGGGCTCTGCCAGCAACCCTGCAGGCAAGCCCCAGTGGTGGCGCAGCTTCTTCTCTCGGATGTGCATCTCCAGGGCCTCCCGCACATCCTCATGCAGAAACAGGGCCTCCGCAGAAAAGAAGTAGGAGGGGGCAGGACGGGAGGGCAGCAGCGTGGGAGCCGTGCCATCCTGTACATGTACCTCCTGTGGGACTGCTGCACCATGGTGGGGAGAGCTCCCAGCTTGGTCTCTAGGGACTTCCTGAGGGTGTGCATCCGCAGGAGCTTCCAGAAGCCCAGTCCTTGCTCCAGCCTTGCCACGGGACGAGGATCCGCACCAGCGGGCAGGCTGCCATCCTTGTGAGCAATGTCAGAGCCTGTGGTGGGGGGCAAGCCGGCCTCGTGGCGCACAGGAGCCATCTTGACGAGCTCCTCAGCCTGTTTGAGAGGCCCAGCATCGCGGGGAAGTGTGGCTGCCCCCTGGGTGTTCAGCGCTGTATGCTGGGGAAAGAGTCTCCTCTGCTTTCTCTTCCGCAGCACTGGCTGCCACCGGGACCTGAGGAATGTTCTCTCGGCTGGGCGGAATGAGCTGGCCGTGGCCCGGTGCCGGCAGGAGTCGCTGGAGTCCCGAGAGGAGGAGCAGTACGGACAGCAGGAGGGTCTTGCCTGCCTGGCAAGGAGCCGCTGCTGCCTCTCCCTGACAGCCTGGCTGCAGCGCCCGCAGTCCAGACCGTAGCAGAGCAGGGTGCCCATGGGTCTGCTGCCCACCCAGAGCAGGCTGCTCCTGCAGCTGTGCGGCGCCTCAGCATCTGCAAGAGATGGGGGACGCGGAGCGCTGTGAGCAAGGGTCTGCGACGACGGGCCCTGCGCCTGGGCCAGGTGGCCAGCTGGCCTCTGAAGGTGTGGCCCGGCTGCCCCCAGGGACAAGCGTCTGTGCCATCCTCTGGAGATGCCTCTCCGTGTGACACTGGCCTCGGTGGCTGCTGTCACTGGGGGATAAGGGCAGGCGTGAGACTGTGAGGTCGCTGCCAGCTCTGTGACACCACCGAGCGCATCAGAGAGCCCAGGCGCAGGGCACAGATGCGGGACCAGAGAGGGGCACCCAGCAGGGCCAGGGGCTGGGGGCTCTGCAGGGAGCCCCTGGGCAGCAGGCTGGGGTAGGCCAGGCCCTGCGGGCTGGGGAGAGACATTCGTAGCTGTCAGGAGAGGGCAGTAAGACTGAGGAAGCCGTGCGTTTTCACTGGCCTCAAGGCTCCTGAAGCCTCAAGACTCCTGAAGCCTCAAGGCTCCAGGTTCAAGGGAATTGCTGCCCATGAAAGCTTCCTCGTGCCACCCTGGGGCCATGGAAACAACACCTGCAAACAGTTTTGTTTCCTTCAGTGGCAATTGCCTGCATCCATTTAACAGCCAGGTTATTTTGCTGGTGTCCTCCTTCTGTTTGCTTTGGGGATGTACAGACAAGCATGCTTATAGTTATTAGAAAGCGCCTCATGGCAATAAACAAATTACGCTGCTCACCAAAAGTTACGACATCTCGCCATCTATCAACCTGTGTATGATGGTCCTCGTTGGTCCGTGTAGTTCATGGCTCCTATCCTTTAGGACTCGGAGCTTTAGACGGTTGGTGGATGGGGCGGTCCTTGCAGGAGCTCCCCCAGACAGCTGGTCTCTTTGGGCAATAAAACTTCTAGCGCCTCGACTGCTTGCACTCGTACCACACCGGAGAATTCCTGGGGGAACCACAGAATGGCTTGGGTTGGAAGGGACCTTAAAGATCATCTAGTTCCAGCCCCCTTGGACGTTTTCCCAACTTTAGTGATTTTATGATTCTATGAAATACGTTCTCTGCCCCCGTCTTGCTCATGCAGACAGTCAAATGAAGGCCATCAAGCTGGTGCTATCATTTCTACTTGGTAAATACATGCTGACTGTTCCCAGCTATCTTGCCCTGTACCTGTTTGGGAATGGAATCCAAGAGAACTTATCGCATGTTCTTTGCACGGATGTCAGGTTGTCCTGTTGCTCTTTGAAACTATGTAAAGATTTGCATCTACAATCTCCTGAAGCAAGGAGTTTAGAGATGCACGGTGTGTGAAGAGCCGCTTCTTTCCGGTTGTTGAGAACTTCCTAATAGCTAGTTTAATTTCTTGTCCTCATACAAGACAGCACAATGAACAAATGTGTATTATATATCCTCCCCTTGTCCTTCATGCTTTTATAGATCTCTGTAGTAGCAACACCAAAAGACATGAAAAAAATATGTAAGACAAATGCTAAATTCTGCTTTTCTGTCTCTTTGTTCCATGCAACGTTTGACTCCTTATACTTCAGTTTGTGAGAAACTTGGTAGTAGGGGCTGGGATAACAGTGCCACTTTTTGGGGACACCAAGCTGAGGCTAGGGATAGAATGATCACTGGGCAATTATTGTATGCACCCAAGGCAGGGACTGACTTGTTGGGAAAGGATTTGATAATCAAATTGGGCATTCAAATAGTAAATTGTTAGGTTAGAATAATGGTGTTATTAATGGGGTGCTCTCAGACCCTGAGAACAAAGATATATTTGCCTTTGAGTGGAAAGACTCTGAAAGGGGGCGGAAGCAGCAATACAGATGGACAATTTTACCTCAGGGGTTTACAGGGCCACCAATGTATTTGGGCAAGTTCTAGAACAAATTTTGGAGTAATTCCAACCCCCCGAGGAGGTGTTACTGTCACAATATGTGGATGATCTTTTATTGTCAGGACAGGAGAAAACAGTTGTGAAGGAAGCCACTAACAAGCTATTTGACTTTCTGGGAAAACAGGGCTTGAAAGTATTGGAAAATAAATTCAAACTCGTAGAAAGAGAAGTCAAATATTTAGGGCATGGAGAGACATGGAGAGAATTGAAACTGCAACCTGAGTGGGACGGACTGTTCCAAGTGCTCCTGACTACTGAGACGGCAGTAAGAACGGCTGAGAAAGGGTGGACTCGTACGTGGGTAAAAGCATCAGTTAACCCTGATACCAGAGAGACTGCATTAACAAAGACTTTTAAGGTTAAAACTGTTAAAGCTATCTATTGTAACCCTTTAACTTCTCCTTAGAGGAATTCTTAATGAATTAATGAGTAAAAGGGATTGAATTACGCAGAATCGGAGTGTTTCCAGGGAACACTCCCTGGAAGTGGGAGAAAGGGGGGTGTTTAATCCCCACCAGAAGAATCCTTATTAGTTTGTGATTTTTGTTGTTTTTCTTAATTATTATTTCTTAATTATTATAGGGGTGTAGATATACATAGAAATGACGTATTTTAAGTTTATCTTAGTAATACCTATTCTCAATGGATTAGCGATAGGATAGAGGGAAAAATCAGCATTTCCAATTAATCCAGAACATCTCTCGAGTTCTATCTCGAAATCATTGTTGGATTTGCACCCAGACGCCTAGAAAGACTGAAAAAGCCTTGTCCCTGATTGCTATTTCCAGCAGCAACTGTGTCCGGATTCTCTAGATTTCTAAAAATGACAGATCATACTCAGTCCCGGGAAGCAACAGATTTTGAAGTTGAGCTCCCTACACATAGTCCTGGCTACAATATACTGTGTTATCAAAGGTGCCTTTTAAACAACATTGATAGAAAACTCAGGGAGCAATATTACTGACCCTGGGTGTGGAAATATCCATGAAAAAGGGAATAATCCATACCGTACCGAATATGGTAGCCACGGGAATGCTAATGTACATAATGCGCACCGGATACAACATGAGAATCCTGTAACCGGCTGGCCTGTCCCGAATGGCAAGGAGTGGTACTGGCTATGTGGCAATAAAGCCAGGAAGGTGTTGCCCCTAGGATGGAAGGGAGCTTGCACCCTGGAGGCAATAATTCCAAATGTAACTATTATTGAAGACCCACAAAGCCAAAGCCCCCTTGAGACCACACGCAGAATTAAGCAGACTTCAGATAATCCTCTCGTAAAATTCGCTAGCATTTCACAGTTTTGCAAGGTGGCTTTTACCGTGGTTAGGGGTGAGTGAATTAGAAAACGCCATTGTAAATATCTCAGCTATAATTGAAGAACTAGAAAATAAGTTTGGTAAGTTTGCAAAAATAGTACTCTAGAATCGAATAGGATTAGATTTATTAATAACCTCATAAGGAGGAGAGTGCACTGTAATTAATACTAGTTGCTGTATATATGTACATCAAATGGAACGAATTTGACTGACCTCAAAAATATTTGAGAAAAACAAAAACAAAAAAAAAAGCAAACAAACAAACAAAACCAACACAACTAGATCCTACATAGAGTAGCTCACGATGACAGTTCCTGGGGATTTAGAAACATTTGGGAGAAACTAACTTCGTGGTTACCTGAATAGAATTGGTTCAAACAACTATTTGTTGGTATTGTAATAATATTGGCATTGTATATCTATCATCCCCCGTGACACCCGAAGAAGAATATTGCACCTTAATGTTGGAAAAACTCAAGAGTGCGGTATGTGAAGAGGTGCAAAAACAACAACAGAAGTAAGAAAAGAAGAGGGGGGAATTGTGAGAAACTAAGTTGTGTTTTTGCAGTAGAGAATTACTGTTCTGTATTCCAAGGTAGTTGTGTAGTCATAATAAGGAGAAATGCTAAGTAGGTAAGTGGACAGTAGAAGGCCTCACTGTTCCAAAATAAGGTAGCAGCTTGAGAAAAACAGGATGAGCAGTGTGAGAACAGGAAAACAAAGATCACAAGTTCTCAAAACATAAGAAGGGAGAAATTAAAGGGTTGAAAAACAGAAAAATTGTACATATATGGTACAGAGGAGCGTCGAGTAGCTTGTGAACCTGTAGTACTCAGCCAATGAGGAAACAGGGGAGGTGATCAGGCGTCGGGTAACAGGGAATAAAAGGTTATGATTTGTTTACTAAAGTGCGCTCCTAATTGACAGGACGCCCGCCATTGCAATCGCGAATAAAATAGCTTTACAGAAGATCCTGTTTGAAGAAAATTATTTGTGATTTTTCTCACAGACTCCAACAACAGCTTGTATTGGCAGGCATAGAAATGGAAACAACAGAAACTGGGAGTAAACAGCATTTGAGAATCATGACAAGACCTAGCACCCTTTATCTCAGAGAAGGAAGCAAAGGGAAGGAAAAAAAAAAAAAAAGAGGTAAGGACAAAGTGCATCAGAGGTTATGGGGCCAGCATATCAGGGGGACCACATCTTTTTGGCATTCCAGCAAAGAGGAGTTTTAAGGAGAGATTCAAAGGAGGATAATTTGCAGATATTTGTGGAGACAATTAAATGATGACAGCTGTAAGAAGGAAACACCCCATGAAAGTAGCCAGCTACCAAATCCCACCATCAGTTGGCGTCTTATGCATAACATAGTCCAGGGTTATGCCAGAGTTCACATTGCTTCCACATAAAGTCATAAGCATTTCTGAATTAAATATACACTTAAGAAAAATCTTAAGGCAAGGTGAGGTTTCCTATGAAAATGAAACCTGGAAAACTTGAAGAGCACAGGACTTACTCCTGCTTGAATTCAAGTCTCCCGAGAGATTTCTTGTATCCATCTGTATGCATGTGAATCTAACCAACACAGGCCACGCCAGCCAGGAAGAAACAGGCACCAGCAAGGACAAAACAGGACCTCACTTCTGGTCCCCAGCACAGGGAATACCCTCAGCAGCAGTAAATGCAAAAACCAGAAAGCTATTCATGGACTTCCAGATTGAAACTACCCTTCTTCACAAAACAAATTGCATTGCTTTCCCGGTGCTTGTCAAGTGAGAGGCAATGGTAGTTAAAGGACATTTCTACAATCCACAATTCCCAACTGAGAAAACTTGAAAAGACATTTAATATATGAGACGTGAAGAAATTGTGAAGCATTGCAGTTGTGAAATCCATTAGTACATACAGCTTTCAAGGAATGCTAAAAAAATTGGGGATGCGTAGAACAAGCTTAGCAACCTTATAAACTCAGAATATTTGCTGTGTAAAAGTTGTGGTATATTTCAAGAAAACAACCCCTCAAAATGTATGATATTTTTCCTTGTTTTTCGTGCACTACCTGCATGACATTGTTCCAAGCGCCTGGATTTCAGTTCAAAGTAGCAGAAAAGAAAATGTGTAAATTGAATAGATTCAACAAAAAAAGTCATAAGCATTTCTGAATTAAATATACACTTAAGAAAAATCTTCTGTCTCACAGTTGTGTCCAAAAAACATTCCTCAGGTTTTCTGAAGCCCTTAGTGTACACACTGAGAAGGCCAATGTGAGCACTGGCATCTCCTTGGTCCTTTCTGTTTGTATAGCTAGTAGTAAAAACAAGTGCACAGAGTGCATGAATACAGTAGCAGTTGGATGTCCAGTACTAGCTTATTCTTTTAAACCTTCCCCAGGTTATTCCCCTTTCCCTGTCTGGAAGCATTAATCAGGGTGGTTAACGGGCTGAGTGTCCTGGGTTTAAACCACCCGCCTTGTAGATAGACAAATGAATTGACTAAGCGCTAATATATTTGTCATTAGGCATTCATATCTGAATTTTCTTCTGAGATGGCTATAAGCCATTGGTTAATGGGGTAAAATTAGGTTTTTACAGGACTCTGTGCAGATAATTTTCTTAGGAAATCTCTTTCTGCTGAAGAGCCAGCCTGTCATGATTATAAAATGTGACGTTTCACCACTGTCTGATTGATTGCTCCTCAAACAGCAGAACTGTGGCTACAAGTGGTAGCCTGTGGCTCCTCCATTAAAGCTTCTGCACTAGCACAGAAGAGCTGTAGTAAGAGAAACGTCACATTAATGTACAAGCAAGCCCAAAGCTCTCAGCTCTGAGCATCACGGGACATGAAGGAAATTTCACGTTTGATCTAGAGCAGAGTTTTTCTGGGGAACCTCAGCTCCGGAACTTTCATGTCTTCAAATCCTAGGCACAGCCTGCTTAACTTGAACTCATCCATCTTCACGTGATGAATCCAAAGAAAGACTAATACCAAGGGAACTCCCTCTCAACAAAATCTCAGAGAAATGTCGAGTCATCTTAAACCATATAAATGCTACATAATATAAAACCTGGCTGGACAAAAAACTTGCTATCAAATATGGCAAAAGCTGTCTTGCAATGATGGAGGCAGAAGCGGGTAGGGATTTCCACATTTTCTCCCTATTTTCCCATAAACATTTTCCTCAGAAATGTCGTTTCCCATATTCTAACTTCCTTTGCAGGCTGAGGAAGGTACACGAAGAAAGCTCTGGGTTTTTCCAGGGGTATGAAGTATTTCATCTCTAGGACACTGTTATCTGCAGTCAGTTGAGATGCTTCAGACAAATAATCCCCATCCCAACAGACAGGAAAGAGAACATATGATATCTTCTAGTTGCTAATTGACAGGAGTCCACAAAATCACCACCAAGATGTTGCAGATGAGCTTTTTATTTAGCGCTAGCGGTGATGTAAAGGGATAGATAGGCGTCAGAAATATTCTACAAAAGATGAGGGGCAACTTGCTATACATTTAGCAGAGCTCATTTGCCCCAGCAAGAGGTCTGTGGGAGGGCAGTGTTATCCATTCTAAACTGGTGACTTATCTCTGGTCCTACATATGTCCATTACTGAGCTCTTTATATCATCCTGTTTTGCTTTCGTTCCCTTGCTTGTTAAATTTCCCTCGACAGACACGGTTTCATGATGTTCTCTGTGGCTGGGAGAAACTCCCCCCCTCAGCACACCCCTGGCTCTCACTTGTTATTCTCAGTTGAAATCCTCAAAAAGGCCGGATGCTTAAACAAAAGTTGGCAGTGTTTAGGCTGACATGTGCCACTTTTGTGTTCTCTTGTCTGGTAGCTGCTGCTTTTAGCCCACAGCCAGCCTGTGCTTGGTTTTTTTCTCTCCCTTGGAGACTTTCTTGGGAGAGTGTTGGCCATTTTGCGCTGAGTCCTTGTCTGAGCTTGCATGGGAGTGTTGGTTACTCTCACTGATACTTCTGTATTTTAGTAACATAAAATTAATATTGTGAATAGTGAGCGGCGACGGGTGCCCACCACGGTAAATTATAAGAGGCAGAGTTCCCAAAGGAGAGGAGAGGAAGAGAAAGGGAAGTGGGAAAGAGAGGAGGGGATCCTCCCTGCGTTCCTCCCTGCCCGGCCTCAACTGCCCCGCGCAAACTGCCTGTGCTAACTGCCAAGCCAGTCCTCTCCTGCTGGCAGGTCCTGTGCGCGGCGCTCCTGGCACTTTTTATTTAGCCACTTTATGACTGGCCTGTGCCCAGCAAGGCATGAGGGAACGGTGTGATATGGCCCAGGGTGGGCATTGACCAAGATGGACACATCCAATGTGAGTGGGATCCCCTCTTCATTTGCATGCCCCCATCGGGACTTCCTCTTCCCTTTGGCACCCTGAGGTGGCCTCGCCACCTAATGAGGACGGGGACAGCCAAGGTTTTGCTCTCCCAGAGCCACCCTGCGCCTGCCTTTCACTTCCCTGCCAGTGCTCCCAGGCCCTCACAACACTGCAAGAGCCTAAAGAGGGACATCAAAATGGTCCCATGAGCCCTGCGTAGGGGCTGCTCTCTGCAAGTCCCACTATGCTGAGGTGGGCGGCATGGTTAGTGGTGCCATGTTCTTCATCCCGCAGCCCTGGTTTGTCGGCACCGTGGTGAGCCTCAGAGCCCTCCCAGACGTCTCTGCTCATATCAGTGCACTGCCCAGAAGGGGTGGAATTTTAATAGGAATGGGTTTATTTAATAGGAATGGGAAGCCCCAGCAGTGGCGCAGCTTCTTCTCTCGAATGTGCATCTCCAGGGCCTCCCGCACATCCTCATGCAGGAACAGGGCCTCCGCAGAAAAGAAGTAGGAGGGGGCAGGACGGGAGGGCAGCAGCGTGGGAGCCGTGCCATCCTGTACGTGTACCTCCTGTGGGACTGCTGCACCATGGTGGGGAGAGCTCCCAGCTTGGTCTCTAGGGACTTCCTGAGGGTGTGCATCCGCAGGAGCTTCCAGAAGCCCAGTCCTTGCTCCAGCCTTGCCACGGGACGAGGATCCGCACCAGCGGGCAGGCTGCCATCCTTGTGAGCTGCATCAGAGCCTGGGGGGGGGGGGGGGGGGGGCAAGCCGGCCTCGTGGCGCACAGGAGCCATCTTGACGAGCTCCTCGGCCTGTCTGAGAGGCCCAGCATCGCGGGGAAGTGTGGCTGCCCCCTGGGTGTTCAGCGCTGTATGCTGGGGAACGAGTCTCCTCTGCTTTCTCTTCCGCAGCACTGGCTGCCACCGGGACCTGAGGAATGTTCTCTCGGCTGGGCGGAATGAGCTGGCCGTGGCCCGGTGCCGGCAGGAGTCGCTGGAGTCCCGAGAGGAGGAGCAGCACGGACAGCAGGAGGGTCTTGCCTGCCTGGCAAGGAGCCGCTGCTGCCTCTCCCTGACAGCCTGGCTGCAGCGCCCACAGTCCAGACCGTAGCAGAGCAGGGTGCCCATGGGTCTGCTGCCCACCCAGAGCAGGCTGCTCCTGCAGCCGTGGGGCGCCTCAGCATCTGCAAGAGATGGGGGACGCGGAGCGCTGTGAGCAAGTGTCTGCGACGACGGGCCCTGCGCCTGGGCCAGGTGGCCAGCTGGCCTCTGAAGGTGTGGCCCGGCTGCCCCCAGGGACAAGCGTCTGTGCCATCCTCTGGAGATGCCTCTCCGTGTGACACTGGCCTCGGTGGCTGCTGTCACCGGGGGATAAGGGCAGGCGTGAGACTGTGAGGTCGCTGCCAGCTCTGTGACACTACTGAGCGCATCAGAGAGCCCAGGCGGAGGTCCTGCACTTGGGGCACAGTCCTGCACTGGGATGCTGAGGACGCTAAAAGCCTCATAGAGGTTCAAGGGAAGAGTGGACACATTGATATAAGAAAGCTCTTTGGGAAGCTTCTTAGTACACAGTGAACATCTGACAGTTCCTCAGTACCTCATTGCTGGAGGAGGGTAGAATTTGTGGGCAAGAATACTCACACTTTTGGTCTAATTTTATTCTCTTCCTAATAGCCCCTAAGAGCTAACCTTGAAACAAGAGGGACTTTAACCAACATCTCTGCATTTGCAGTAACCATGGATAAGGAACATCAGCATCATTCCCTTTAGGAGGGAAAAAAAGAAAAAGAAAAAAAAAGTTTTGTGCTTGTTGTGTGAGTCTAGTAGTTTTGAAAAGCCACAGAGCACAGAGGGAAAATATACATGGAAAGCAAAATACAAAAGCTTTTGTGTGACGCCAGTAATTTTTCTTTCCTTCTCTGATAAATGAGCTGTAGACTACGAGGTGTGAGGATTTGCTCTTTCAAATGGCTGAGTCAAATTCCAGCTAAATTACGAAGAGCTTCAGAAACATGAAGGACACGTAATGATAATATTTTGTCATTCCTCCCTCAGACTGGATGGATGTAGAAAGCAGGAAGAAGAAAAAAAATGCATTAGGATTCAGATAGGATTTTGATAGCAGTTATTAAATTAAATTTACAGGTTATTTTTAAACCCATACCCAGGGTGCTGCTCCAAGCATGAACAGCCTAGCAAATGATCTGAATTTCTGCATTTTCTTAATATTGTTCCTATGGATGTGTTTACCATATATGCAGGCAGAGCAACCTTAGGAAAACAAAAACAAAACAAAACAAACAGGAAAAAAAAAAGGAAAAGGCAAAAGAATTATAAACATTCTGCTGGGTACATTGGCAAAATGCATACCAACAGAGCAACAGCAAGAATTTGTATTTCCCTGCTTGCATGCCTTACTCTAGAAGAGCAACAGGGAGCAGGAACAGGATTCAGACTAACCCATGCACTGGTTTGTCCCTCAGTACTTCAGCTGTTCAACTCTGAATGCAACCCTGAAGGAGATACTGAGTATTTGAAGGAGGAAACAAGGCTGATGTGTAAACTTGGCTCTGAAGGCTCTGTAATGACTCCTGTAGACCATGCAGAGCTGGGTCCTCCACCAGGATCATGCCCTGACAGTCTGTGCAAGCACTCACACAGTAAGATGTTTGCTGGAGGGAGAACAGTATCCCACATCCTTTAGTTATGGACACTTCTAGAAAGATAGGACAAAAGAGGTTGTTTATGGGTGCTGTTTTGCTTTCTTGGGTACCTTCCTATGTTTTTGGAAGGTCATCGCCAGAACATGGTAATAATCTGAATACAGGCTTTTAAGGGATTTTTATACCATTTGATACCTCTTTGTAGTTAATGATGCCTCATTATTAAAATCAATGTGTGCTGTCTTTGTGAACAATTTCTTTCAGCTGCAGTTTCTGGGCCATGTGGCCCAGTAGCTCCAGAGACTTTTCACTGATGGCAGTGCTGCCAGTCTGTAGCACTCCTGCTCCTGCTGATGTACATCCCTCACTCATGGCTGGGTCCACATCCAGTCCTCAAAGCCAGTAGGCTGCTTGGAACCAGCTCCTGGCCTGGCTTCTTAAGGGATTGCTGGAAAAACTCAGGCAAATGTCACACTTGAATTCATAGAAAGTGTCTTGCATGGCTGGTGTCTGTTCTTGCAGATGATACTTCTCACAAATGATCCTTTCCTTGCCTTGCCTTGCCTTCCTTCCCTTTCCTAAATGAGCAGTATTTCATATAGCAAAAGGCAAGTTTGGAGGAGGATATTAAAGATGGCCATTGGCTGCAGTGACTGTTTTCCATGGGAGGCAGTGTGACTGCTGGAGATTTTGTTTACTAGTATTCCTGTCTTGAGTGCTGCAATACGGTGGTTGTTTGGGGGTTTTGCTGGCCACTTGCAGTTGGCTCAGGGATTTGTCTTCATTATTACTGATACTGCTAATCACAAGCATCACAATTTAGTATGAACAATCCTGCTTCTGTGAGAGCCTGTAAAGCAACGTGTGCTGCTACTGACATGCAAACAGCTCCCTGTCTTCCCAGCCTTTGTATTTACCCTGTCCCTTCAAGCAGTAAGGGGCACTGCCACCTTACATGAAACGGGTGGCATGATAATATTGTTTGATGCCATATTTTTCTGTCGTGGCGTGTGCACACTTGACTACATTGCTGCACTCCTGGAGCTGTGTGCTGAATGATGATGAAGTGCCACTGACAGCGTCGCCTGGCAGCCCGATGCAGGTTGATGTGAGACGTGTGCTTGCTTCCTCTGCTGGCTGCTCTTCTCTGATGTCTGTAAGATTTGGAGTAATTTTAGTTTATTTTCTTTCACGTTGTGACATGAGAATGTTTTTGTGTGTGCACAGAGGAGTAGGGATAGAGATTATCTCCTCCAAGTGCCCTCATTCTAGATGATATCTTGCCTTGGGGCACTAATATACACAGCTCGTTTTTAGAGGCTTGATAGTATTCAATCTTGTTTTTATTGTAATTACTTTGTGTAATATAGACTTATGGAGACAAGAAGATACTTGTGATATTGTCTCAAGCTGTCCCTCTTGATCTTGCTTTATCTTTGTACGTTATCCCTAGGCATGGGGCAGGTCTGCTTTTCAAAGCATCAAACTCCAGAGCTACAGTGAAAGATGCAGGTCTGATTTTTGTGCAGAGCAGATATGTGCAGAGCTGGCTGAATTAGCTGTTTCATGGGGCATCTGCAGTAGAGCAAGACTACTAAATCCTTGTTTACAATCACATTGGGTTTTTGTAGCCAGCATGAAACAATAAAAGTCTGCAGTGTCCTTCTTGCTTAAGGATGTGTTTCTTTATACTGAAGTGGAAAGTCTTTGCTGTGATGGCAGTGACTTCAGTCTCCATTTTGATGACCACAATCTCAGAGCGTGTGTCTGCTGCACATTTCAGTTCACTGGCAGTGAGGATGGAGGTGAGATGCTAGAAGCAGTTGGTAAGAAGCTCACCTTACCTCAGTCTTCTCAGTATCTTGCTTTTGAAATTCTGGCCTTCAGGCTCAGGAAGAAAATTAACACTTTAACAGCTTGTGAAGACATTCACTATGGACAGACATGGAAAACACTCATTCAATTAGAGCAAAACACTAAGCCTTTCAGACAGCTCTGTTCACCTTGGTCTGCTGTAGGATCATGGAGACAGCTTCCATAAGACACAGTGCACGTTGGGACGTGCTTGGAGGGGGTGGCCTTAAGCCCTAGTGCAGTCAGTGTGTGTGAAATTTAGACAAAATGGGGCACCATGTGGAAAAAGCAAAGCTTCCCAGACTCCTTCATTAATGTGTCCCAGTAAGGGTGAGCAGGACAATCCTAGACTGACATGGGGAGCTGTTTCTGTGACCTCTCTTCTAAAGTTCTTCAGCGTAGATCAGCTGGAACATCATCTGGGAGCAAAGAACAACATTTCAGAGTAGAAGATTCTGAATTAAAGCTGGTGAATTAAAGTTGTTCAGCAAGTCATTGTAGGACCATAGTTGTACCTTTGGGTTTTCCATGTAGATCAATGGAAGATGATGAAACACTTCTGGTAACGGTATGCATAGCCCAGGGAGAGAAGCAACAGGCTACAAGACATATGGGATGAGAAGACTGGGTGCTCAGGGAATTACACACCCATCTGTACCATCATTAATGAGCAGGCATGGTCCTAACAGGTTTGAGAGAGGAAGAAGACCTATACGTTGGTGCAGCAGTTAGCATGGGAAACTACTGGTGTCCATCAAGAGGAAAAAGCCCTTGTCCCAGCTAGAAAAATCCATGCACATCCCAATAACTTCAAAATCTAAGAAGTGCTGATCACAATAAATACTTATGTGAATAAAAGAATTGCTCAGGTTTCATCAATATGGTACCGCCAACTCTGTAATGCGGTGTTTTAAAGGAGTCAGAACACATTTGTGTCCTGCGTTTCCCATTGTCAGTCCCAAGAGATACAGACAAAGAAATCTGAAAGGCGATTGATCTGAAGACTTTTATCATCCCAAAGATAGACTGAGTCACTGTATACATAATTTCTCGAACATAGGGGGTGTCATTTAGAGATAAATACAACTCCAAACAACTATTCCACGTAACTGATGGTAACAAAAAGATTTCTGTCACAGTCTGGCTTCAGGATTTTCAAACAAAACAATATGTTTTCTCAAAGCAAAAAAATACTTCAACAAAATCTGTGGGAGGCTGTGAGTGCTCAAAACAAAAAAAAAACCTTCTTGTCTCCTGACATATGCTTTGGAGAGGCTGTGGCAGCCTTTTAAAAAGCCTCTTCAGTGTCACACAGGCGACTGACTGGCTAGCACAGCTCTTCTTCCTCTTGCCTCACACCCTTCACCCCTCCTGTGAATAGCCTATGAGCAGGGAGCATTCTCCATTTCTTTCCTTCTTTAAAAATTTCTTCTATCTCCTTATGGATACTAACAGATCAAATTTATGATTTCCTTCCTGTCCTGCCCCATCCTGTTTGGCCATATCATTTCTTGGAGGAACACCACCTGCAATGGTACCTCAGCTCAGCTCGCAGGTCTGCCACAGGCCCATGGACCAAGCGGGGGCATTTGGACTGCTCAGCATTTTCTCCCCAAAGCAATATTTTAGACTGAAAGCTGAGGTGCCAAGAAACATTATTTTTGCCAAAGAGGCAGCATTTCTGTAAGAAAGAAATTGCTCTAATGACTGGAAACAATGTGGTAGAGCACAGATTTGTTACCCATTATGAAGCTGCACCACTGCATATGGGCCCTTTGGTGGCACAGCTGGAGCTGCTCCCATCCTGTCTAAACAAGGGTGGCGTGCAAACCTGGGCAGTGGGAGCAAGGAAGGGCAGCAGACTTTGTAATGAAGCTTGGGGAATTTTAATGAATGGTTAACATTTTTTTTCATAAAACCAAATATTTTGTAAATATTGCATTATTCTTATGCTTCGTAGACACAAAATCTCAGCTCTGTGCAGCAGGGTATCTGGGTGCACTGCACATCCCACAGTCTCGTCACCACTGTCAGATCAGCGGAGCACTCAAAAACCACACAGAGAAGGAAATACACCCTTGTTTACAACAGCTCTTCTGCTGGCTTTTGTGTTCAGATGAATGGTTTATTCTCATCTGTCTAATTGCTTTGCTTTCCAGCCCATTCACAGAAAAGCTGGGAGCAGCATTGGTCCACTTCCCCACCAGGAGTGAAAACAACACTGGTGGATGACATTTGCTGTTACTTTTTAGGGAAGGCAATTGTTCCTTTTTTTAGTTTATCAAAGACTGAGCAATCTCTCTGTCTGAAGATTGATCTGTTTGCTTTAGTTTTGTCCCACTTGATTGATTTTCTTGAAGTCAGACACGACTGGTTTTGTGGAGGAGAAAGCAATTCCATGCACTTGGCACCATGCTTGTCCAGCAAACAAAGGAAAATGGATTATTTTTTTTTAATTTTTATTTTTTCTGAGCAGCTCCATGCACTTGCAGCCTTTTACCTCCAGGCGAAAATGTTCAGAGAATTTCACACTGGGGCTTTCATCCCACTTGCTAATGCAGAAATAAGGCTGCAAGAAAAGCATCTGCCCTGTCACTGAGCAGTCAGTCTGCCAGGAGGAATAATTGCCTGTGCTTGTGTTGTTTTGGGGAGATATTTTTAACTGGCTCCCCGAGATCTCCAGGCAGGCTACTTCAGCATTTGCTTACTGTTAGAAAAGTCTTAATAGTATTCAATCTACACGTTTCTTCCTTCAGTGCAAGCACTTGGCATCTTTTTTAACCCCAGTTCAACACATCTTTCCTCATAGGTCATGCTTGGAAGACCAGTAGTTTTTCTCATGGCACTCACAATGGCCAGGGGTTGCTGGTGGCTGCCCCTCAAGGGTCCCACCTTCTCTCTTGGTCCAGAGAAGCCCCTGCCTGGTCCTGTGATGGGCTTGTGGTTCTGCATTGAGCTTCACCATTCGAGTTATGCCCTCATGGCTGCCTGTCACAGCTCTGGGGCCAGGGACAGCTTCAGTGCAGATGCTGCACGGGCTGTGCTGGCTCTGAGGTGTAACAGCTGTCAGAGACTTATCGTGCTGGAGGGAAGAAGGCAAGAGGAAATGAAATAAAAGCCCAAAACCAAGGGCAAAGACAAATTGCCTCCCAAGTTGCTCATTCCAAGCGTGCTTGATAACTGCCTTAGCATAACTTGTAAGGTTATATTTGTCTGTGAGGCAGAAAGAAAGGGAGGGAAAATAATTTTCCATTGAGGTCATTCTTGCTCACTTTTTCCTCTAAGAAAACCAATGTGCTCCCTAGCCCTTGTCATTCCCTCGCCCACCATGCTGCAGGCTTGCATTTCTCTCTTTGCTGAGAGGCAACACAGTTGGTTTCCTCGTGATAACGACAGTCAGGGTCTGCAGAGTTCTCGGTTTCACAGCCTGGTCAGCCTTGCTGTGCACATCTGCAGTGTAGTACTGAGATCATGTTATTCCTCCTCTGTTGGCTTCAAAAGCTGCTGATAACACCACTCCTGCCACTCGTGGTATTTAAACAGCAAACAGGAAATCTAGAGCTGCCAGGAGGTGGCAGCAAATTAGGGCTGTTTCCATGTTGCTATTAAAGCCCAATTAAAAAAGGGAAAAGAGTTACTTTTCCTTAAAGGGAAGATAGGTTTTGAGAAAGGTGCTAACTCAAATGTTTACCTCCAAAGAGGTACCTGAGGTACAGATTCAGATACAGATACAGGTACAGATTCAGATACAGGTGTAGATCTGCAGATCTACACCCACTAACCAGACACTGTGCTAGGAAAGACATGTTGAGCCCAGAGTTTACTTGCTCCAGCTTTGCTCTGCACTTGAAGGCCCCAGAGCTTGGGCAATGTCGCTGGGTCACAGGCTCAGCTTTTCTCATGCAACAGGTGTTTGGAAGCAAAAGCTGGGTGTCTCACAGCATCCCCTCACCTGGATGCCCAGGCTAAGGCAACTGCTGATGACCAGAGGAGATGCCTTTGAGAGTGATAGCCCTCGACTACTTCTTTTTTCGTGAAGATGTCCAGTTGCTTTTCAAAGAGCTGCAAGGGTTTGGCAGCCATAGCACTGTCACGTGGAAACAAGCCCTACTACTGACAGCCTGTGCAAAGCAGCACCTCCTTCTATCAATTTGAACACACCAGTGATTGACCTATTTGCTGTCCCTGGTTCACATGTAACAGAGACAATAAATGGTCTTTCTAATGTACCTGCTACATCCTGTCAATTTTTCTCTCCTCCCCTTTTAGTCCTCTCTTTTCCAGACCAAAAAATCCCCATTTATTTAATGATTCCTCAACCAGAAGATGCCCAGAAACTGATTATCTTTGGTGCTTTTCTCTGAACATTGTATAACAAGGCACATCCACAAGAAGCTGCACATATATTGGTCTCCTGTTTGAAAATATTTGCTTTTGCAGGTTTGGAGAGCAAACCAGAGTTCAGATCTTCAGAACAAGTCTGCTGTTCAATCCTGCCATCTGCAGCCCACGTCTAAAACTGCTGGAGGCTTTGCTGCTGCATAAACAAGCCAGCATTTAGAAATGAGTAAACAACCCCTTCTTTAAATAATCTGCTCAGCTGAACTTTCTAAGTTTAAACTTCCCAGGGGTGAGAACAGGAGAAATAGGTTTTTAAGAGGAATGGATATGCTGTGAATGAGATAAAGTCATTTCTCTAATAACTAGTAGTTAAAACACACACCTTAAATAACAAATTAAGATGACATCAGTCTCAGGGGTGTGTCTGTCTCCCTATCAGTGGTGCAGGGGACTTCATTTAATCTGAGCAGATATTGCCAAAAAGGTGAAAGAATCTGTTCCTGACCTAAACATTGCTGCTGCTAACTTTCTACCATGACACTTGAACCTTGGGCCTTTTTAAAGGCCCTCCAGTTATTCAGTCAAAATTAAATGAGAGTTTTGGAAATCCTACCCTTTTAAAAAAAAAATCTATTGACTGCTCTGCTATTGACTATTGCTCTGCTATTGACTTAGAAAAAGAAGTAGCTCTTCTATGCCTAAGTTTTCCCACTAACACAACAGAACCAATTAATCTGCAAAGCCACAAATATTTTTATAAAAGTACAATGCTAGTTATTTTTTGTTAGTGCTATGGTAGAAGTACATTATTATATTGAAATATCCAGATGTTCTTGTGTAACAGAAAAGCCAGGCTGGTCCCAATATTTGCCTGTGCTCTTGCTGAGCTACCTGAGCACAGGTGGTCATCGTTGACCAGCTTTAAATGTTTCCCTAAGCTTGGGTACCAGGAGAAAGAGAGGTACCTCTTTTGCGAAATGATCACCTTCTGACTGAAGGCAGCAGCATAAGCTGAGCACTACTCGTCTTGAAGATGTCCCTCTGGGCCGCACACAGGCTTACCAGCCCACTACTGATGCAGGCAGTGAGGGTCATACCCAGTCTTTCCCCCTTCAGCCAAGCCCAAGGTTGTGTCCTTTTTGTGGCGTAAGAAGTGTGTTATATATTCCACATAAACAGATGCAGTTTCTTTCTTCTCTAACTTGTTAGCACAGCCCAAGGTAGAAAGGGAGGTTTAGTTCGTACAAAACCGGCCCTGAACCCTCCTGGATTCTCATATTACAGTAGTATGGGTTAATCGAGGTGGGGGCATCAAAACTTTAAAGTCTTTACCTTTTGGAAAAGCTGTAATCCAGGCTGCATGCTCTGGGAACACCTGCCAGATCAGGCACTATGACAAGCACCTGAAAGTGTTCAAGGTCAGGTTGGACAAGGCCCTGGGCAACATGATCTAGTGGGTGGCAACCCTGCCCCTGGCAGGGGGGTTGGAACTAACTAGATGTTCTTTAAGGTCGCTTCCAACCCAAGATATTCTGTGATTCTAGGCGTACCATCCCCATAAAGTTGGCCTTCACAGCTTAATCATGCAAAGCTATATGAGATATGAAAGTTTCCCCTCTTTATCTAACACCACACTGATCTGAGCTGCCTTTGCTTTTAATGTAGGCACTTTCATTTGTGAAACGCAGTTAAGTTTCTTGGTGCTTCTGTAAGTAACAGTCACTGCTGTATTACGGTCAAATCGTTTTTCTCTGCATTGACCCAATTTTGTTTTTTCCAGGCTAATAAACACCCTTGCCTTTGCTTGCGGTACGGTTAATCAACAAGTCTGTCACAACGATGGATTCATCCTGAATTGTTTCTTAATTAGCTTGGTTGGAAGTGTAAATCGAGTGGAATACCAATTCTTCCAATGCTACAGACAGGCAGCTATGTTCAGCTTGACAGCTATCACTGCTGCAAACCCGATGGAGATGTAGGTTCGTCACTGAGACCGCTGGTAGGCACAAACCACACTTGCCAGAAAGGCTCTGCCTTTGGGTTGGTGTGATGCAGGTAAAGGTGGCTTCTATCCAGCAGCGCTTGCAGCAGTCACAGGCTGCAAGTCCTCTGTGTATGTGCATAAATGCAGCCCCTCGTGGGAGAAGAGCCACCATCTCCACTGTCTGGGGAGGAGGAGACAACCTCCCTCTTACATATTTCAACCTTATATATCAGTGACATTTCTTACCTGGGATGTCTGTTGTCTGCTGCTAGCTTTTTGATAAAAAAGAAACATTTTAGTCTGTGGCAAGACTAAGTTATTAGAGCCAAGGATCTTGTCTAGAGCCAAGGATCTCATGACAGGCAGAATTACCTTCCATACAAACAAATACATATATCCCAAATACAGGAAAAGCAATATATTGTCTGCAAAATAGGGTTTTAGCAATTGCTCTTTATGCACTAATCTTATTGGTTTGTTTCAAAATGACTGAAAAATATCAGAATAGTCTAATTTTACTGATTTTCCTCTGCCCCACATTTTCTGTGAAAGTGTGGGTACAGTGGCCCTGCTTGCATAAGACTTACCTATATGAGTAATGCTCTCCAAGCTGCAGAATGAGACATTGCTGCAAAATGACTTTACCTTGTGATGTAGCTGTTGCTCCAGCATGTAACATCTTACTGCCAGACGAGTAAATCTGTGGCTTGTGTGTGGATACCTTGATGGAAAATTGTGCAGAGGGTCTGGGTGAGGCATGGTATGAATGATATTGCCATGACTACCCTGAATTGCTTTCATCCATCGACATTTGCATCCATCTTTTTGGCGTTTACACAAAGAGAGACTTCAGAGATTTTTTTATTCAATAGTTGAATGGAATAGATCACTAGATTTGCTTTTATCATCATGATAAAAGTATGGAAGTGGAGTTTGTGTGTGGGCTACTGAGAGGCTACAGTTATTTAGCATATTTAAGTTAAACATTTGAGCAGCAATTTTATTTGAAGAAGCCCTTTTAAAGACATCAGGACAGAGAAAGAGAATGCAATTCAGATAAACTTGTCTCTTCCCAAATGGTCCTGATGCACACGCTGGAAATCAGACAAAAAACACTGAACAATGTTCTATGTTTCTAATATGCCTCTTCATCTATGTAGCAAGTAAAGTTGAATCTCTACAGCTGAGGAACATACACAAGACTTCCTTTTCTTTTAATAAAGTGTAAAAAAATGTAAAGCTCCTGGTGTTATTTATTAATTACAATTAATTTCTTCAATCTTTTTCTGGCATTTAGAAATGTCACAAAAGCAAATTAAGAATTAATTCAGAAAAACTGTCTTAATTGGTTTTATTACCTAAGCAATAAACAGCCCTTGCAAATAAAAGGCCTGACTCTGTTCTTATTTGCAATGGAGTTAACAGAGCAGTTCCCGACTTTTGTGAAGCAGGAAAACCAGCCAAACTATTTACACAAAGATGAGAGGCGATTACAGTCAGCACTTCGAGCCTGCCTAGGCCATTAAGTACTACTAGCTTCCCCATGGATCTCTTTCTTCTCTCTCCAAAAAAACTCCAGTTCACCTGAGAAGGACCATCAGTCCAGACATCTGAGTGCCATCAAGCATAAGTGAATATCCATAAGAAAACCTGACTTCATGCCTTCACAGTTATTGTTTCTTCAAGAGCCCCCTGGATGGCTTTGTACGGGATGGCTTCAAGCTGTCTCACACCAAGGAGCAGAAAAGCCACCTAAAACAAAGGCAGAGAGACTCATTCAGAACACAGACAGCTGGATGTCAGTCTTTAGAAATAATTGAGAGTATTCTTTCTGACAGATATTTTTTTCCAACAAAATCCACGTCATCACATCACTCGTGATTTTTTAGGCTCTAGTTGATAGAGTTTCAGTTCTCTGAGGGGCCCATGCTGTGACTGCCCAATCACCAGTTGTAAGCAACTGGTAAATTGCTGATGTGAACTGCTTATGAACACCCTACAGGTATAATTTCATTCAAAACTGCTAAGTGAAAGTTATGATTAATGATATATTTGCAGAACTTATGATCAGTTTATGAATGATTCATGAAAGGAAGAAAGGAGACTAAATAGACTATGAATATCTTTTTAGGCAGGAATTTAAGCAACTTCATCCCCCAAAACGAGGTCCTTTGAGTCTCATATTTACCTAATGACATTGTGTGGTGCAAGGGGCAGGTGCTGTGTTATGAATAACCTGTTTCTATACAACATCAATACATCAAAATACAGCTTTGTTGTGACAAAGGGAAAGTGTTTTGTCCAAGGCAAGTCTGCAAAGGGCAAACATTTAGGTAAATAACTATGTACAAGCAGAGCTCAGAGGGGTGAAGGCATCACAGTGATGAGCAGTAAAGCTCAGCTGCTGCTGCAGTTGGGTCTGAATCTACCACGCTTTCTCCCCAGGGGACTGTAATAGATTATGTATTTCTCCTTTAACTTCTCACTGAAGCTGGCATCCAATGTCAACTGCCTTCAGAAATAGGATGCAAGATACCAGAAATTCTGTTTATGTATTATTATTTATCACAATACCTGACTATAGGAAGCCTCATATGGATGCAGTCCCTGAATTCCAATTAAGATCCTGGGGGAGAAGGGGGTGTGCTTTTTTGTTTTTCTTCACTCAGTTTTTGATCCCAGTTGGTAAGGCAAGTGAGTGACTTTGCCCAAGAGTGCTCACTGAGTTCCCGGATTCAACCTCAATGCAATGGCAAGAGGTTTCTGGTTCTTCATTGTGCCTTTTCTCTAAGGATTGGGCTTTTGTCCCTGTTTTCTCCTCACTGCCAACTGTCTGGGACCAGCACTAATGCTTTACCATTGCAGCTGGGAACAGCTGCATTCCAGTGGATTACCAGAAGCACAGTAGCTGAGGTGGTTTATGGATGTATAAGCTGGACAAGTTTTGTAGGAAAAAGCAGAGTCCTTTACTAGAACCAACTAGCAAAGTTGGAAAATTCAGGTAAACTCTCCAGGCCTGACATGAAAGGAATAAACATCAAATGAAACACATGGTGAGGATTGTTGTTCAAAGGTAAATTAAATTACACACTTCAGTTAAAAATGTAAAATCAGACTGGCCAAAAAGTTATATCCTTAACCCTCTAGTTGGCTTTAAATTTGCTGGTTCTATGTAAGATATGAAGGAGTAGTTCAATCTCTCAGAAGAAGACAAAAAAGATAAATTCTACTAGTTGATCTACTGAACATGTATCACCTTATGAGGAATGAGAGGGCATGTGGCTAACTGAGCCCTTGGTGGTCTGAACAACCAATAATGCCATCAGCAGTTCACCAGAAAAAAATAAAATTAAAATTGCTTGAAGTCCAATTCCTTTTGTAGCACTCACTCACCTTTGGCAACCTCTCCCAGCCCTCCTCACAGTGCAGCTCTCACCTTTTCTCTACCTCTCAAAACTAACCGTAACTCAGGGTGAGCTTTTGATAAAGCAACCCACTCATGTTCACAGTGGCCAACGTAAGGGCACCTACCCCTTTCATCCCAGTGTGTATAGTACTGAGGAGATTTCTCACCAGCCACATTGAGCTCGGACAAGTCTTCAGATGTACATGACAAGAGTCAGCCACTGGAAAGAGGAAAAGAAAAGGCATATTTATATAGTAATGCTACACTAAGTCTTGAGACACAAGTCTTGGTACCTTCAGGTTGGGACCCAGTCACTGTAGTCCTTTTGTCCTGCACAGAACTGTTATGGGGTTTTGGGACTGTCTTTTCACACTATTACAATCAGGTGCAGAAAAACCTTCCATAAGTTACTTTCCACGATAAATTGCAGTAGCTGCAACAGGAGCAATCACTGCAGGGATGGTGATCTACCTGTGACCCGCACCTGTGGGTCTGTATGTACACAAACACACACACTCCACATAGGGACCACAAACCCTATGGAGAGAAGCACGGACTGTGCACAAACCCAACCGCAATCTCTCGATACACCCTTTTTTCCCCGCTGGGAAGGGGATGGGGGGGGGGGGGGGGGGCGCAATCTTCTCCCCAGCACGGCCAAGTGGTGGAGGAACTACAACTCCCAGAGAGCCCCGCGCGGGGCTGGCAGTTGCCATGGAAACCGGGGGCGGTGGCACACGCTGAAATGTGCAGGCCGCATTTGTGTTGTTTTTTTTTTCCCCAATAGTTTTAAATAGGATTCTGTTTTCAACAGCCATTTGATGAGCTGCAGATAGAAGGTGCTGCGTTGGGGGTAGAGCAATGGCAGGCCTCCTGAGCAGAAAACCATAGATAAGCTTTAAAAAAAGAAATAATAAAAAAAAAAAGCTATATATGTATTTTGAAAGGAAAAGGGAAATAAATAAATAAATAAGTAACCCTAAAATGTAGGAAGAAAATGGACAACCAGAAGGTGAAGCACTGGAGCAATGATGCCCTCTCCCTAAATCTTCCTGCCTCTGCACATCCCTGCCACAAAGTACTCCCACCCGGCCACTCTTTCCTCCACCCACCAAAATTCCTGAGGAGCCAGAAACCTCCCTATTTTCTGCCTCTTCCATGCCACGATGCTGTCTGGTGGTTGCTGTATGAATTTATTCCTAGAAAAGTCCAGCAGTGCGAGACACCCGGCAGTTCTGACCACTCCCACCACCATCATACTCTACTGGAGCAGGTTACTTTTCAGGAGGAAATAGCCAGTTTTCTTCCCTTTTCAGCCCTGCATGATGACCTCACTGAAGACACCAATTTTGGTGCTCTCAGGCACAGACAGGTTCTCAGGCTACAGATCAGCACCACGATGCTCTTACACTGGCCGTTCATTGCGCCAAGCATCACCACAGCTACGAACATAACCTGTGGGAATGCTGCAGCTCTAATATTAACCTCCTTGGTAAATATTACAGCCGTCACCTGCTGCTCATCAGCACCCACATCTCACCCAGCTCCGGTTCCCCACTGCAAGCTGACCCCACGTTACCCACTTTGTCCTGTTGAGATCCTCTGGGCACAGCTGCCACCTTCCTGGCCTTGTCTGCTTCGCTCCATCAGTACCTCACCTTGACGAAGCCCCAGAGCACCAAGTTGCACTGCCAGGAGCAGTGCCAGAGCACTGCTCAGGAGCTGGCAGGGCTCATTGAGAGGGCTTTAAACTAGGAAAGAAGGGGGACGGGGCTGAAATAAGTCTTGTTGGAGCTGTACCAGAGGGAACAATGGCAAGGCCAGGGGAGAAGGCAATGGCCCGACTGAAGTGCATCTACACTAATGCACGCAGCATGGGTAACAAACAAGAGGAGCTGGAAGCCATCGTGCAGCAGGAAGGCTATGACTTGGTTGCCATCACAGAAACGTGGTGGGACCACTCTCATGACTGGAGTGCTGCAATGCCTGGCTATAGGCTCTTCAGAAGGGACAGGCAGCACAGAAGGGGTGGTGGTGTGGCTCTCTATATTAGAGAGTGTTTTGATGTTGAGGAACTTGAGGCTGGGAATGATAAGGTTGAGTCTCTTTGGGTTAGGATCAGAGGGAAGGCCAACAAGGCAAGCATCCTGGTGGGGGGTCTGTTATAGACCACCGAACCAGGATGAGGAGATAGATGAGGAGTTCTACAGGCAGCTGGCAGACGCCGCGAAATCGTCAGCGCTTGTTCTCGTGGGGGACTTCAACTTCCCAGACATATCCTGGAAGCACAACACAGCCCAGAGAAAGCAGTCTAAGAGGTTTCTGGAGAGCGTGGAAGATAGCTTCCTGATGCAGCTGGTTAGAGAGCCTACCAGGGGAGGTGCCCCGCTAGACCTTCTGTTCACAAACAGTGACGGACTGGTGGGAGATGTGGTGGTCGAGAGCTGTCTTGGGCAGAGCAACCACAAAATGGTTCAGTTCTCTATTCTTGACAAAGTCAGGAAGGGGACCAGTAAAACCGCTGTCTTGGACTTCCGGAGGGCTGACTTTGAGCTGCTCAGGACACTGGTTGGCAGAGTCCCTTGGGAGGAGGTTCTGAAGGGCAGAGGAGTCCAGGAAGGCTGGGCACTCTTCAAGAAGGAAATCTTAATGGCTCAGGAGCGGTCTGTCCACACGTGCCCAAAGACGAGCCGGCGCGGAACTAGACCGGCCTGGCTGAACAGAGAGTTGTGGCTCGAGCTTAGGAGAAAAAGGAGGGTTTATAATCTTTGGAAAAGAGGGCGGGCTACTCAAGAGGACTATAAGGATGTTGCGAGGCTGTGCAGGGATAAAATTAGAAAGGCCAAAGCTCATCTGGAGCTCAATCTGACTACTGCCATTAAAGATAACAAAAAAAGTTTTTACAAATACATCAACACAAAAAGGAGGACTAAGGAGAATCTCCATCCTTTACTGGGTGCGGGGGGAAACTTAGTTACAAAAGATGAGGAAAAGGCTGAGGTACTCAATGCCTTCTTTGCCTCAGTCTTTAGCGGCAAGACCAGTTGTTCTCTGGATACCCGGTACCCTGAGCTGGTGGAAGGGGATGGGGAGCAGGATGTGGCCCTCACTATCCACGAGGAAATGGTTGGCGACCTGCTACAGCACTTGGATGTATGCAAGTCGATGGGTCCGGATGGGATCCACCTGAGGGTACTGAGAGAACTGGCGGAGGAGCTGGCCAAGCCGCTTTCCATCATTTATTGGCAGTCCTGGCTATCAGGAGAGGTCCCAGTCGACTGGCGGCTAGCAAATGTGACGCCCATCTACAAGAAGGGCCGGAGGGTAGACCTGGGGAACTATAGGCCTGTTAGTTTGACATCAGTGCCAGGGAAGCTCATGGAGCAGATTATCTTGAATGTCGTCGCACGGCACTTGAAGGGCAACCAGGCGATCAGGCCCAGTCAGCATGGGTTTATGAAAGGTAGGTCCTGCTTGACGAACCTGATCTCCTTCTATGACCAAGTGACGCGCCTGGTGGATGAGGGGAAGGCTGTGGATGTGATCTACCTTGACCTTCAGTAAGGCTTTTGACACCGTTTCCCACAACATTCTCCTCAAGAAACTGGTTGCTTGTGGCTTGGACTGGCGTACACTTCGTTGGGTTAAAAACTGGCTGGATGGCCAGGCCCAAAGAGTTGTGGTGAATGGAGTCAAATCCAGTTGGAGGCCGGTTACTAGTGGAGTCCCCCAGGGCTCAGTGCTGGGGCCGGTCCTCTTTAATATCTTTATCGATGACCTGGATGAGGGGATTGAGTGCACCCTCAGTAAGTTTGCAGATGACACCAAGTTAGGTGCGTGTGTCGATCTGCTCGAGGGAAGGAAGGCTCTGCAGGAGGATCTGGATAGGCTGGACCGATGGGCTGAGGTCAACTGTATGAAGTTCAACAAGGCCAAGTGCCGGGTCCTGCACCTGGGGCGCAACAACCCCAAGCAGCGCTACAGGCTGGGAGATGAGTGGTTGGAAAGCTGCCTGGCAGAGAAGGACCTGGGAATACTGGTTGATAGGCAGCTGAATATGAGCCAGCAGTGTGCTCAGGTGGCCAAGAAGGCCAACAGCATCCTGGCTTGTATAAGAAGCAGCGTGGCCAGCAGGTCTAGGGATGTGATTGTCCCCCTGTACTCGGCTCTGGTGAGGCCGCACCTCGAGTACTGTGTTCAGTTTTGGGCCCCTCACTACAAGAAGGACATGGAGGTGCTCGAGAGAGTCCAGAGAAGGGCGATGAGGCTGGTGTGGGGTCTGGAGAACAAGTCTTACGAGGAGCGGCTGAGGGAGCTGGGGTTGTTTAGCCTGGAGAAGAGGAGGCTCAGGGGAGACCTCATCGCTCTGTATAGGTACCTTAAAGGAGGCTGTAGAGAGGTGGGGGTTGGTCTATTCTCCCACGTGCCTGGTGACAGGACAAGGGGGAATGGGCTAAAGTTGCGCCAGGGGAGGTTTAGGTTGGATATTAGGAAGAACTTCTTTACTGAAAGGGTTGTTAGGCATTGGAATGGACTGCCCAGGGAAGTGGTTGAGTCGCCATCCCTGGAGGTCTTTAAAAGACATTTAGATGTAGTCCTTAGTGATATGGTTTAGTGGAGGTCTTGTTAGTGTTAGGACAGAGGTTGGACTAGATGATCTTGGAGGTCTCTTCCAACCTAGACGATTCTGTGATTCTGTGAAGTTTTTGGGTGCTCAGCAAACCTTGTCCCCAAAATGCACCCTGGGCATCAAGTCAATGCCTCTGACCTCGCCCTGTGGCCTGGGGGGTGCAGGTTTTGTCTCGCCCCAATGCAATGTTTCCACCAATGACAGGATGGGGGCAGCAAGGGAAGACTGAGTGTTTTGGACATGGATGGCCACCACAGACCTGTCCTCACATCAGCAAGGCTGCATGACTGTGGCTGGAGAGCCCCAGATAAATACTTCCTAGCTGTCCATTAAGCACACCCAGCCAAGCAAAACCTTTGCCACTATTGACGACAGCAGCAAAACTCATGGCAACATTCATGGCACTAACACACCACCTTTAGCTTCATCCTGCTAACATACTTGATAATCTCACTGTTGAGCTGGAAAGAAGGAACAAGCATCCTTACCTCCATTGCCGTCACCAAAATTTGTGATCCACCATTTGCTAAGTTTTGAAATGCACCTAGGGGTAGAACAAAGAAAATTTTATTTTGTGAGGAGGAAGCAAGAACACAATGCAGTCTGCAAAATAAGTCCATAGCAGCCGACTAGCAGAGCTGTAGTCCTTGTGCTGGGATGCTCTGCCTTGCTCAGGTGTCCACATGCAATGTCTTGCCTAGCCACATCTTATTTCTGTGCTAAGTACCCCTCTGCCTTAGCCCTTGCATCACAGCCTGTAAAAACATCCCAACTACAGGTCCAGAATTTGGCAAAAATCATAGAATCATAGAATCATTCAGGTTGGAAAAGATCTCTAAGATCATCTAGTCCAACCTTTAACCTAGTACTAAAGTAAACCATGCTACTGAATTCTACATATACATGTTTCTCGAAGACCTCCAGGAATAGTGACTCAACCACTTTCCTAGGCAGCCTATTCCACTGCTGCACAACCCTTTCAGTAAAGAAATTCCTCCTAGTATCTGACTAAAACCTCCCTGGCACAACTTGAGGCCATTTCCGCTCATCTTATCATTTGGTGCTTGGGAGAAGAGACCAATCCCCACCTTGCTATAGCCTCTAAAGTAATCATACAGTGTGATAAGGTCTCCCCTGAGCCTCCTTTTCTGTAGGCTAAACAACCCCAGTTCCCTCAGCTGCTCCTTGTAAGACTTGTTTTCTAGACCTTTCACCAGCTTCGTTGCCCTTAATGTAGGAACAGGAGTGCTCAGTGTGACTGCTTTCATCTACTCATAATTTGTTTAGATAGGACCTTGTGCCTGAAGAATGACAGGAAAATGGTGAACTAATGAAAAATATCTTCCCACAGAGAGCCTTTCTGTTGGTCGTTTTCCATCCTCCCTGGCAGTGAGCAAGCACGGTGTGGCCCGAGGAAAGTGATTCTCTTGAAGTCATTATGCCTTACAAGCATTTTCCATGGAATATAAATGCAGATGCTGCTGTTATTCATCTAGAATTTGAAATTAACGTTGCTTAAAGTTTTCTGACAGTACACGTTACCATCAGAAAATTTAAATCTATTCAATATTGATATTCTATGAGCGTATTTCTATTTGTTTGTCTAGAAGAAATGTTCAAACCCAATAATTTGGATGAAGTAGAAACAGTATTTGAAGTTCCTATTTATTTTGATATTACTTTTCTCTTAGAAATGTGCTGTTGTAAACAGTAAAAACATTTCTCTAGGAGCATGTTTCCCACCCTGAATAGAAAGGGCATTGTAAGTTCATGAATGTTTCAATACCTATCCAGCTTTAGACAAACTGAAGGGTGTAGGAACAGGGCATAAGGGCCCATTCCTCATCAGCCCCCTAGGACACCGTTTTCCTGGGCTCACAGGCAATCAGAGCTACCTATATGACCCAGAGTAGAGAGAAGGCATGGCTAACACAATGAAAGGCATCCATCCTGTACTGTTCTGGAGAAAGTGTATAGAACAAAGTAATCACCATGTTGCACCCAGTCCCTTGACAAGGATGTATTTGCAGGGCTGCTTGCACTCAGTAGTCTTTCTAGGAACAAACTGCAGTGCTGAAGTTACCTTTAAACAGAATTGCCCCTTTACAACTTCATTACCTCCAGTTAAATAGAGTACGGAAAGAAGCTGCTACATTTGGTTTGATTCTCATCTCTTCACTGGCTATCCTGAAAGGATGAGTAATGGTTTAATGGGACAGGTTTATCTCCACTGCTGCATTCACATCATCATAAAGGTGGACTGTCTTTTATTCAAACTTGTCTCCCTTATCCTCTCCTCTAAAAATCTTACTCACAATGATTTGAAAAACGTATTCCACATTAAACCCTCTGTAAAATGATAACTGAAAGACTTGAGAGCATTTTAGAGACTTATTACAGACAGCAATGAAACTGTAGAGATTATTTTCCAAATCAGTCTAAAGGAGTTGTCTTTATACTGGCACTTAAAATGTAAGAGGATATTTTTATGATGTTAAAAAAAATATGCTATTGTACTGTTTTAGGTATAAGAATTCCTGTCTACAGCAAGTGACATCATAAAAATGTGTGTCTTTAAAACTTGCCTGATTTTAATGAAAGTATTAAAATCAGGACATGTTCTGACTTTCTGAGCTGCTTCTGTACTTCTTAAAATGGAAGTTTAGGCAGCATCACCCAGGACAGATCCTGCTGACCACTGGGGGCCCATAAAACATCAGTGGTAAAACATGCACAAAAAATGAATGCTCATTTCCATGTGCTGCTCATTCCAAACCCAGCTCATTCCAAAGATGAGGTAAATTGTTGTAGCAGTGTTCTAATACATGGGTTACAATTGCTGGATTTATTTAACTATCAGTATTTCTAGTCAAAATGCTTATAATTATAGTAGTAAAAGCTACTGTTTTTGTAAAACAGACTATCCTTATTTTTAGGCACTTTTGCTTACAAACACTCCTTCCTTGGCAGACAATAGATAGAACACAAGAAACAGAAATGTTTTCTCACTGATGAAACAAATAGTATAAAATACAAAATATGTAATACAGTAAGCTGAAAGGATTGCTGAAATTGTTAAATCATTGGATAGGCCTCGCACAACAAGACTCAGCTCTAGCCACAAAATCAAGGCTGAAGAAGGAACACAGTGCCCAAAGTAGAACTCAAACAATTGAATTAGCTGAGTGTGAAAAAAGCAAAACTGCTGAAGTGGTAAACAACAACAGAGCATATGCAAAATGGAAAAAAGAAAAGTACAAGGTTAAGAAGACTAAGAGCCTTCATTAGAAAGACCCCAAAGTGCGACCACCAGAGGGTACTGTGAATGCGAAAGTAGGAGGGACAATATGATAATGAGTTCTCAGAAACATTAACATAAATCCTGACCTTTCTGGGAAAATTGCATGAATATGTATATCGACGTACCATAAATAAGTACTATCTCCCACGTACCCAGCGCTGTTAATAAAGAATACTTGCTTTCTAATTCTCCAAAGTGAGTCAATGAGTCTTGGAAAGTTACATCGTTTTTTGTGTTTCACTGAGAAGGATCTCACACCTCCTCCTTACCAAAAAGCTGGGAGAACTGTAATGAAGTTGGTGGGAACATCTCTCCAGTTTAAAAAAGAAAAAGTCACTTATTCTTGTTGTGGTTTAGACTTCCTGACTTTTAACCAAAACAGAAAGCCTTCCATTCTTCCATTTGAGACATGTTGTTGTACTGGGTCTGTACAAGGTACTGTACTGTACTGTACAAGGTAAAACAACCCCAGTTGTGTCATTCCTCCTCACTGGGTAGTGTCCTTTCTATGGTACTGCCAATGCCACCTGGAGGAAGCTCTGCTGCAGAACAGGATGCTCAAGCTTGTGTAAAAGGGCACCAGTGCAGGGACATTTTAGAAAATGAGTCTTCCTTAGTGCATGGGAGCTCCAAAATAAGCCTGCAGAAGTCAGGCTAAATGCATGCAGCAAAAACCATTGTCAGCAGTGCCCCTGAAGAAGCTCTGAAAATACATTAGGTTTGCTCCTCCCCTGGGCAGCGTGGTGCTGCAGCAGGCTACAGGTGTTCTGATGGGCTCTGGTGGGAATCCCTTCTTCCTGCCCCCTTTCAGTGTACCCATTGCTGTATTCCCAGTCCTTTTCTCCCAGCACCATGCTGGTTTCCCCTGTAGGCAGAAGAACCTGGCTTTTGGCAAACAGCCTGCCCAAAGGGATGCCAGGACCATGCCTGGACTTTTGGCAGGTTCGTTATTTCCATGCTATTCTGTAGGCCTGTATTACTGTGTCCAGCACTTTTCTCCTTGCTTCCTTTCACTACTCTGTCTGGCTTTGCAGGCTCCCCTGTGATAAAGCTGCCATGTCCCTTGCCTGACCCCAGGCCCGAGTGCCAAGACTCACAGGTCATGGTTTCAAGGCGCAGCATGCAGCACATGAAGTCAGAGAAGCCGATTCTCCTGGTAACATCACCAAACCGCAGGGACACCAGGTGTAGGACTTGCTCATTGATGGCCAGACCTGTAGAGCAGAGGGGGATGACAACACTTGGAACTCACTGCAAGATGACAGACTGACCCTGCTGGTATTGTGCACGCTACAAAGAAGCCGTGGCCTCCCCTCAGTCCTCGCATCCTGCCAGATTGGTTCTCCTCTGAGTCCCTGCAAGGCATCTCGGATTCCCCCCAGCCTTGGGAACAAGATTTGGGGTAGAGTGATGGAAAACAAAGCCCTTCTAGTCACTCACTCATTGTGGCTTAGGTCAACAAGCAAGAAACACAATTAAATATTCTAGGATTATCTTACTTTGCAATTCTAGCTTTTATTTTCTATTAGAAAGGGTGATTTTCTTTGTGCATAACTGTTAAAGTCTGAGCATAGCACAATGCCACTGGCATTTTCTGCTAAGCGGGGAAATACCCTGTGTTTATGCTATTATGCAGTATAGCATACCCAGGATTCTTAATTTGTACATTTTCTCTTATATTAGAAAATGGTAAAGTGTTCATTTCTTTTTTATTAGCTGATTATTCAGTATTTGTGCCACAGTCTATTTGGATGGAAATTGATATTCAATTGAATGAACAAAAATTGCCTTTTAGAATGAGTCTTTTATTAGTTAAATAAAACTACCCTAAATGTGCTGGGTACACAAGAAATGATTTAAATATATTTTGGTCTGAAAGCTGATTTACTAAATAAAAAATTTTCTGCAGAGGACTGGACTGATAGCTTCAGTTCGTGCATTCCCTGAGACTTCAGAAAGTCTCATTTGTTCAGCCCCAGTTTTTAGCAGCTCAGCTGCAAGTGAAGTGGCTCTCCCGCTTTTTCCAACCAGTTCTAAACTTTTCAGTTTTAATGAACTCATAATGGAGCCAGATTAATTGAGTGAGCAGAAAAGAAGAAAATGATATTCTGCACCTGTGTAGGGGGAGATGCAGCTGATGGAGGTGGGTTAGCACCCAGCATTGACAAAATCTGGTTGCATAAGCCTAGTTGGAGAAGGCCTCCAGCAGGAATTGGACACACAATGCTGAATATTGAAACAAAGGAAAAACATTTGTGCTTCAAATTAAGATAAACCCAATTTTAGATTATTTTTCTATGAGGAAAGTTTAGTAATTAAAAATATATAATTAATGACATTTTTTCTTTGATTTTGGTTTTAAACCCTGCCAAGAACCACTGTAGCAGTGAGAAATGAATCCTATCTCTTTTTTAACCCTTTGAAGGCAGTGGGAATACAATCCAATTCTCTCTGGAGAACAGATTCCATTAAGCATGGCAATGTTGCTTGAGAGATGCTCTAACCATGTCTTACAATAGTAAAACATTGACAGTTTGGCATGTTCAGTCTGGGATACACTTGCTCTGAAATTTACTCACCTGGCAATGTCTTTCAATTAACCTCATTAATACTGAAGTGTAAATCCTCTCCATTTCCAAGATATTTCAGTTATGTGCTACTGCTTTTTTTTTTTTTTTTTTTTTTTGTGAGCTTACTCCCATACCTTTTATCTGTTGGATTCCTTGCTCTGGTTTTAGTCAAGCTTGAAGATAGTGACTTTATGTTTCCCTATTTTACATTATTTTGATGCATTTAGCATTGCCAGAGAGGTGTCTGTAAATATCCAAGGCCAGTGCTCCTGCACATCAGGACAGCATTGCTGTTAATGCAGCTAGCCTGCTCTACTCTGACAGAAGATTTGACCCATCATTATAATGCTTTGAAGCATTAGGACAACAGTAAAAATTAAGCTCATGCTTCAGTTTCTCGCTGGGAAGAGCTGGTCACCGAACACTTCAGGGCACAGCTGGCTTAGAGCTGTATTTCAGTACATTAGTGCCATTCTCAGACTTTTTTTTGGGCTGCCCACTCCTTTCTGCTTAAAAGTCAGGACCAAGCTCATCCTAATGCATAGCCAAATAAAAAAAAAATAAAAAACGCAGCTGTCCTGGCTCAAGAGATGGTAAGAATGAGTTTACAACTTTCTTTCCCCTCTCCACTCAGAACTGCTTATAGCCTAACATGTAATGAACTTGCCATTTAATAGTGCCTTTTTATCCCTTCAAATAGCTGCACAGTTTTGTCTGCCAGGACTTCTCACAGTTTTACACATTAGTGCCTTTCTAACAGAACTGGCCTGGCGGCTTCTGTTTTGACATTTGGCATATTAGTGCTGCACTCCATAGTCATATGCAAACACTCTGCCTACCTCTCAGGAACAACAAAAAAATACACATCCTTTGAGCTGATGGTTTCCACAGATAGTGCTTCTTGCACCAGGTTCCTCATAGGGACAACACCACACCAAGCTCCAGGTACCCAAATGGGAGTTTCTCTACTGTGCAATTACAAGAGAGTTGTTGTCTATGAGCTGTATTTCTTGCACAACGTCTCTGGAGAGATGACCCAGCTAAAATGCTCTGCTCATGTGAAGGGGTACCATGCACTCACTGCAAGTTTCAGCATTTGTGTAGCCAACAGAGGTCAGTGCAAACTAAATAAATGTTTGTCACTGTGGCTTTCCCTTATAGACTTAGTCACTGCCATGGACAGTAACTGCAGGAACTGGGTTATGTGCATGTTCCTTGCTCCTTTCACCTGATGTGTATTTTGCCCATGACCTAGAGAGACCCTGCAGGTTCTGGCCAATGTTGTGCTTCTCTGCATCAGTCTGTTGGCTCCCCTGCTGCAGTGCAAAGGGTGGATGATGCTGCATGGGTGGGCACAAGGCCATGCAGCAAGGAAAAGACTTCTCCCTGAAATGAATTTTCTGTCTCAATGCCCTGAAATAATGCAGTCCTCTAAGCAGAGCTGTGATCTAACTGGCACGTCTGTGTAATCCAAACTACTTTATTCATGAAACTCTCTCATCTTTCCTCTCTCTTTTTCATCCTTCCCAGCAAAGACAGAAAAGGGAGCTGCTAAGCATATCTGGACATACCTGCTGTCTGTATTGCACTCTTCAATTCAGATATGTCAAGAAATCCAGAATTATTTCTGTCTTCCCTCCTGAAGATATCCTGAAAAATAGTATAATGGCAGATTTCAAGCACATATCACCATTCCCCAAATTTACCACTACATTTAATTCTGTAGGATGCTTTCCTTCCTTAAAAAATTTGCTGTAAGGAAATTCAACAGATGAGATGGAGTAACCATGACAAAGAAAACCCATTATTACAAGTCCTGATCAATATATTATGGCATAAGAAATCCCAGTTTTGGGTCGGTTGAAGCTTTTTCCCTCACTTTCCATGGTTTGCATGTGCAGGCAGAAACAGGAATGCTTACACCTCCATTGACAAAAAGACATTGTCTATGACACACCAAATCTGCCAGGAGTCCCTGCATGCCAGAATGGCATGGGGTCATCTTTCCCAACAAACCACACTGGAGGTGCTGTTAGTGGGAAGGGCATTGTTGCTCAATGGAGAACTGGCACCCCATTGTCCTAGGTGACCTCAGGCTACCCTGAGAGAGGATGAAACAAAGTACATCCCACCAAACTTTGAAGCTTCAGGAAATCTTCCCTTCCTGCAGCAAAACTGGAGGAAGAAGTACCTGACTCAGACAAGCTGCCTGATTTTAGGTGGGACCCTATATACCAAGCTATTGTTCTCGCTGGTTCCAGAGCTAATGCTTATCTTGGAGCAGAGACGTTTATCTCAAGAAAACTTTCATCACATCCTACACATTTCTGCTACAAACTGCAACACTGAGGAAGTGATGTTTTTCAGATGACTTTGTTCAATAACTCATTTCAGCTCAGAAAGCTTTAAAAAAACTTGCCAGTGGTGGTACACAGAGATTTCCATCAAATTCTGAGCCCAGTTGGCCTTCCTACCTTTTCACACTTTTTCCTCAGTGTTCCCTGCTTTAGGAAACCCTCGGTTGCTTGTTCAGAGAACTTCACACCCCCCTGCTTCTTGAGCTCTCGGCCTTTGCATGAGAGGATAGAAATCTGACCCACTAGGCACGCAAACTTCACAACATTTTTCCCCACAGTACTTTAATATCACAGAGTGTCTGCACCCTGGTGATGAAAAACCCAGCAGTATAGTAAAAGCAGAAAAGAGATAGCACCCCCCCATATACCATGTACTTGGTGAGTTTTTGCCAGAGGCTCCCAAACTCCTGCAGTGTGAGTCGTCCATTCGAATTCGTCTATGCATTTAGTTAAGAATTGAACAGTTAATGAGTGTGAAAACTGATCATGTCTTCATTCCTGAGAATGCTGTCTTCACATAAAGTCTTAAGATGCAGTCGCTTCTGTTTGTTACTTTGTGTTGAGAAAGCCAAGATCTTTTTTGGTCTCCATTATTCTCAGAGTTAAATTCACTTTTTTTCTGGTGATTTGTACAGCTGCTCACACCTGTGCTCACAAACAAAATGTTTCTACTTGTATGATGTCTTTAACCACAAGGGGTCCTGCAGTGGTAACTTCAGCTGACATGCAGTGATAACTTCAGCTGACATCTAGCCACAGAGCACAGCAGCTCTTGGGGAGGAGCAGAACTGCATGCTCCAGGCCATGTGTGCACACTGACCTGCCTTTGTGCATGGGGCAGCACAACATCAGCTCTGACTGGATCCTCCTGGAAGAACAGGCAATGAAGGAGGCAAGAGTACAAGGAGCGGATCCTAGTGCCTGCTCTGAGAAGCCAGCAGCAGCCCTTGAGCCATGCATATGCTGCAGGCAAGAAAACACTTCCCTACCATGAGCAACAGGAGCCCAGGGGTGAAAACTGACTGAAAAAAAGCTGATACTGTCTTTGCAGGCCAGGATAGGTCACACTATACCTAGGCTGTATGTACAGAGAATAAAAAATCCATCTTGAATTAAAGCAGAGCAGCGGTTTCATCAGCTCCCTGCACGTGCCATGCATTCACAGTGTCCACTGAGCCCAGGAGGGGATTTGGAAAGGGGGAAAAATCTCTTTTGCTTGCTAGATGCAGAAAGCTAGAAAGAGAAAGGGAGCAGGTCAGTTTCATTCATTCCCTAGCAGCTTCTAGAAGTCTGAAAATGTCTCAAAGTTATTCCATGGCATGGAAGAAAAGAGAGAGTGAACTAGAAAGTGGGAGAAAACACAAGGGAGAATTAATGTTTTCACCAAGGAGCCCTCTTGTTTTACAATGGCCAGCAATGTATTTTCAATGTTGTCTTTTTAACAGTAAAAAGACTGTGATCCATCTAAACAGGGAAGACACCCTGGACAGGATGAATAGCATTGTGACTGTGATTGGGCAGTGGCAATGCTTCCCACACATACACACCCCAGCTTTGCTGTCAATGCTGGCAAGCCATTTAAGCTGCCATCACAGGCTCATGTGGTTTCAGCTGTAAGGGAAGAGATAGCACCGGGCTGTGCCTAGGCTCTGCACGGCATCCTCACCTCAGGCCCTGTCTGTGGCCTGCACCGAGGGTGAAGCGTAGCAAAGCCCTGGGTCCCACAGGGTGGGAAGTGAGAGCCAAGAGTTGGCGGCTAGGTGGAGGTAGCAGACTTCCCAGAGCTAGGGCATGCATGGCGAAGTCTTGCATATCCTCCATGACAGTTATCTATTGAGGAATGAGGCTAATATTTACTTGCAGGTTCTTACACTGGGAGGCTCAGCTCAGCCATAACTCAAGGAAAGGATGGGCTGCACTAGGGAAGTTTATTGCTTCTGCTTGAAAGGATACATCCATCAGAGCTAAAATGCCTCTGCATGAATCAAAGCTGAATTTTCCTCCAAGGCTGGCCATTTCATCTGCAAGGATTGACAAAACAGATGGAATCAGCAAAAGTGAGGGGGGTGCCAGATGTGTATCCAAGCCACCAGTGGGAGGGAAGGAGGACACTAGTCTGAAGGCTCACATAACAAAAAAGGGTGACATAACAGGCTGAGGTCCACTAAAGGAGTTTGAAGTGTCTCAGACACCTCTACTGCTTCCTTCCTGAAGGACAGGTGCCCCGTTGGGGCTCACAGATAGCTGTTCTGCACAGTCTTTGCCTACCCTGTTGGAAACAGAAGACTCCTGGAATAAGGATTACTAAAATGGCAGTGATATGAAAGGCCATGCTGAACTAGTGAGTTCTGAAGCAACCTGAGATTTGTGTATGATCATCTCATGCTATTTTTGAGGTGGGTAGGTTAGGAAGTGTGGGAAATGCTCAAAGTCAGCTTGAGGCCTCTGCAGAGCGGGGACACAGGCCAGGGCAGAGCTGGGGGGGCAGTGAAGAGAGCAAGGGACACAGCTCCCTGTGGTCCTTGCTGAAGCAGCCTGGCTGGGGACCGAGTTCCTGCTAGAACTGGTGGGTCATGGAGCAGGAAGGAGGGCTCATGGGGACTGTGGGGACATCAGGGGTCAGAATGGAGCACCGTAGGTCTGTGGAGCACAGCCTCTTCCTAGGGCAGGACGGGGAGGGGAGGGTGAAATTCAACTGTCAAGCAGATGCATGGCTTTGCTGATGGCCATGCATTAAGGAGTCTGTCAGCAGCCGGTCTGGACTGTATTGCCCTCTTCATGTGATCATTACTTTCATTTTATTTATTTATTTTAATAACACCACACTGCTGTGCACGTAAAGGAAGATTAGTGGACACATTTCTCATTCTTCAAGATCTCATATTGTAATAAGCCACACTGAGGATTTTTTGAAGACCATCAAGACATTACTAAATCCTCTGTCTAATTTACACTAGACTAAGGATAGGGAAGTACCGAAGACATTAGCTGAGTCGTAAAAGCTTTACCTTGCAGGACCACTTCATTAAGGAGTTGTCGCAGCTGCGAGGCATCAATAGCTGAGCCCTAATGCAGAACAAAATGCAAAGAGGTCTGTGAGTGCAAAGTTTTCTCCTGCCTCACTTTTGCCCCAAATACTTATGCACCATGGCAACCAAGAAGGACTTCTGCTCATACCTGAGCAGCACCCACCCAGGAGCACAACAAAGCCCTTCATGCTGCTGGACCATGGTCTGCTCTTCTCCATGTGTGTATGCAGGGGAGTTACAGGCCTTCCCATCAACATGGGGTATTTTCAGTGGTGATAGGAACACTTGCTCACTTCAGCCACATCCTCTTCACCAGCCCCCAAGCTGGAAAGTCACCAAGTGGCAGCACATGAGGCAGCTGGGTGAGTGGGATGCAAAAACAGGCACCACTGCCTGCTTCCCTCTGAGCAGCCCAACCCAGCAGCAAGCCAGACTGTCTCCCTGTCTGAGACATTGCCAGAGCTTTCAACATGGCAGCCCTTGTTCATTTTCACCTTAATGCACTGATACAGCTATTAACTGCAAGAGGTCCACTGTGCAAAGACTTTTGGCAGTGATTTTTTTCTTTCTCTTGACTAAGTCAAGCAGTTTTTTATAACACTTTATTAAGCCATTAAAAGCATCTCCTGTGAATGCACATAGTTTGGCTCAGAAAAAGCAGGAATCAATTACTCAAGCACTCACTGATGTCTGATTTCCAACTGCTGCAAAGGCAAAATGATGCTGATGAGAGAGGGGATACACAAAGCTTTCTAATCACTTTCTGTACATAAACAAATCAAAGCCAAATAAAGTACATATGCAAGCCCATCACCAGCACAATCATAAATCTCCAGTGCTCTAAAATATGGAGCTAGACATTCTATCCCAACTGAATGTTCCATTTTTCTGGGGGTTTTGGCAGGTAAATCAATACTGTTTCCAGGGGGTTTTCACTTGAAGATGAAGCTACATTTCCAAAAAGCATTTTTCTAAATGGATTGGTATAAACATTGGAGATTAGTGTTCTTTTTGCAAGTCCACATACCAATTTTAATATTATTATTTTTCAGCAAGATGCTTTAGATAGCGTACCTGTTTAGCATATCTTAGGAAGATAGCCTTATAGGAGCTGTCCTGGTTCTGTCTTGGTACAACCTGGATGAAAGAATAAGTATGCACATAAATAATTCAGTTACAAAACGATTGGAGGCATCAGTCTGCAAATCCAAATAGAGCTTTACAGAGGGCAGGGAAAGAACAGCCCAACTGCCTGAGCTGGAGCAGAAAGTGTGGGTACCATAATTTGTCAGTCAAAACATTGGCTAATGACAACAGCCAAGTAAACTGACAGCTTGTCAGTGGAAAAAGATAAGCCACTATTTATGCAATGCCTCTAATGGGGCTTAATTGCAGGCTGGAAAATGAATCAAAAGGGAAGGACTTTGCACCACTGTAAGTAAGAGCCTGCTCAGTGGCATGGTTTTACAAGCAAACAGTGACACAGCAGCATGGACTGAACCCAGTTTTGAAGTGTAATTTCCTTTATATCTAAGATACCTAGGTGAAAATCAGAAGAAATCTGCTTTGGGCCTCACCTCTATGGACTACTATGCCTTATAGGGTGCAAGCACTAAATGAAGCCATTCCCATGGGGAGACATGTACAACCCCTCTCTCAGGTGTGAGTTCTTTTAAAAAGTGGTCACACTGATTTGTGAGTTTTAAATCAGTTTTTCCCCATCTCCTTCTTGGATACATACCCATTTCACAGACAGTGCAAGAACTGACTACCTTTGAAATGCTTTCCACCCTGCTATATTTGGTTGATCAATGTATTAAAAGTGGCAAGGACAGTCAGGCCAACAAAGGGACTGTATAAGATTTGTTTCCTTCAGAAATCAGGCTCTGAAAGCGACATATGTGAAGACGAAGAGCTTTGCTGTGACTCTCATCACTCCAGAGGGGTACCCCAGCCTGTACACACACTTGTTCTCCCACCTTGACTGGGGATGCCAGAGGGATAGTTACTGGGTGGTGAAAGAAAAGCAGAGTGGTATCCAGTGTATAGGGAAGGGGAGTCAGAAGAAGTGGCTTTCCCTAGGAACCATTCACAACCACTAGTATCTACATCAGTTTTCAGGACTCTTACCGTTGGCAGCATTGGGCTGAGCAGGGAGTCTGAGTTCCTAAAAAACAATTAAAAGAGTCACACTGGGAGAAAATGGGCCCTTCCAGAGCATTGATCTGCAAACATGGCAGACCCCAGACAGAGAATACAGTGCCCCACACAAGAACCCACAGAGTGTCCTCTGATCCCATGGTAGTAATGCTCCCTTCTCCCTTGTACAAGCCTCTCAATGCTGTGACTGCTACAGAGACCCATGGGAACAGAATGCCCATGCTCTACCTCACTGAATAAGCTGTATAAGGATCACAAGCTCTCCTGGAAAGAGACACATCCAAGGAGTGAGCCATCTTGTGCATGAATCATCACATTGAAGGCAGTCTAGCCCAGAGCACAGACTTCTCACGTTTGTTTTCCAATAACTAAGGAGTTGCCTTAATTTGTTCTGAGCCATTTTTGCCAGAGGCCAAAGCCTAGAAAACACTCTCATTATTAAGATATGGGCCTATGACGTAAGACTGGCAATCGCCTCCACTATAAAGCTTACTGAAGGAAAGGCACTGCATATCTGATGCTTAAAGGTTATTTGGTAACACTGAGCGCTGGGGTTTGCTCTTTAAATAATGCACACCCAGATATTTATATGCAAATGTGATACTAGCTGCCTTTGCATGAACTAGGATATCGGTTTTCTGTTAAGTCTATCCTTCAACACCTTCCTTATACCCACAGAGAGCTCCAGTGGGCCTGCCTATTGGATGGCTGGGTGAAGGGGTCAAAGCCCCACTGCTCTTTGCTTCTTTGCCACTGGGACATGACCTATGCGGGGTCCAGCCGGCACAACATACAAAACTATATAATGGCTATTAAGAAAAAAGAAGCTCTCAGTCCTCCTTTTATTTAAGACAGATTTCCCCACAAGCTGGCAGGGCATATATCAGAACTGCTGTTCATTTGTGCAGCTCTTTGTATCAAAGCTGAGACCCTCGATGGCTGCCAATGAGCTGTTGCCCTGTTGTGCAGTGGCCACCTGTGCATCTGACTGTATACAGCTGATTCCCCTCAACATGGTACTTAACACTAAGCTGTGGCTTCCCAACACGCTTCTAGAGTGCATTAAAAGCAAATTGCCACATTAGTTATCTTGACATTGAATTGTTAAATCATGGCACACTGTAAGTCTGGGCCTGTATGGAGTACTCATCATTATCTTACTCATTGTAGCATTCATTCTTCAAGAAAATTCGTAAGACAAATTCAAAATCTTGGTGCTCTGTTGTAGCAGGAATGACAGCATAGGTTCCTGGACTCAAAGTAAAGTAGTTGGTGACATCTCGAGTAAGAGAAAAATCTTGTTTCAGAACTTTGGAGTTCTTCTGAAAGAAAAACACAGGTGGCTATCTCACTCTCCCTCTCAGGAATCAAAGTAAATCAGTAACTGTACCCACAGCAGCCTTATTTACCCACTGCTTTCTAAATCTACACTGCATCTAATATGCCTTAACCTTCCCAGTGGCATGCAAAGTTTGACTAGGAGACAGACTTTGTCCAAGAACACATCAATAACACAAGAGGGTGGAAGAAATTATAAAATAAAAAAAAAAGAAAAAGAAAGAAAGAAAGAAGGGAGGAAGGAAGAAAGGAAGGAAGGAAGCAATATGTTTTAGTGGATTTCATGAGAAATTCAATTAACATCAAGCAGACTAGAATTCGTCAAGGAATCAAGGATGAATACTCTTACTAAAACTTCCCTGAGATAGCTGGTATAACTCCCTGACATGCTTCCCTAACGTAACCCAGTGTCATCAGAGAGCTCACTAAGCATCTCACCCAGATGACAATGCTTCAAGAATCACAACTCAAACCTTTCAGCAAGTGTCACAAGAAAACAGAACATTCTGATCTTTCTTCTGTCATTCCAGTATTTTTGCTGAGGTGAAACTAATATAATGCAACAGCTATTACTATTAGGACATTTAAAGATAGTGTAATAAAAAAACACTTACTAAACATATTCCCCAAAATACATCAGCGTGTATAAATTCTATTTAGAATGGTTATAAAGCATGGCAGAGTTATTTATGAGCCATGCCTTTGGGAGAAAATAACATAAAAATGCTATTCTGGGAGGAAAAAAAAAAAGATGACTACTGTTAGAGAGGCCTAGGAGGCATGTAGACTGCCAAGTATTATGGGTCAGATTTTGAGTAGATGGAAATGGTCAGTGCTGCAAAGAAATAAATGACATAATCCTTTTTACTTTTGGGTCTCATTTGACATTTCTTCCGGTAAAAAGCAGAAGCAGGTTAATATCTCGAAGGAGTCAAAACTGGTGTGAGATAAGAATCAGCCTCTACACGTTGCTCAGCTCTGTCACACAACATTAAGCCTACCTCACAGCTATGTATTAGTGCTCCGTGTCTATACTTAATCAAAGGCTTCCTAGAGCTATCAGGTATGTCCATTCTGGTTTGCATTCTTGCCTGTACTGCGTTCCCCTCATCCTGCCAATGGATGATGCACTTTTTACTTTACAGCAACAATATGATGAGTCTCAAATAAATACTGAACAATGAACGATGCTGCTGATGAGTAACAGCTATGAAAGCAGTTGAAGCAGGAAAAGTGAGGCCTCATGAATCTTAGCAATTGCACTCCCCTTCTTCAAACAACCCCCTCATGAACTTTTTAAGCAAAGATGCCACCTCTGACTGCCCTCAGGCACTGAGGCTAGACACTGGGAAATAAACAGCAATGTACACTACCCTGGTTTTAGCTCCTAGACTTGGCTTTTACTGCTACCAGGGCAGGAGGCTGGGCTGTGAGGAGTTCGTAGAGCAGCTCTCCTGTTAAAATGATTAGGCTTTGTCCTTATTTTCTGTATAATCTGCTCTGTGCATTTGTACCAATCTCATTACAATACTGAAAGACATGGGGTGACAGGGCAGCATGACAGTCCCCCTTCACTGACCAGCTGCTCCAGAGTAATGCTGGTGTCCCTGGTAATCACCTGTCCTGACCTTGCCTTCCAGCTCCTGCATGGGAGACAACCTTGGACCAGAAGCCCAACCTGTGCACGAGGTGAGCCAGGGGCTGACACCCCACAGAGGTCATGTCATCCAGCCTCAACATACTCATCAAATTTCATCTGACCTTGGGAATGCACCAAGGAAGAAAAAAAGATAATGAAATGAACATACCTGAGCATCAATTAGAGGTGAAAAAAAAGAGATAAAAAGCAAGTTTTAAACACAAAGCAAGAATCAAATCTGTCTCCTGGTCTACTTCCTGATTAAACAAAACCCTCTTTCCAAGGGACCCCAGAACTATGCCTTGACTACTCAGTGAGAGTCCTTTCTGTCAAAATGGGTGACTAATCAAGATGAGCATGCACCATACTAGAGCAGTCAGGGGCCTCCATGTCTGGTGACTGTTGGGGCAGCTGATGAGGATGCTGGAAGGAGCAAGTTCCCCATGTACTGGGAGCAGCTGCTCTTTTTGAGCACCACAGCATCCTGCAGGGCTGATATCTGCACCAGAGGATCTTCTTGAATAAGGATAATGAGTTCCAATCCCTGAAAGAATGGTCATTCTATTACATTTTGTATTTCTCATCAGATATCAGATACCGTTTTTATGAGCTACAAAGCCATGCTCTTCCTTCCTCTGAGGAACTGTTAAACTCAGGGCATCAATTATTCAAAGTCTGGGACTAGGGCAAACCTCTCCAGTGATCAGGAGAATTGTGAAGTTAGGGCGAATGTGAAGTTAGGATCAAAGAAATCTTTGCTTCCTTTTATTCTTCAGGTTAAGAATAACTCCTCCCAATCTCCCTAAGACAAGAACAAAAATGCTTTGGAAAAATGCTAGCAGCCATCTCTACTAGCAGCTACACTTTCAGTAAGCTTGCTAATACTCTGACAGTAATTGTCCTTGAACTGGCACATGCCTAGACAGTCACCAAGAAAAAAAAAGGGTGAAATTTTAGTTGGAGGTCCCATGTATCTGACTAGATAAGTCAACTAGCAAGTCACTAGCACTGCTGGACACAGAGGTTACTGCCCTAGCATCTTGTGCAACCTATGGATCCTCTGAGTTTCCCAGGGGTATTTTAGGATGCAACAAAACTGAAAATTCAAATTTCCTTCTCAAGATATGAATAAAGGAAATTAAGCCTGCTTAGCCCTACTTTTCCTATGTCTTCCTAATAAAGAAAGCATCCAGAAATTCACTCCAATACTGACTGCTCTCCTTTAACAGCCCAAAAGGCAATTTAGTCTTTCATTTACATGTAGATACAATAACCCACACAGAAAACAACAGCGTCTGTATTATACCTGATTGTGCTTACCTTTGTGATCGAAAAGCCAATCCTCAATGTCTGTGCATCCTCCATACCCTCAGCATGTTTTTGCATGAGTGAAATGACCACATTATAGCTTTTGGGGGCATTACTTGTCACTTCAAAGAAATACTTAGGGTTCTTCGAAACTGCACCTGCTGAGGAAGTGTTATTAGATTAGTAGTAGCCACACAGATATCCCAGTAGTAGCCTGTTGTGTTAGATCTTGCTTATATACACCCAGAGGAAGAGGTAGCTGCTCCAAGATGCTTTCAGTGCGACAGAGCACTACAGTCTCTATATTATCAGTAGGAGTTGAGGCATCTGGAGTTAAACTAATTGCCCATTAATCATTTTAGAAATCTCTGGCAAAGTGATAAATGCCAGGCAGATTTCTCACCCACATACCTGTTTCACCTACATGGTACACTTTCCTCAAGGCAGGAAAAGAGCGATTTTTTAATCACCTGGCTGACCTGGTGGCTGAGCTGAAAAGTATTGTGTCTTGGAGATCATAAGCACATAAAAGAAAAAGACAAAATGATCCAAAACTATCCTCCCTTTCCTTCCTGCCGGTGTTTATGATGGAGAAGACAGAGGGACAAGGACCAGAATGAAAAGGCTTCTTCTTGGCCAAGGTTTTGATTAACAAGAAGCATCCCTGACAAGAAGTGAAATGTGCAAACTGAGCTGTGCACAACATCTGCTTAAATTGGTCTAGGCTTTAAGCTGTGTTCAGTGGCCTTGAAAGCTATATTTCAGCCCAAAATTGTACTTGGGCAGTAACTCTAGTAGAGGGCCGGTGGCAAAACAGCTCCGAGGAAAACTGTTCTGCCCACATGCTCTCAAGTTCAGGCCCTGCACCTCCTCACTCAGTTCCAGTGCCTCTGGTGTGCTGCAGCACAGGCCATGGTTTATAATCACCACTTGGAGATGGCAGTGAAGATGAGAAGGAGGCAGAAACCTGTAAGACAAAACCTATTTGCTGCTAAGTCAGGGATCAGCACTGCAGAAAAAAAGTAGTTCCATCACAGACCATATGCTGCCATTTTAGATTAGAAACAGAGCCCGAATGTGATGCAGCAGAAAAAAATAATATAACAAAAAATACTAGTAATAGTTAGAGCTTCCAGTGCCAGAAGAGTACTTGGAGAAGCAGTTAGAACTAGAATTAGAATACTTCCCTTGGAAGGGACCTACAAAGATCATCTAACCTAACTGCCTAACCACTTCAAGTCAAAAATATGTTTTAACCAAAAGTTAAAGTAGGGCATGGAGGGCATTATCCAAATGGCTCTTGAAAACTGAAAGGGGCATCAACCACCTCACTAGGATGCCTGTTCCACTGTTTGAGCAATCTCCTAGTACAGAAATTTTTCATTATATCCACCTGAACCTTCCCTGGCACAGCTTTGTGCTGTTCCCATGCATCCTGTTAGCAGAGAGAAGAGATTTGTGTCTCTATCTCCATTTCCCTTCCTCAGGAAGTTGGAGAGAGCAATGAGGTTGCCTCTTAGCCTCCTTTTCTGCAAACTAGATAACCCAAATGTCCTCAGCCTCTCCTCACAGGACACGTGAAAGGCAATACAAGCTCTTTTATCAGTTTTGTTGCCCTCCTCTGGACACTTTCAAGGGTCTTAACAGCCTTTTTATATTGTGGAGCCCAGAGCTGTGCACAATATTGAAGATCAGGCTGCACCATTGCTCACCTCTTTTTACTGGTTGGCTATGCTGTGTTTAATGCACCCCAATAAAATAAACGAGGTCTTTTCTGGTCAATAGACTTTCCACCTTTGAAAACAGAGTTTTGTAGCACAATTCTTTCAGCTCATATTCATTCAATTTCAGAGTATTTCTTGTTCTGGGAAACCAGCCACCTATTTGCCATAGCAGACTGAGGGGTGAGGTCCCCGTAGCACCTGCTGAAACTAGCTGAAAGAATATTGATGTACGTTTTGATTTAAAGAGTTTAGGGTCTCTAAATCACAAGCCCTCTTTTTTTAACTCAGCAGCAAGTGCTGCTGCTTTATTTCTGTCTCTAAAGCTGATAGGTGGTGTAATGGGAAAGAGCAGGCCTTAATAACTGGCAATCAATATCTCTGCTATTTGATTCTCATTGAATGTTTCAGTGTAATCACCTAGTGCA